>NW_006921662.1:4811185-4811709 GCF_000298275.1 Orycteropus afer afer
CTGGTGAAGTCCACATGTAGAGCCACCGTTTGTGTTGTTGAAAAAAGGTGTTTGCAATGAACAAGTTGTTGGTCTTGCAAAATTCTACCATGCGATTTCCAACATTATTTCTGTCACCAAGGCCAAATTTTCCAACTATCAGTGATTCTTCTTGGTTTTCAACTTTTGCATTCCAGTCACCAGTGATAATTAACACATCCTGATTACATGTTTGGCCAATTTCAGACTGCAGAAGTTGATAAAAATCTTCAATTTCCTCATCTTTGCTTTGGTGGTTGGTGCATAAATTTGAATAATAGTCATATTAAAGGGTCATCCTTTTAGGCGTATGGATATTATGCTATCACTTACAGCATTGTACTTCAGGACAGATCTTGAAACATCCTTTGTGATGATGAGTGCCACGTCATTCCTCTTCAAACTCTGTGTGTAGGTCACATGGTTGTCTGATTCAAAATGGCCAAAACCAGTCCATTTCAGCTCACTAATGCTGAGGATATCAATCTTTATGTGTTCCATTTCAT
>NW_006921662.1:4812015-4817092 GCF_000298275.1 Orycteropus afer afer
GGTAGGACAAACTGACAGACAAGTTTGTCTCCCTGTTAGAAACCTCTCGTACCACCCTTACCTGGGTCTCTGCAGCTGACTCATCCTCTATCCGGATTCCTGGGCCTTTTAATCCCCTTTCTCCCACTCTTCCACCCTGTTGCTTTAGACATGCCTGAGTTCCCTCTCCTCACCTAGATCCCTGTGGCTGACCACTCCTCTGTCCCAGTTCCTGGACTTTTAATCCCCTTTCTCTCACTCTACTGTCCTGCTGCTTTGGGCATGCCTGGGTTCCCTCTCCTCACCTGGACCCCTGCGCTTGAACCATCCTTGGTCATGATGTATTTATATTTATATATATACTATTGGAGTCTATTGGCTAGGATTTTTCTATCTATATTCATGAAGGATATTGGATTGTAGTTTTCCTTTCTAGTGATTTCTTTGGTTTTGATACTTGGGTTATGCTTGCTTCATAAGTGAATTTGGGATGATTCCATCCTTTTCTATGTTCTGGAATAGTTTGAATAGAAAAACCCACTGCAATCAAGTAGGATCTGACTCATAGCGACCCCTCCTTGGGTTTCTGAGGCAGTATCACTGCGGAATTAGATTGCCCAGTCTTCCTTCCAATGAGTGCCTGGTGGATTTGAACCACCAGCCTTCTGGTTAGCAGTCAAATGCTTTAGCCAGTACGCCACCAGAGCTCCCAGTCTGAATAGAATTGGTGTCAATTCTTCTCTGAATGTTGGGTAACATTCTCTAGTGAGACCATCTGATCTAGGACTATGTTCTGTTGGTAAATTTTTTTTTAATGACTTGTTCAATTTTTTCTTTTGTATGGATCTGTTCAAATTTTCTACCTCACTCTGTGTGAATTTAGGTAAGTAGTGGGTTTCTAGAATTCTGTCCATTTCTTCTAGATTTTCAAATTTGTTGGAGTTCTTCATAGTACCTTCATATTCTTTTTATTTCTGTTGATTCTGTTGTGATACTACCCATTTCATTTCTCACTCATGTTATTTGCATCTTATTTTCCTTTGTTCAATTTGCCAGTAGTTTGTTGATTTTAATAAACTTTTCAAAGAACCAACTTCTAGACTTGATTTTTCTTATAGTCTTCCCATTTTCTATTTCATATATTTCTGCTTGAATCATTTTCATTTCTTTTCTTCTGGTGACTGTAGGCTTTTTTCTACTCTTTTTCTAAGTGTTGGAGATGTTGAGCTAAGTTGTTGATTTTGCCTCTTTCTTTTGTGATGTGTGCATGTTTTGCTGTATATTGCCTTCTGATCGTTGCTTTTCCCGTGTCCCAAAGATTTGATATGTTGTGCTTCATTCTCACCTGATTCAATAGATTTTTTTTTCATTTCATTTTTTTTTTTGTTTCTTCTATTACAGAATCATTTTTAAAGAGGGTGCTATTCAGTTTCCATGCATTTGCTCTTTTTCCATTGGTCTTCCTAATGTTGATTTTTAATTTTACAGCATTGTGATCTGAGAAGATGCTTTGCAGTCTATCAATGTTTTTAAATTTATGGCTTAACATGTGGTCTGTGCTGGAGAATGTTCCATGTGTGCTGCAAAAGAATGTATATCTTGCTGTGTTGGGGAAGTTCTCTGTAGATGTCTGTTTTGGTTACCTAGTGTAACCAAATATCAAACTAACAGAAATATCACAAATGAGATGCTTTAACAAACAGGAGTTGATTCTCTTCCAATTTTGGAGGCTAGAAGTCCAAGTTCAAAGTGCCATGCTCTAGGGGCTGGGTGAAGGCCCCTTGACCTTGGGCTTCAGCTCTGCCTCTTGCTCCTGGCCTATTGAAGCTGGAGGCTTTTCTTCACTCAGGCAGCTGCTTCCTGCTGAAGCTGACAAGTGCAAGGTTGACAAATAAAATGGCACAGTTTCTATTGTTACCTAACCACCTGGCAGGCCATTGATTCAAGTCGTGAAAATGTCCCAAGATTGGCAGGGCAACATGGCAGGCTGCTGAACAACAACTTGATTACATGCAGGGTTCAAGTGTGCCATAAGCTATACATCATTCCCAAAGCCTCTCCTTATATGTGGGAAGCAGACCACATCCTTAAAGCAACTACTTGACTCCTTGTGGCAGATTCCACCATGGAGTTGATTGCCAGTCTCATAATGGGAATAACTACCACCAGTTGTCCAGACTCTCAAAACTAAGCTCAGCCAATGACGTATAACCTTAACTACCACAATATCTATAAGGTCATGTTGGTTGATTGTATTGCTTAGTTCTGCATCTTTGTGAACTTCTTTCCAGTTGTTCTATCTTTTATTGAAAGTGGTATATTGAAGTCTCCTACTATTACTGTGGATTCATCTGTTTGTTTTTTCAATTATATTAAAGCCTAATTTATATATTTTGGGTCTCTTTCAGTGGGTGTGTAAATATTTATTATGGTTATGTCCTCTTGTTCAACTGATATTTTGATCATTATATAATGCCCTTCTTTGTTTTTATGGAAGCTTTTGTCTTAATATTTCCACTCCTGCTCTTTTTTTGCCATTTTCTTGATATATATATATATTTTTTTTTTTTTTTCAACCTTTGATTTTAGTCTATTTTTTCTGTATGTCTAAGGTGAATCTCTTTTACACAGCATATTGATGGGGCATGTTTTCCAGTCTACAATCTCATCTCTTGAGTGGTGCACTTAATCAATTTACATTCATTGTAATTATAGGCCAATATGATTTATTGATGTCATTTTGTGATGTGTTTTTTCATGGTGTTTCTGATTTCTTTCTCCCATATAATTTTTTGTGGTGAGCTTATTTTGTTCATGAATTTTGTTGTAATTTCCTTACTGTTATTGTTTCTTTATTTGCTAAATATTTGTGCCTGTCCTGTTTTTTATTTTTTTTATTTTTCTTTGAGGTTACCTTGTGATTTATAATTTTATTTATAATTTTCTTCCCAGGTTTAGAACAGTCTGTTCTATCTCACAATTGTCTTGACTTCTTCACCATTTGGAAGTTCTGTACCTACACTATTTATTCCCTCTTTTTGGTCTGCAGTTGTCTTCATTTATCAATTGATATCTCTGGTTACCTCTTTATAGTCTTTTAAGCAAATTTTACTTTAAATAATTCTATAACTGTGTTGGGAGCTCTGGTGGCATAGTGCATAAGGCATTTGATTGCTAACCAGAAGTGTGGCGGTTCAAATCCACCAGCCACTCTTCAGAAGGAAGACTGGGCAATCTACTTCCATAGAGATACCACCTCAGAAACCCAAGGAGGGGTTGTTATGAGTCAGAATTGGCTGGACGTCAGTGAGTTTGGTTTTAGTCAGTATAACTGTGTTGATTTCTGGGTTTTATAGTCATGTGTATTAAAAACATTGGTTGTTGTCTGGTGTTGTTGGTTCTCTGTCTGAAGAACTTCCTTTACTATTTCTTGTAAAGTTGGTCTGATTTAAAAAAAAAAAATTCTCTTAATTTCTGTTTATCTGGGAAAGTTCTAATTTCACCATTATATATGAGGGACAACTTTCTCGATATATAATTATTGGTTGGATTTTTTTTTTTTTCTTTCAGGGTTTTATATGTATCATCCCATTGCTTTCTTGCCTGTAGGCTTCTGCTGAGAAATCAGAGCTTAGCCTTTTTTATTTTTTATTTTTTATTTTTATTGGGATTTGGGTGAAAATTTACAGAGCAAATATACTTCCCATACAGCAGATCACATACACTTTGTCTCATGACATTGACCACAATTTAGCACAATGCAACATCTCCTCTCCCACTTCCTTCCAATAGGTACCGCTTCCCTGTGACCATCCCTCCATGCACTCCTACCCCTGAACTATCTCCCTGTGCCTGAGCAGTCCTTCTTGTTTGTTCTCTCCAAGGAGTGTATCTACCTCAGGTAAATGCTCAACTAATATGTCTGTCTACTGCTTGGTTGGAAGCCACAGGTATGAGTTCAATTCCAGACCTGAAGGGCAGCTAGGGGCCATAGTCTCAGTGGTTCTACCAGGCTCCATCGGGCCAACAAATTGTTCCCTGTTTTTTTTTTTTTTGTCCAAATGATTTTGAGTTTTGTTCCACATTGTTCCCCCTGTCTATCCAGGATCTCTTACAAAGATCCTCTTCCAAGTAGTTGACAGTAGTAGCCAAGCACTGTCTATTTCTTCTGGTCTCATTGTCATATAGGCTGCAGATCGGATGGTGTACCAGTCGCTAGGTAGGACTGATTGTTTCCATGAATTTTTGGTTTTCTTCATTTTTCCTCGCCCTGGACAAGGAGAGACCCATCGTTGCATCTAAATGGCAGCTTGCAAGCTTTTAAAATCTCAGTCGCTACTCGCCACAGTAGAAGGTGGAACAATGATTTTTGTAGTATGTTATGCCAATTGAGCTTGATGTCCTCTGGGACTATGGTCCCAAGCCCATAGGTTCAACTACTTGGTTCCTCTGGATAGCTGGCTGTGACCAAGCAGTGACTATAACCTTGCCCTTTGTCAGCCCCATTATACACCTGGGAATTCAGATCATACACATAAAGCTATTGGACCACTGTCTGCCAACCCTATACATGTTCTTGGGTGCACTCTCCACTTCATATAGATATCTAATATTTCAGCCTGTCTACCCATCTACCCACCCATATACCTGTGTTTGCTTTCACTGAGCACACCATACTATATACGCAAAAGTGTTCATCTTTGTTGTCTGTACTTCCTACATACCTCTCTATGTCTTTCTCTTCCTCAATGCCACTATATTGATCACTCACATTTGGTCCATTGTCTTTTTCTTCATCCAAATCAAACCTTATCTCTATCTATCTAACAGTATTCCCTCCCATCCCCTCCCACCCCTGGTAACCCACAAAGAAAATTACCTTCCATAGATAAGCATTTCCTTGACTATAATAATAATGGACCAATATAATATTTGTCCTTTTGTTATTGACTTATTTCACTCAGCATAGTGTCCTCCAAGTTCATCCACGTTATGTGGCATTTTGCAGATTCTACATTATTCTTTAGGGTTGCATAGTATTCCATTGTGTGTATGTACCATAGTTTGAATATCCATTCCTCAGTTGATGAACACCTAG
>NW_006921662.1:4819954-4823619 GCF_000298275.1 Orycteropus afer afer
TATTTTTGTCTTTATCTCTAAGGTGTGTCTCTTGTAGGCAGCATATTGATGGGTTTTGTTTTCTTATCCAATCTGCAACTCTCCATCTCTTGAGGGGTACATTTAATCCATTAACATTCAATGTGATTATTGACAAGTATGATTTGGTTGTTCTCATTTTGGTATGTGTTTTTTCATGGTGTCCCTGGTTTCTTTGATCCATATTATTTTCTGTGCTGAGCTCATTATGTTTACGACTCATGTTATCATTTCCTTTGTTATGTTGATTTAGTATTTGCTGAGTATTTATGCTTGTCCTCTTTTTTATTGTGATATGAAGGTTTATCATTTTTCTTTGAGGTTACCCTATGATTTATAATTTTCTCCTTGAGTGCAGAGGAGTCCATTCTGTCTTGCAACTCTCTTAACTTCCTCACCATTTAGAAGTTCTGTAACTACACAGTCTTTTCCCTCTTTTTGTTTGTATTTGTTGTCATTTGCCAATTGATGTTTCTCATTCCCTGTTTACAATCTTGTAAGCTCATTTTGCTTTTGATATGTCGGTACCTGTGGTTTCTGGGATATGTCATCTTGTGTATTAATGGTCAATTGTTATTTGCTATTTTTGGTTCTCTGTTCAAAGGACTCCCTTTAGTGTCTCTTGTAAGGTTGGTCTGGTTTTAACAAATTCCCTTAGTTTCTGCTTATCTGGAAATCTTCTAATTTCATCATCATATTTGAGGGACAGTTTTGCTGGGTATATAATTCTTGGCTGAATTTTTTCTCTTTCAGGGTTTTATATATACTATCCCATTGTCTCTCACTTGCATGGTCTCTGCTGAGAAATCAGAGCTTATTCTTACTAGCTCACCTTTGTATGTAACTTTTTGTTTCTCCCGTGCTGCTCTCAGGATTCTGTCTTTGTCCTTAGTTTTGGTGAATTTGATGATGATATGTCTCAGTGATTTTCTTTTGGGGTCTATCCTGTTTGGGCTTCATTGGACTTCCTGAATGGATATATTCTCCTCTTTCGTCATACCAGGGAAGTCTCCTCCAGCAAATCTTGGGGGATTTTCTCAGTATTTTTATTTTTCTCTTCCTGTTCTGGAATTCCAATGACATGTAGATTATTTCTTTTGATGGTATGTCACATGAACCTTGGGCTTTCTTCATTTTGTTTTGATTTTTTTTCCTGACTGATCCCTTTCTAAAGAAGTATTTAGGTATTTGTCTTCAATCTCATTAATTCTCTCTTCCATTGCATCAATTCTACCCCTTTTCTCTTCCAATGTGTTATCTATTTCTAATAATTTAATATTAATCTTCTGGATTTCTATCCATAGATTTAGAATCATTTCTAATTTTTCATTTATTTTGTCATTTTGTTCTTGGATTTTCTTCCAGAATACTTCTAACGTTTTTTCTGTGTTTTCTTTGGTCTGTCTCTCAATCCTTTGAATATATCTAAATATAATTCTTTTGAATTCCTTATCAGAGAGTTCCAATGCTGCTCCTTCCTCAGGGATGTGTTCTTGCTCAGTATCCTGTTCTCTTGTTCCTACCACTTTATCTTGCTTCTTTGTGTGGACTGTGATTGTCTGTTGTCTCCAAGGCATCATGGTATTGCTTTAAGATCTCTTTGAATTGTTTGTGAAAAGCAGCCACCCGGGATTCAGGCTCTTCTTGATGGTTTTTTGTCCTTGTCCCGTTGGTGGAGAAAGAGGTGCTGGCTCTTGCTCAATAAGTGAAGTTGCAGGAGGTGTGGGTTTACTTGTATCTTATGAGTACTATTGCTGTCTCCCAGTCAGTTAGGCAAAAATTACAATTGAATAACCATTGAAAAAACTATAAGCACATAGACAAGAAATGTACCTTGAAATCATACAGGACCAGTAACCCAGAAAAAGAAAAAGGGGGGAAAGAAGAAGAAAACAGATAAATCTGAAATATCTGGGGATAGGTCACTGAGAGTAAAAAGGTAGAGAAGGAGAATAATGAATAAAGAAAACACACAAAGAAACAAACCAACAATACAAAAGAAAATAAAAGCAAAAACAGAACAAACCAAACCAAACCAAACAAACAAACCAAACAAACCAACAAGGGACGGGTTTAGCCACGAGAGAAAGGAGAGAGAGAGAGAAAAAAAAAAAAAAAAAGGAAGGTGTAGACTAGGACCTCTTCAGTCGTGCAGTGCACTCCTGGAGAGTTGTTGGGGTTACTGGAAAGCAGAACCTCTTCTTAAGTCCCTGAAATCTAGTAGAGCACTGTCTCTTTAGGTTGTCACTAGCTGCTGGTTATGTGTTGATTTGTTTTGTCTTGGTTTTATGGTTTAATAGTTTGAAAAGGTGAAGCTGTTTTTTTTTTTGTTGTTGTTGTTTTTTTTAATTATTGATACAAATGTGTTGGGTCACTCTGCTGTTTTCTTTGTGGTGGTACAATCCCTGTGTGTAGTGTGTATATGTGTTTCTGTTTGTTGTAAAGAGGTTCGAAGTGGTTGGTTTTATGGTAATTGGATGAATATGTTTTCTTCTATTGAGTGAGTGAAGATATTGGCAGAGAAGGTGGGAGCAGAAGAAGGAAAGCCTGGTGTTGCTAGGGTCGGTTTCTAGGGCTTTGACCAGCTGTTTTTGATGATGTATTTATTTGCAAGGCTGCAGCTCAACTTCAGGAAAGATTCTTATTGTTAGAGTGTCACAAATTTCCACCAATTTCAGGCACACTCAAAGGTCCCACCTCCATGGCCCCACAGCACTAAAGAATGGCTCCAAAACAAAAATCTCAGGAGTGTGGTTTCTTCCCTCTCCCTGTTCCGTCTGTCCACAGTGCTGACGTAATCCTGCCAGATCGCTAATGGCCAGCTCTGGAGTTTGTCTGTGATACCACCCAGCTGCAGCACCAAAGATGTGCACAGTTTGAGTTGTGGGTCAGGGGAGTATCTGCTAGTTACCTGCGGTCCCAATCTCTGTGACAAAGAAAAGCTCAAAGTCTCCCAGTCTGACCCCAGTCTACTCTGTGACCTGCTGGGAGGGGAGGGAGCTACCCTTCCTGTCGCAACAGTAAGTTTTCCTCCAAATTTCAGTGGAGATGTCCATGCCCACAGCCAGCACCCAGGATACCCAAAATACCTCCAAAAAATTAAGATGAGCTGCTGGAGGCAGGTTTCTGCCACTCCCCACCAGAATATTAGAGTGGTCGTTGGTAAGCTGTTATAAGACGTTCTCCCTCTTGGCCCAGGGATCTCAGGCAGGCACCCTAGCCCGGCACACAGTGACTGCTCCAGAAGAGTTTCCAATGTCTCTCTCAGGTGCCCGTCCATCCTCCTCCAGTTGCTCTTTCCAAAATAATCTCCCTGTGACTTTCCTCTAATTCTGCTCTTCCGTGTTTGATGTACTCTGAATCTGTGAGCTGTTCAGAGCAGTGAAATCCCTAATTTGAACTGTTGTGGCTAGTTTTCCAAGACCTTAGATGCCAGAGGGATAAAGTGTGCTGCTCAATGGCTCAATTCCATTTTGAAATCCCATACATAATTCTTGATTGGCAATTTTTTTTTTCTTTTGGGGTTTTATATATGTATATATATTATTTTTTTCCTATGTTGCTTTCAGATTCTCTCTTTGTCTTTGATTTTGCAAAATTTGATTATGGCATTTCTTGGTGATTTTTTTTTTTTTTTTTTTTTTTTT
>NW_006921662.1:4824105-4828821 GCF_000298275.1 Orycteropus afer afer
AGTTATTAAAAATCCAAAACAAACAAACAAACTACCATCAAGTCAATTTTGACTCATAGAGACCCTATAGATCAGATTAGAATTGTTTTTTATGGTGTCCAAGGCTGTGAATATTTACAGAAGCAGACTGCCTCTTCTTGCTTTCACAGTGAAGCTGGTGGATTCAAACTGCCAACCTTTAGGCTAGTCAACTTGCACTTTTAACATAGCACCACAAGAGCTCCCTCCATCCATTAAAGGTAACTAGATATAATTCTTTAGCATTCTTTATCAAGTAGTTTCAATAGCATTTCTTCCTCCAGAAGATTTTCTGTCCCTGTATTATTTTCAATATTTGAGCCATTTTGTCCTGTTTTTCTGTGTGATTTGAGGTTGTCTATTGTCTCTGAGACATTCTAGTGTTATTGTACTAATTTCTTGATTTTCTTGATTGTGTGTTGGTATTTTTCACCTCGATTTTTTTTTTTTTTTGCATTGTTTTAATATATCCAGACAACAAGGAAATCATGTTACTCTAGTTGCTAGTTTGACAGCACTGAGATGTTCATCACCTCTCTCCAGGTGGATTTGGGAGTGGGGGTTGGAGCATACAATCACTGATCATGAAGGGCAGCTGAAGGTATCCTGGGCAGGTGATGGCTACTGCCTGTCATAGATCCAGCGGTGCTGGAGTGGGTGGTGGAACTCTCCCAGTGGGTGGAGTGCCAAGTGTGGTGAGCATGGCTGGGTAGTATCACCACTTCCAACAGCTGGGAAAAGATTGAAAAGAAAAAAGGGCAGTTAAAGCAAAAATAAAAAAAAAAAAAAAAGAAGGAAAGCAAGAAGAGGAGAGACCTAAGAAGAGAGAGCAAAGGAAAAAAATTAAAATTAAAGAGAGAAAAATAATAATAAAAAAAATGTGGCACAGTACCGGCACAAGTACCAGCAGCCAAACACTGCTATGTCAGAAATGAGGCATTTATTCCAAGAGAGAACACACCACCAATATAAAGATTCAGATGCAATGCTACTGAGCCCAAAAGTGGTGGCAGGTGATGTACTCACTAAGCTGTATCAGAAAAAAAAAAAAAAAGGCAGGGGAAAGAAGAAGAGAAAAAACAAGGGAGGAAGAAGAAAGAAGAACTAAGAAGAAGGGAAAAAAGGAAAAAGAAAATAATGGGGATAAATGAAACCTGATGCAAGCAGAAATGCAGAGCTCACTCCAGAAAGCTTCCACCCCCATTCACATAGAGGTGAAGGAGGGTGCTGCTGCCTGCCAATGGGGGTGTGGGCACCCACTTAGGGAGATAAAAAAGGAGGGTTAATAGGAAGAAATAAAAAGGAGAAGAGGGAAACAATGAGGGAAGAAGGAAGAACTAAGAAGAAGAAAAAAAGCAGCATAGTACTGGCAAAAGTATCAGCTAGTGAACCCTGCTATGGAGGAATTCAGTGCTCACTCCATGGGAGTGTGCACCTCTGCCCAGAGAGCAGCTGAGTAGGCACTGCTAACCATGTGGGAAGTAGGGGGATGACCTTCCTCTCTTCAGGATCCAAAAGAATAAAAAAAGAGAAAAAGGACAAATGAAGAAGAAGGAAAAAAAAAAAAAAAAGGAAGAAAGGTAAAAAATAAAAGAAAAGAGGAGGGAAGGGGGAAGAACTAAGCAGAAAAACGAAGAGAAGTTTGATCAGCTGCTGGGTGGGTTTGGGTAGGGGAACAAAGCCTCTGGTCACTAAGAAGTTGTGCAAAGTAATGGAGGAGGTCACGTCTCTGTGATCACCCAATCACCGATGAGGCTGCTAGACAAGGGAAATCAATTATCTGGTTCCTGTTCTGTTTGGAATTCTGCTTGCAATAATGAAAAATGGTTGCAATTTGCCATTGGCTGTTTAAGCCTCTTTGCTCACTGCTTTTGTTCATTTTTTCCTCTCAGTGGCATTTGATCTAGTTTTCTATCCTTTCCTTTGAAACCTCTGGATTCCAGGATTGTCATCCATAGCCAATTCCCTTGTTTTCTTGAATTTTTGTTGTAGAAGGTCTGGATAGTATGTCTACCTAGTCCACCATCTTGGATCCTCCTAAATGAAGGATCTCAAGAGAAGAAGTACATTCTAGATTATCCGGGGGGGGGGGGCGGGTGCTAAATGCAGTCACAAGAATCCTCATAAGAGAAAAGTAGAGAAATTTTGAGACAGACACACAGAGCAGAAGGTGATGTGAAGGTGATGCAAAGATGAAGCAGAGAGAGATGTGGCCACAAGCCAAGGAATGCCAACAACCACCAGGAGCTGGAATAGATGAGGAACAGATTGTCTCCTACAGCCTTTGGAGTGAATACAACCATGCTAACATATTGATTTTGGCCTTCTGATTTTCAGAATTATGACAGAAAAAATTTCTGTTTTTTTAGGACACCTAAACAAATAAGGAAGGAGCTCTGGTAGCATAGTGGCTAAAGCACTTGACTGCTAACCAGAAGGCTGGCGGTTCAAACCCATCAGCCACTCCTTGGAAGGAAGGTTGGGCAATCTACTTCCATAGCGATACTGCCTCGGAAACCCAAGGAGGGGTCACTATGAGTTGGGGCCGACTCGACAGCACATAACAACAACAACAACAAACAAATAAGACCAATCCCACTGATACTGAGTCAATTGTAACTCATAGCAACTTGTTAGACCAGAGTAGAGATGCCCCATAGGGTTTTCAAGGCTGTAACTCTTTATGGAAGTATACTGCTTCATCTTTTTCCTACAGAGAGGCTGGTGGGTTTGAATCACTGAACTTCTGGTTAGCAGCCAAATGCTTTAACCACTGTGCCAGAGAGTGTTTCCTTGTTAAAGACACCTGGTTTGTGGAAGTGTGTTACTGTAGCCAAAGAAAAATAATAAACTCCTTCCAGAATGTGAATTTTATTATAGGTAATGGGCACCATCAAAGAAATGTGTTTGAGCAGGAAAAGTACATGTAGATTCAATATTCAATAGCTATTTACTGCATATCTTTTGGGAGCTCTGGTAGCATAGTGCCTAAGGCACTTGACTGCTAACCAGAAGGCTGGTGGTTCAAATCCACCAGCCACTCCCCGGAAGGAAGGTTGGGCAATCTACTTCCATAGCGATACTGCCTTGGAAACCCAAGGAGGGGTCAGTAGGCAAAGGAGATACAGAAACAAACAAGTGCAATAAGGTCTCTTCTGTTCATAAATTTCCATTGTGATAACAGAAAACAGACAATAAAGAAATATATTGATGAGATAAGGGTTAATTGTGGAATTAAGTATATGGCATGTTATAGTCACTGGGGCGTGGAACTTTATATATTGATTATTCAATATATAATATATAACTTTATATATTAAATATTCTCTGAGGATGTAACAATTGAGCTAAGATAAAATGAAAGAGGAGGAGCTAGCAACAGGGAAAAATGTACCACAGCACAAGAGAAGAGTAGACACAGCATGCAGCCCCTAAAGTAACAAAACATTCATTGTGTTCGTTGTTGTTGTTGTTATGTGTCGTGGAGTTGGCCCCGACTCATAGCAACCCCTCCTTGGGTTTCCGAGGCAATCACTACAGAAGTAGGATTGCTCAACCTTCCTTTCTAGGAGTGGCTGGTGGGTTTGCTTTAGGCACTGTGCTACCAGAGCTCCTATTCATTGTGTTTAAGGCATGAAAATGAAGTCAATGTGGTTGGAGGTAAGTAAGCAAGGGGTTAGTAGAAATAACCGGCTGCCCCCAAGGATTTATGCTTCCCCTTCCATAGTGTGGAATTGTAGCTGGCAAGCCACTGTCCAGACAGGTCCCTCATTGCCCTCTTGCATCTCAGTGAGATCATTACCAGTTCTCACCAATGCACTTCCATATATCCTCTGGTGTACGTCCCTAAGGCAGTCTTGGAAGTATCTTCTTGGAGATGGAAGAGCTGTTGGGCTGAGTTCCCGAATGGAGCAAAATCCTCTCCCACCTATCCATCCTGTCATCCAATGTTAGCCTGCTAAATGAACAATGCATAAGTTTTTATTATGTTAAGCCCACTGAAATGTTAGTTTGTTATAGAATCTAGTCAGTAGAACCTTAACTAATCTGGGTGTTAAATACTACAATCTGAGATCAGTGAAAGGGTGGATCATGTACAGATTTTTAGAACACGGCAAGGAATTCAGAGCTCTAGTTTCAGATGTCTTTTTGGACAGTATCCCATAAAACCCTCAAACTCATATGATAACTGGACTCATAATTTTTTCCCAACTCCTACTTATGTTCCTCTATTTACTCTTGGTCATGAATATAATATTATTGAAATCTAAATGGTTTCTAACAAAAGAAAGATGAAGGGGAGAGAAAGTCAATGAATGAAATGGATAGACAAAGTATCCTACAAGAGAGAATATGCAGTGTGGTATTGCACTGGAAATTGCATTGTTCTTGTCCATATTCTCAGATGTTTCTGAGTTCTAAGCCTGGTCCTACCATTTGTTAGCTGAAAAAGAATGGGTCACTTGATGTCTCTGAATGCCAGTTCTATCACATGTGCAATGGAAGTAATGATCACGTAGTTTCCCTCATTTTCTTCATGTTCCAACCAGTGGCCTCCATGTCTACTCCTACCATAATCACAAATTATAAATTATTGTTTGCTGCTCTGACTTAATTTAGCCAGTTACAATCTATTCCTTTAAAAATATTAGTCTAGAGGTGGGGCAAGATGGCGGACTAGGCAGAAGGATTGCACAG
>NW_006921662.1:4835211-4853532 GCF_000298275.1 Orycteropus afer afer
ATATAAAATTTTAAATCCAGTTAAAAGATCTCACTAATTAAATGCATTTTCTATAAGCCTTACATTGTGAATAGCCTAATTGACTTTAGAACTAATTCATTTTAGGCCTTAATAGAAAGGTTTCAGTGTAAAGTTTGAGTGAAACATTGGGTCTTTTTTGCCATACAGTAATTTGTTTAAACACCTCATATATGCAATGACCACCCAAGCTCCTGCAGTATTCAGAGGACCTTTAGGAATACTGGGGTTGGGCCTGTCTAGCAATCCTGAAATTCAGATAGAAGGTTTTATTTCAAGTCATCTTTACTTTCAGCAAGTAAGGCTGTGCTGTTTGCATATCACAGGTTGTTAATGAGCCTTCCTCCAATCCTTTGGCCACATTCTTTCTCATATAGTCCAGCTTCTTGGATTATTTACTCACCATACAGATTGAATAAATATGGTGAAAGGATACGACCCTGACTCACACCCTTCTTGATTTTAAACCCACACCCTTCTTGATTTTAAACCTTGCAGTATCCCCTTGTTCTGTTTGAATGACAGCCTACTAGTCTATGTACAGGTTTGTCACGAGCACAATGAAATGTCCTGTAGTTCCTATTCTTCTCAATGTTATCTATAATTTGTTATGATCCACATAGTTGAATGTCTTTGCATTGTCAATAAAACACAGATAAACATCTTTCTGGTATTCTTTGCTTTCAGCCAAGATCCATCTGATATCAGCAATGATCTCTCTCATTCCACATCCTCTTCTGAATCCAGCTTGAATTTCTGGAAGTTCCTTGTCAATATACTGCTAACACCATTCTTAAATATCTTGAAGATGGTTTTACTTGTCTGTGGTGTTAGTGATTGTTTTGGTTACCTAGTGCTGCTCTGACAAGAATATACCACAAATGGGATGGCTTGAACAAACAGAAGTTTATTCTCTCACAGTTTGGAGGCTTTAAGTCCAAGTTCAAAGTGCCAGGCTTTAGAGAATTTGGTGCCAGGAGTACTATCTGGTGTGATAGGTCCTGATTACTAAGGGGAATTAGATTGACATTACATAATGGAGGTAAAGTACATATCTGGAATATAGGAGATTCTTTAGGACGTCTCTTAGTACTCCCATGCCCTGTGATTAAAGTCAATGGAAAATTATAGCAACCCAATTCTGATATGACTGCTAATGGCCCAGACCTCTCAGGAATGAAGGGGTTTGGGTCAACCACCAGGCAAAGAACCACGACCAGCTGAGGTGCTTGCTGAGGGCAAGGGAAATACAGAATTGGGGTGGAAGAAGGTAGTTCTGAATATCAGCTACTGGCTGCTGAGTCTAACAAGCCCAACGTCGACAAATAAAATGGCACAGTCCTGATGGTACCAAACCATATGGCAAGCCATTAATTTAAGTCCATTGTAGGTCCCAAGGTCAGCAGAGCATGGCAGGCTGCTGACCAATGACACAGCTACATGCAAGGTCCAAGCGTGTCATAAACTAAAGACTATTCTCAAAGCTATTGCTTATATATGAGAAGCAGACCACATACCCAAAGCAGCTACCCAGCTGCTTGTTGTAGATCCCACCATAGAGATGATTGCCAGTCTTATCATGAGGAATAACTACCACCAGCTGCCCAGCTGCTCAAACAGGCCCAGCCAAGTTGACACACAAACATAACCACCACAATTCCACCCCTTGTCAACTTGAGACCTGTACAGATGCCACCCAATGAAGATCTGTACAGATGCTACCCAATGAAGATCTGCACAATGCCATAGTGTATACCTAGTAATTCAATCTATGTGCTGAGCAAATAATCCAAGAAGCTAGACTATATAAAGAAGAATGTGGCAGCAGGATTGGAGGAAGACTCATTTACAACCTGTAATATGTAGATGACACAACCGAGCTTGCTGAAAGTGTACATGAAACAACTTTGCTGGTGAAAGTGAAGATGACTTGAAGCACTTACTGATGAAGATTAGACTACAGTCTGCAGTATAAATTACACACCTATATAAAGAAAACAAAAATTCTCACAACTGGACCAATAAGCAGCATCATGATAAATGGAGAGAAGATGGAAATTGTCAAAGATTCCATATTACTTGTTTCCATAATCCACACCAATGGAAGCAGCAGTCAAGAAATCAGGCAATGTATTGCACTGAACAAATCTACTCCAAATGATCTCCTTAAAGTGCTGAAGAGCAAAGATGTCTTTTTGAAGACTAAGCCATGGTGTTTTCAATGGCCTCATATGCATATGAAAGCTGGACAATGAATAAGGAAGACCAAAGAAAAGTTGATGCTTTTGAGATGTGGTGTTGGCAAAGAACACTGAAAGTGAAATGGGCTGCCAGGACAACTAACAAATCTGTCCTAGGAAAAGTGCAGCCGGAATGCTCCTTAAAAGCAAGAAAGGCCAGACTTCGTCTCACTTACTTTGGTCATGTTGTCAGCAGGGGCCATTCCCTGGAGAAGGATATCATGCTTGGTAAAGTGAAGGGTCAGTGAAAAAGGGGATGGCCGTCAACGAGATGGATTGATACAGTGGTTGCAATGATGGACTCAGGTACAGCAAGGACTATGAGGCTGACACAGGACCAGGAAGTGTTTTGTTCGGTTGTACATAGGGTTGCTAAGAGTTGGAGCTGAGTTGTTGGCAGTTTGGTTATCCATTCTTCTGCTGATGGGCACATCATCAAAAACTTTAGAAAGAGAAAGCAATTATTTTACACAATGCCGTCATCTAATTGCATTTCTTTAGAATGTGTTATCTTTTAAACTGAGCAAAAGATTAAAGAAAAAAAATGATGGCTGGAGCAATACTTCTATTGCTGATGGATCTAATGAACTAGAAATTTTGTCAGAACAAATAAATGACTATGCAAATTTTAACTATCTCAAAATCTCAAAAGAAATGCTTTCTGAATTATATTATTTTCCTAATAAAAATATTAAAGTGAAAATGAGATATAAGCCACGCTTTGTCTGTATTTAATAGCCCTATGAGAAACTGAGAAACAAGCTTTGCCAAATCAGTCCACTCCCTTATTAATGAAAATTAAATAAATAAATAAAATAAAACCCTGTTATTTATTTCTGTCTTCTGAAGGTGCTTGATAGGCAGAATTTCTAAAACAGTGCTACCTTAAGTCCACAAACATGTGAATATGATGAGATAGATCTCCCATGATTATGTTATGTCATATGACATAGCTAACAATGACATATGGAAATTATCTAGATGGACCTGATTTAATCACAAATTATAACCCCAACCCACAGCCATTGGGTCAATTTTGACTAATAGAGATCCTAGAGGGCAAAGTAGAACTGTCCTAGAGGTTTTCCAAGGCTGTAAATCTTTATGAAAGCAAACTATCTCATTTTTCTCTCATGGAGTGGCTGGTGGATTCGAACCACTGACCTTCTGGTTAGCAGCAGAATGTTTTAACCACTGTGCCACCAGAGTTCCTTTGATCTAATTGCATGAAAACTTTAAAACTTTTTCCACCTGACAGCAGAAAAGGAAGTCAGAGTCTCAACACCTGAGATAGATTTGATGCACCAGTGGTGTCTTAAAGATAGAACTACCACATGTCAAGGTTAGTTGGAAGTGAAAACTTACCTAGAGCCTCAAGATAAAAGTATAGTTCTACCCACTCCTTGATTTCAGCCTTGTGAGACCCTGAGCAGAGAATTTAGCCATGCCATGCCTCACTTCTGACCTATGGAAATTGTGAGATAATGAATATGTGTTGTTTAAAACTGCCACAATTTTTATAATTTGTTATGCTACATTCTCCTCTGGTAACTTTACTAGGGAAAAATTGACTTTCGAGATCTTTTAGGTTGTTGGTGAGTTTCACTTCCGAGCAATTGTGTAACTGAGGGCCCAGCTTTTAGCTGGTCATCAGCTGGAGAACACCTTCAATGTTGTCAGGCAGCCTCAACACAGCTGCTTATTTCATCAAGACAGCAAGGAGACTCTTCCATTCTAGTCTGCTAAAGCAATCTTATATAAAATAATGCAGTCACAGGAGGGTCAAACGTTGCCTTTCCTATATTCTATTGGTCAGACTCAAGTCACAGATCCTGTTCACACTCAGGGGGAGGTGATTAACCAGGGCATGCACATAAGGGTCATCCTAGGGTTAGTTGGCCATGATCTGTCCTCTGACATGATTCATGTTCATCCCATGTGCAAAATACATTGACCTCTCCTAAAGTCCAGGAGTCTCTTCCCATTACATACCAGTGAAAAGTTGCAAGTCTCATTTTCTAAATCAGGACTGGGTATGAATGAGGGCCCTAAGTGTATTCCATTAAGTACAGCTCCTATGCATAATTTGTCTCCATCTCCAGATCTGTGAAACTAAACAGACAAGTCATCTTCCCCCAAACAGCCAACCCACAATGGTGAGACAGGCGTAGGGTCCAAAAATGGTGCAAAGAAGTAACTGGTTTGTGCTCTGAAATCCAGCTGGTTAAACTCCAGCCAGCATACCTTCATTAGGTTTTAAGGCCTGGGAATAATCCTCCCTAACTATAAGCTCCTCTTTCTAGGTGCTTGGTTCCACCTGAGTCATCCTTCCTTCTTCATGAACAGTAGTATGTTTGCAATTGAGTAGTTTTATGAGACTGATATCTGCCAGGAGAGAGTTTGTGGTCAAATAGACTCATTTCATTTTGTACTCTCTCTGTCTGTTTCAAAACAAGGTGGTAATGTTTCTGCTTAAAAAATTTTCTCAGGAACTTCGTGGGTTTTACATGGTTTTCAGTGGGGTTCATTCCATTAGCCAATAGCTGCAGCCACAGTTTTTTTTGAGACAAATCCTTCTCTACCTTGGTCTCCCTCTGAGATGGCTCAGGGACAGCTCCCTTCAACTTCCTAGATGTCCTCTGGTTTGATGTGAGGACCTGTGAAGCACACCCTAGACTTCTGTGCCTTGGTTTGCTGACATTTTGATCTTCCTGAAGTCTCGGCAAAATTTTGTATAGTCACATCATTAAACTTTCTCTAAAACACACTTTTCAACAAGAAACATCTCTTAATTTTAGCATCTTTTGCCATCCAGAAAAGCTGGAATTTTTGAAATTCATCAAGTTCTGAATCCTTTTTATTTAACAATTATTTTCTCAATTGATCTTTCTCCTGTCTCATATTACTATAAGCAGCAAGAAGAAACATATAACTTTTTTTGGAAATTCCCTTAACTGTAGATCTAACTTTTATCATTTAAAAGTTCTGCCTTCCACATAACCACAGGTGACAATTTCACTAAGCTTCCTGCAATTATATAACAAAGATCTCTTTTCCTCTGGTTTCCAATAACATGTTTCTCACTTCTTTCTGAGTCCACAATTTCAGCATTTTTAAAGTCGAGATTGTTATTAATAGTCTGTTCAAGGGTAATTAGTGCCTAAGGCATTTGACTGCTAACCAGAAGTCTAGAAGTTCAAACCCACCAGTCACTCCTCAGAAGGAAAATTGGACAATCTACTTCCGTAGAGATACTGCCTCAGAAACCCAAGGAGAGTTCACTATGAGTTGAGATTGACTCAATTCAGTGGCAGTGAGGTTTTTTTTTTTTTGTTTTTGTTTTTTTTTTTTTTGGTTTATCATGCACCTAAATATTCTTCCATCATTCACTTACTACCCAGTTGCAAATCCACTTCTACATGTTAAATATTTGTGACAGTACTACTCCACTTTTAGAAACCAAAATATTTATTAGTTGTATAATAAATACTGCAGACATGGCAGCTTAAAAATACACACATTTATTATCCTACACTTTGTGTGGATAAGGGCCTAGGCAGAGTTTAGTGGAATTTCCTGCTCAGAGTCTCACAGTCTGCAATCACGTTGTTGCTAGGCTATCTTCTCATCGGAAGATCAACTTGAGAATCTTCTTCCAAGCTCATTCAGGTTGTTGATAGAGTTCTTTTCCATGTGGTTGGCATGACTGAGGGGCCAGATTTAGTTGCCTATCATCTGGAGGCCATCCTCAAGTTCTGGAGGCCATCCTCAGCTCCTAGGGTCTGTGTCCTACTCTTTGACACATGAGCTTCCTCAACATGACTGTTTATTTCATCAGACCAGCAAGGAGAATGTCTTACTCCAATTTGCCAAGACAGAGCCTTCTTTACTATAATATAATCACAAGAGTGGTATCTTATCACCTTTGCCACATTCTATTTATTATAAGCAAGTGACAGCTCCCTTCTGCACTGAAGGGGAAAAAAAAAAAAAAACTGTCATCAAGTTGCTTCTTATTCATTGTTGTTGTTGTCATGTGCCATGGAGTCAGACCTGACTCATAGCGACCCTTCCTTGGGTTTTCGAGGCGGTATCACTATGGAAGTAGATTGCCCAACCTTCCTTTCAAGGAGTGGCTGGTGGGTTTGAACCGCCAGCCTTTTGGTTAGCAGTCAAGTGCCTTAGGCACTACGCTATTCTGACTCATAGCAATCCCCATTTGGTTTCTAAGGCTGTAAATATTTACAGAAATAGATTGCCTCATCTTCCTCTTGTAGAGCAGCTGTTGGGTTTGAACCACCAGCCTTCTGGTTAGCAGCCAAATGACTTATCCACTACATCACCAGAGCTCCTTTTCTGCACTGAAAAGGAAGGGATTATATAAAGTGTGCCCATGGGGGTCACTCTAGGGTCTGTATGCCACACCATAGTTTCCTTCATTCTCTTACTGCCATTGTTTGTTCACACTATATTATGGGAAAACAAATCTTTGGCCTGAAGACAAAAGAAGAGGAGTTGAAATTTGAGTGTTCTTGATTCCTTGAAAACTCTGGAGAGGAAATTGAAGCTATAAGATAAAATCTACTCAAACATTTTCTGAAGTTCAGCTACCTATTTTGTTTCTGTGCCCTATGGCCACAGGTAACTGAGTGTCAACTACTTTTAATTTTAAGATTACTAAAAGCCAACACAGTCAGTACATTCTGAAAGTTAGAACTTCTAAGGTTCTATTAAGGCACTATATATAAAATCCATCAAGACGAGAAAACACTCTTATTGGCTAAGATTCCAGTTTCCATTTTTCATATAAAAATTATCTGGATAGAAAGAGGTCCTCTTAAGGTACAAACGATGATCATAGAGATTAAAATATGTTTGGGACCCAAACTTGCCTCTAAAATGTATCATACAGAGTAAGAATCTCTGTTAGAAACCGAAAGAATGGGTTTCAGTATATCAATCATCGACACTGTTACAAATGTCAACTTATATTTTTAAACATTTGTTTGAAAAGCCCAAGATCAAGCGTGTTTTTAAACTGTTCATGGGTTTTTGAAGGTAAGGTTTGTAAAGCATCAAGACAATAGCAAAGTAGCTTTGCAGGAAAAAGTTTACATGACTAACTTCCTGCCTAGATCTAGTAAATAGCAGGCCCAGGCCATCAGTGCATGTTAGCTTCCCATTCCCTCCCTCCTCTCACTTTTTTCTCCCTTTCCTCACTCATCTAACATTTATTGGGAAACTTTTACTTCTGGTAACACCTAGTAAAAAGTTCTGTACAAAGAGTATCTGAAATAAATACCTTGGGTTTTCCTTCCAATGCCTTTATGTGGTATTTTCTGTTCTACACTAAATTTTCTTTAAGCAGAAAAGCTTCACTAATAGTTTCTCTTTAGTATGTTATTGTTTTGAGATATGGCTACCAAGTGGCTTTTAGCAGTGGGGGCGGGGAACCCACGCAACCTGCAATCTTAGTGGAACACTTAAAATCAAGGGTAAAACTTCTTAAATGTGACTGGTGAATGTATGCCCATATTCAAATAACTGGTTAAGTTCAGACAACTTTGTTTGCCAAATACATTAAAAATTGGGACTGTTCATAGGAACCCAAAATTGTAATATGAACAGTACTATCTCTTTTATAGTTTTATATTCCAAAGTTATGTCTCTCTAATGATATCACAATGGTCAACTGTCCGTGTAGACCAGGCCATGTCTTATTCTTACTAGGACAATACTAGGGACATAGGAGGAGCCACGGTGATATAGTGGTTAAGTGCTCAGCTGCTAACTGAAAGGTCAGCAGTTCGAACCCACTAACTGCTCCTCAGGAGAAAAGACCTGGTGACCTGCTACTGTAAAGATGAACATCTAGGAAATCTTATGGGGCATGTTCTATCTTATCATATAGGGTAGCTATGAGTTGGAATCAGCTGGACAGTACACAACAAAAGGCACAAAGTAAATTCTCAATAAATGCATCCATTGATAAAATAAATCTCTTACATTCTATCCCCACACTGGTTTCTAATCTTAATTGTACCACTAAATCCAGCACTAACACTGGAAATTCTTTGAAATTTATTGTCTTTTTTTTTTTTTTAATTTGACAAAGACTTCAAAGTAGAATAATGAAGTACAGTAAAAATTTCCCTATCCAGCATTACAATTACAGCATTTCATATAGTATTACCATTCTACCACTAGAAAATCCTCAAGCAATAATGACTAATAAGAAAGGCATTTCCTGGCAGCTAACGATCAGCGTGAGGGACTTTGCTCCCAACACAAAGCCAACAACCTTCATCCCAGCTGGCTACTACCTAAACTGGACATGCCAGGTCTCCCCCTGAGGTGACAGTATAGTATATTTATTTAGAAACTGATAGTACAGTAACAAGAAATAGAAAATGAAGTCATGTTTAGGTGCTGGTAAATTGAATGTACCTAAGGGCAGATTATGACATTTTCTTAGCTTTTGTCATTGTCTGGCCTAGCTTATTCTTCCCCTGTGTGGGTGACATATTCAGCATTTAGGAAATCGAACATTAAAGTATGTTTGTTTTGGGAAACATATACAGAGTCTAAAGGAGATAATAATAATAATAACAATAATAATACAGATAGCACTTATTGAGCATTTGCAAGGTGCCAAATTCTGTGATAAGCACTTTATCTGCATTGACTTATTTAATCCTCATAACATATCAACAAGGTAAGTACTATTAAAATGTAAGGGCCTCTGGAGTGTCAAGATAGCTTTCAAGAGAGTCACCAAGATAAATATTGCTTCACTGGAATTTCACTTAATATCTAGCACAGAGGTAATTTGAGTTGTAAATTGTAGTGAGAAAGGGGAATCCGAGCTGTGTTATTTTGGATCACGGGATGTTGAGCTGTGGTAACTTTTGTGAGACCTCACCACACGAGGTAGCCACAAGCAGAAATTAGAAAGAAAATGGGGACCAAGAAATGGAGATTGGAGGGTAAAAATTAATTAGATTTGTAGACACAAACATTGTAACCTCCATACACGCTTAAAAGTAAAGGCTTACGACTACTCCAGACACGAAGCAGTGGAAAACAGGTGGCTACAGAGCTACTGGGCTGAGAAGGTCCCCTCCAACATAGCCTGTTGTTGCTGGAGTAGAGCCAAAGCCTGGGTAGATGCTCTCTGCAAGTCCCGCAACAGTGCCCATTGCCACCTGCGACAGCATGCCAGGTGTTCTCAGCCAGCTGTGTTCAAGGATCAAGGTTGTTGGCTCTTGTGTTCAGTACTTGAGGAGCTGTGTTGCCCCTTTCTCTGTACCTGAGGCTTAATTTATCTCATTTTAAAAATTCATTAACTTAGAGAAGTCTACAATTATAGCTAATATGTATGCAAAAGCTAGACAATGAAAAAAGAAGATGGAAGAATTGTTATATCCAAACTGTAATATTGATAAAGAATATTGACCAAGGGACCAGGCAGTGTTTCATTTTGTTGTCCATAGGGTTGCTATGAGTTAGAGCTGACTCCATGGTACTTAAAAACAACAATTGACCATGGACTACCAGAGAATGAGCAAATGAGTCTTGGAAGAAGTACAGCCAGAATACCCCTTAGTAGGGAGGATGGTGAGAGTTTGTCTCATGCGCTTTGCACACATCACCAGAGAAGACTAATTGCTAGAAAGGGAGATCATGTTCAGTAAAGTAGACAATCAGCAAAAAAGAGGGAAATCCTCAGTGAGATGAATTGCTACAAGAGTTGCAACAATGCACTGAAATATCCCAATGATCACTAAGATGACACAGGATCAGACAACATTTCATGCTGTTATATGTCTACAAAGTTGTCATGAGTCGGAGCTGACTTGAAGGCAGCTAATGACAATATAACTGTTGCACAGAGAATTTTTTTCCTTTAATCCTAATGGGATATAGGGTATAATCCAAACAGTTAGGCTCTTTGTAGTTACTGGTGAATTCTGTCACAGAGAAGGATCACCCCTTTAAATGTTTTAACCTTAGGGCTAACATTCCATTATTTCTTCTTTTTTTATTTTAAGAGCTTGTTTTACATTCAACATAACGTGTACATTTAGTTTCATTCTCCATTCGCCATGTCCAATCCTAACCCAGTCTCCCCCCCTCCCTACCCTGTAACCCTCCCCCTGTGCCCCTCATATTTATGCACTCCTGTTTGTCCTGCATTTCCTCAGTTTGAATGTTGGTCCTCTGGTGTCCCATGGTCTATTGTTATAAGGGATGCATTTGCATAGAGTATGTGGGTGCGTCATCCTGGGTTGAATGGTCTGTGCGAACATCTTATTAACTATTGAGCAGAGAGCCCCCCCCCCCGGGGGGTGAGTTTTATTTCAGATACAGAATGTATTCCAGGGCCATAGTATTGGGAGTCTCACTAGATTTCATCTGACCAGCAATTCTGGTAATTATTGAGTTTTGGGATTTTGTTCCACATTTTCCCTCCCACTCTATCCAGGATCTCCAGATTTGATCCTTTCCTGAGTGGTTGCATTGGTAGCTGGACACCATCTAGTTCTTCTGATCTTGAAGGCCATCGTGTCCTATGGCTGATTGCTTCTAAATGACTTTTTTTTTTTTTTTTGCATTCTTCTTCACTTGCGACGCTAGGAGACTGTTAACTGCATCTTAGCTGGCTGCTTGAAAGCTTTTAAGAATCCAATTGCTACTCACCAATGTAGGATGTGGAGCAATGCTTTTATGTGTTTTGTTGTGCCAATTGAGTCTGGTGTCCCCCAGTACTACGGTCCTGAGGCAGTAGATCTATTGGATCTCTCTCCCATAGTGTCTGGATGTCTGTGAGGGATTGCTCTGTGTCTGTCTTCTATTGTTTCTGTAAGGACGGCAGGCATTTTGTATCACTGGTGTCTGTGGAAGATTAGCCTCAGCTGAATCTATCCTTGGTCTAGAGTATACTTCTGTTCACTGATCCCACCTGATCATCTCCGGTGTTTATGTGTTTATCTGTATAGCCTAGTGTTTGGTGTTAATGGCAATGCAGTATTGTGGACACATTGGTTTGTATCATCTATCTATATCTTATGTGCACAGTTCGGTGTCCTCCCATCTCCTAATGTTATTATGGTGGTCATATATTCTTCCTGTATATCCCTCCCCCTACCCATGTTAGCATGTAGGCCTCAACTAGCCCAAAATTAATCCCTCCTCTTCCCTCCCCATCCCAGTAACCTACCAGGTGAGTTCCCTTTCCTAAGCAAACTCCTCTCTGTCTTTTTACAGTAATAGACTCATACAGTACTTGTCTTTCTGCGATTGACTTACTTCACTCAGCATAATGTCCTCCCAGTTTATCCATGTTGTGAGATGATTTTCATATCCCTCATTGTTCTTTAATGTGGCATAGCATTTCATTGTGTGGATATACCTTAATTTGGTTTTCCACTCATCCGTTGATGGGCATTTAGGTTGTTATTATCTCTTTGCTATAGTGAGTTGTGCTGTGATGAACATAGGTGTACATATGTCTGTTCTTGTGCTATCTCTCACCTCTTTAGGATATATTCCTAGTAATCATTCCATTACTTCTTAACCTTTACTCTGAAACCACACACCTGAGAACTGAGGGTCACATGTGCATGATTGTACTGTGGGCATGCTGGATTTAAAAATAAATAAACCAAGTTGTTGTTATTGTTGTTGTTATGTGCCGTCGAGTCGGCCCCGACTCATAGCGACCCCTCCTTGGGTTTCCGAGGCAGTATCACTACGGAAGTAGGATTGCCCAACCTTCCTTCCGAGGAGTGGCTGGTGGGTTTGAACCGCCAGCTTTCTGGTTAGCAGTCAAGTGCTTTAGCCACTAAGCCTCAGGGCCATGAGACCTGTGATAGATTGAGTTGTATTTCCCAAAATATATGTCAAGGTGGTTGAGCCATTATTCTCAGTGGTTTGGCAGTTATGAAATGATGTAATTTAGCAGTTGTAATGGCTATAACAATTAGTGATACATCAATATTGGTAGCTCACTCTGCCCTGTGGCAGACCAGAGAAAGGCTGCAGGCTGTGGGTAGCTCCTTCACAAAACACTTATTAACACCATTCTATTATTTAAGGAGATCTTGGATAGAGTGAGAGAACAATGTGAAACAAAACTCAAAATCATTGTTTAAAAACAAAGACCAGGTTTGCTGGTCTGAGAGAGCCTGGTGAGATCCCTGAGACTATGGTCCCTGGTTATCCTTTAGGTCTGGAATTGAACTCGCTCCTGTGGCTTCCAGCCAAACAATAGACAGGCATATGAGGTGAACATTTACATCAGGTAGATACGCTCCTTGGAGGGTTAATCATGGGAGAACAGAAGGGCAGTGTTTTCACAAGGAGACAGCTTTGGGGGAGGAGGGATGTGGGAGTGTATGAGAGGGAAGGACACAGGGAAGAGGTACCTGTGGGAAGGAAGTTGGAAGAGAGCTGTTGCATTGTGGGGAATTGCAGTTGAAGTCATGAAATAAAATGTACAGCAACTGCTGTCTGGAAAATGAATCTGCTCTGTAAACTTTCACCCAAATCATAATAAAGATAAAAAAGGAAAGAAAGAATACCCAATGTATACAAGTGGATGATGGAAACAACCTTAAACTCATTCTAATGTTATATTTTTCACAGGTTTGTAAACAAATAATTTTATTTTTCACAGTAGGTTATTGCTTGTAGTTCTGTAGAGTTAGTTTTGACTCACAGCAACCCCACGTGACAGAGTAGAACTGCCCCATAGGGTTTTCTTGGCTGTCATCTTTATAGAAGCAAACAGCCAGGTTTCTCCTGTGAATCCACTGGGTGGTTTTGAATTGACAGCCTCTTGGTTTGTGGCAGAGCACTTAACCACTGCACCACCAGGTCTTCTGTTATAGGTTTGACATTTAAATACTGTTTTAAGTAGTAGCAAACTACTTTCATACATGGTATGACTCATCTTTTGAGCTCACTGGACTATCAAGGTAAAAGGCCAGCACAGAGCCAGAAAAGGGAGGGACCAAAAGTTGCCAGGACCACAGAGTGGCAGGTTTCAGATAGGAATTAGGAAAGAGGAGGGTGCAGAGGTTTCCAACTGCTAAGGGAGACAAACTTGTCTGTCAGTTTATCATCCTGTGAGGCTTGTATGTTGCTGTGAAGCTTGAGGCTGTGCCACTGGTGTTTCAGACATCAGCAGAGTTGCACATGGTACATAGGTTTCAATGCAGTTTATAGACTAAGACAGATTAGGAAAAAGGAGGAGGCCATCCACTTCTC
Source organism: Orycteropus afer afer (assembly GCF_000298275.1). NCBI lineage: Eukaryota > Metazoa > Chordata > Mammalia > Tubulidentata > Orycteropodidae > Orycteropus > Orycteropus afer. The sequence continues at coordinate 4,848,741 of NW_006921662.1, forward strand.
AAACACTGGCCAGCGAAAACTTTGTGAATAGCAGAGAAACACTGTCTAATACATTACTAGGCAATTTATAAATAGCTTGGAAACATTGTCTGACACAGTGCAGAAAGACTAGCCCCTTAGGTTGGAAGGCTCTCAAAATACAACTGGGAAAGAGTTGCATCATCAAAGAAAGACCAACCTTAGTGATATGGATAAAGTAAGCCTTTCAGGATCTCCATGTGCTGACATGGGACAACTCAAATTGAGAAGAAACAGCTACAAACATCCATTAATAATCGGAACATGAAATGTACAAAGTATGAATCTAGGAAAATTGGAAGTTATCAAAAATGAAAAATTGGAAGTTGCCATAAAGATTGATATCCTAGGCATTAGTGAGCTCAAATGGACTGGTTTTGGCCATTTTGAATCAGACAGCCATATGACCTACTATGCTGGGACTGACAAATTGAGGAGGAATGGCGTAGCATTCATCATCACAAATGATGTTTCAATATGTGTCCTGAAGTACAATGCTGTCAGTGATAGGATAATAACCATATCCCTACAAGGAAGACCAGTTAATATAACTATTACTCAAATTTATGAACCAACCACCAAAGCAAAAGATGATGAAAATGAAGATTTTTATCAACTTCTGCAGTCTGAAATTGACCGAACAGGCAATCAGGATGTGGTGCTTATCATTGGTGATTGGAATGAAAAAGTTGGAAACAAAGAAGAATCACTGGTAGTTGGAAAATTTGACCTTGGTGACAGAAATAATGCTGGAGATCGCATGATAGAATTTTGCAAGACCAATGACTTATTCATTGCAAATACCTTTTTTTCACAACACAAACAGTGGCTATACATGTGGACTTTGCCAGATGGCATACACAGGAATTTGATTGATTTGATTACATATTTGATTGAATTTGATTGTATCTGTGGCAAGAGGCAAAGGAAAAGCTCAATATTTTCAGCCAAAACCAGGCCAGGAGCTGATTGTGGAACACACCATCAACTGCTCACATGCAAGTTCAACTTGAAATTGAAGACAATTAAAACAAGTCTGTGAGAGCCAAATATGATCTTGAATATATCCCTCCTGAATTTAGAGACCATCTAAAGAATAGATTTGATGCACTGAAGACCAATGACTGAAAACCAGAAGAATTGTGGGATGACATCAAGAGCATCATCCATGAAGAAAGGAAGAGGTCATTAAAAAGACAAGAAAGAAAGAAAAGACCAAAATGGATGTCAGAAGAAACTCTGAAACTTGCCCTTGAGCAAAGGGTAGCTAAGGCAAATGGAAGAAATGACAAGATAAAAGAGCTGAACAGAAGATTTTAAAAGAGCAACTCAAGCAGACAAAGCCAATTACTATAATGAAATGTGCAAACACCTGGAGTTAGAAAACCAAAAAGGAAGAACACACTTGGCATTTCTCAGGCTGAAAGAACTGAAGAAAAAATTTAAGCCTCAAGTTGTAATATTGAAAGATTCTATGGGCAAAATATTGAATGATGCAGGAAGCATCAAAAGAAGATAGAAGGAACACACAGAGTCACTGTACCAAAAAGAACTAGTCGATCTTCATCCATTTCAGAAGGTGGCATATGTTCAAGAACCAATGGTATTGAGAGTAGAGCACAAATCTACACTAAGGGAATTGGCAAAGAACAAGGTTCCAGGAATTGATGGAATCCCATTGAGATGTTTCAACACATGGATGCTCTGCTGGAGGCATTCACTCAATTATGCCAAGAGATTTGGAAGACAGCTACCTGGCCAATTGGCTGGAAGAGATCTATATTTGTACCCATTTCAAAGAAAGGTGATCCCACAGAATGTGGAAATTATCAAACAATATCATTAATATCATATACAAGTAAAATCTTACTGAAGATAATTCAAAACGTTTGCAGCAGTATATTGACAGAGAACTTCCAGAGGTGCAGGCTAGATTCAGAAGGGGAAGTGGAACGAGGGCTATCATTGCTGTGTCACATGGATCTTGGCTCAAAGTAAACAATACCAGAAAGATGCTTACATGCGTTTTATTGACTATGCAAAAGCATTTGGTTGCATGGATCATAACAAATAGTGGATAACATTGAGAAGAATGGGAATTCCAGAACACTTAACTGTACATGAGGAACCTGTACATAGACCAGGAGGCTGTCATTTGAATGGAAAAAGGGAATACTACATGGTTTAAAATCAAGAAGGGACTGTGTCAGGGTTGTATCCTTTCACCATACTTATTCAATCTGTATGCTGAGCTAATAATCTGAGAAGCTGGACTATATGAAGAAGAACATGGCATCAGCACAGGAGGAAGAATCATTAACCTGCAATATGCTGACAACACAACTTTGCTTGCTGAAATTGAGAGTGGCTTGAAGTACTTACTGTTGAAAATTCAAGAATACAGTCTGCAGTACAGATTACATCTCAATAAAAAAAAAAAAAAAAAAAATCCTCACAACTGGACCTATAAGCAGCATTATGATAAATGGAGAAAAGTTTGAAATTGTCAAATACTTTACATTGCTTGGTTCTACAACTGACACCAATAGAAGCAGCATTCAGGACATGAGATGACATATAGCACTGGGTAAGTCAGCTGCAAAGAACCTCTTTCAAGCGCTGAAGAGCAAAGATGTCTCCTTGAGGACAAAGGTGTGCCTGACACAAGCCGTGGTATTTTCAATCACCTCATATACACGTGAGAGCTGGACAATGAATAAGGAAGACCCAAGAAGAGTTGATGCTTTTGAGCTGTGGCATTGGTGAAAAATGCTGAATGTACCGTGGACTGCTAAAAGAACAAACAGGTCTGTCCTGGAGGAAGTGCAGCCAGAATGCTCCTTGGAGGCAAGAATGGCCAGACTTAGTCTCACATACTTTGGTCATGTTGTCAGAAGGGTCCATTCCCTGGAGAAGGATGTCATGCTTGGTAAGGTGGAGGGTGGATGAAAGAGGGGAAGGCACTCAACGAGGTGCATTGACATGGTGGTGGCAGCAATGGGCTCAAGTACAGCAAGAATCGTGGAGCTGACTCAGGACTGGGCAGTGTTTCGTTCTGCTGTACACAGGGTCACTATGAGTCAGAGATGACTCAATGGCACCTAACAACAACAACAATAAAATCTAATGTGATTACTACTTCAGAAAATGTAAATTATTCTAGAATTCATCAGTATTTGGGTGGTCATTAAACCTAAGTGACTTAATTTCCCTTATTGTCAAATTTCTGCTCTAGAGTCAACACAATTCACTGACAAAAGTCTGGAATGAAAATCAAATCATGTGTGTTTTATTTACGGTTTTCTTATCAACTACTTTTGGTAAACTGAAAATTTCTCTTGGTTCAAAACACCTCTTCTATAAAATTAAGGACTGGACTAGATTTTGTCTCCCTTTCCTGATTCCAGAAGAGCTCTACTTTTATTAATATTTTATATCACAGTCTTATGTAAGATTTCATTTTAGAAAGATGACTTCAACCACTACAGATATTTTTTGAAAACCACTGAACTAAATTATCCTTAGGACCATGGTCAAATTTCTGTAATTCTACATGCCAACCATCTACTCTAATTTCACTATCTAATGATCATTGTCAATAATTCATTCTAAAACATACAATGCATGCTTTGTGAGTCCATTATAGTGCTAATTCAAAATTGTTACTTTAGCTACTTGAACCTCTAATACTCACTTAGGTCTTTATTTCTGAGTCTGTCAATAAGTATTTTATAATTACCAAATAAATGGAAGTTAGATTCCATGAAAGTACTTCTTACCCTCATATTTATTCCAGATAAACCCAAACGCCTGCTCACTTTTTTTTTTTTTTTTAGTTTTACTGTGGTGAAAACCTACAGAAAACATTTGCCAACATAATAACTTCCCCATTTACAGTCAGGGACATTTAATGACATTTTTCATGTTATGCACCATTATTGCTATGTTTTTCTAAAATATTCCAGCACCATTAGCATAAACTCACTGTCCTACAAACTAAAGCTTCCCCTTTCCCCCTCCCTCCTACCTCAGGTGGTCACTAGTAATCTTTGGTTTCTACATATACTTTTTTTTTTCCCCCTAGCCTATCCAGGAATTTAGTCTCCCCTCCCCTTTGATCCCTGGTAACCAACAAAGTAAGTTTTCTTCCATGAATAAACTTTTCCTTAACTGTTATGATAATGGACTAATACAATATTTGTCCTTCTGTGATTGACTTATTTCGCTCAGCATAATGTGCTCCAAGTTCATCCACATTATGCAGTGTTTTATAGATTCTGCATTATTAGGATTATGTGGTATTCCATTGTGTGTATGTACCACAGTTTGTTTATCCATGCCTTGGTTGATAGGCATTTAGGTTGTTTGCATCTCTTTGCTGTTGTGAATAGTGCTATGATCAACATGGGTGTGGATATATCTATTTGTGTCCTGGCTCTCACTTGTATAAGGATATATAAGTAGTAATGGGACTGCTGGATAAAAAAAGTATTTCTATTTCCAATTTTTTAAGGAATTCCCATACCAATTTCCACAGTGGGTGTATCATTTTACAATTCCCTCACCAGTATATGAAGTCCCCATCTCTCCACATCCTCACCAGTGTTTGTTATTTTCTGTCTTGTTGATCTTTGCTATCAATACTAGTGTGAGATGGTATTTCGTGCTTGTTTTGATTTGCATCTCTCTAGGAGCTCTGGCCACTCCTCGGAAGGAAGGTTGGGCAATCCTACTTCCGTGATACTGCCTCGGAAACCCAAGGAGGGGTCGCTAT
>NW_006921662.1:4853632-4857181 GCF_000298275.1 Orycteropus afer afer
CAACAACAGGAGCTCTGGTAGCATAATGCCTCAGGCACTTGACTGCTAACCAGAAGGTTGGCAGTTCAAACCCACCAGCCACTCCTCGGAAGGAAGATGAGGCAATCTACTTCCATAGTGATACTACCTCAGAAACCTAAGAAGGGGTCGCTATGAGTCGAGTCCAACTCAATGGCAGATAACAACAACAACAACAATGGCTAATGACGGCACACATTTCTTCATGTATTTGTAGGCTGCCTGAATATTTTCTTTGGTGAAGTGTCTGTTCATATCTTCTCATTTTTTAATTGGATTGTTAGTCTTTGTGATGTTGAGGTGTTGGAGTTTTCTGTAAATTTTAGAGACAAATCCTGTCTAATACATGATTGCCGAATATTTTTTCCCATTTTGTAGGTTCTCTTTTTACTCTTTGGAAAAGTCTTTTGATGCACGTAAGAATTTAATTGTTATAAGGTCCCAATCATCTATTTTATCTTCTGCTGTTTGTGCATTTTGGGTTATGCTTGGCAGTTTACTTATGCCATAAATCAGGGTCCCTATGTTTGCCACTATTTTTTCTTTGATGAACTTTATAGTTTTAGGTTTCACCTTTAAATCTTTAAGCTATATACAGTTATTTTTTGTATATGGTATGAAATATGAATCTTGTTTCACTTTTCTGGAAATGGATATCCAGTTTTGCCAGCACCATTTGTTAAAGAGACTACCTCTTCCCCATTTAATGTATTTTGGCCCTTTGTCAAAGATCAGCTGACAGTAGGTTGATGGATCGATTTCTGGGTCCTCAATTCTATACCACTGATCTATGTGTTTGTCCTTGCACCAACACCAGGCTGTTTTGACAACTGTAGCTGTGTAGTAGATAATGAGATCGGGGAGTGTGAGACCTCCTATTTTGCTATTCAGTAGTGCTTTGCTTATCTGAGGTCTCTTTCCTTTCCATATAAAATTAGTGATTGCTTTTTCCACATCTTTTAAGAATGTTGATGGCATGTGGATTGGGATTGCCTCAAATGTATAGATTGCTTTGGTATTATTGATATTTTCACAATGTTCAGTCTTCCTATCTATGAGCATTCTATGTTTTTCCATTTATGTAGATCTCATAGTTTCTTGAAGTAGTGTTTTATAGTTTTCTTTGTATAGATCTTTTGTGTTCCTGCTAAGATTTATTCCTAAGTATCTTATGTTTTTGGTAACTATTGTAAATGGTATTGATTTCCTTATTTCCTTTTCAGAGACTTCTGCTGGTGTAAAAGAGTCCAATTGATTTTTGTATGTTGATCTTGTATCCTGTCACTATGTTAAATATTTCAATAAGTTCCAGTAGTTTTCTACCTGAGTTTCTCAGGTTTTCTATTTATGGGACCATATCATCTGCAAACCGGGATAGTTTTACTTCTTCCTTACCTATTTGGATTCTTTGATTTCCCTTTCTTGACTTGTTGCCCTGAGTAGGACTTCCAATACAATGTTGAATAGAAGTGTGGTGATAGAGGGCATCTTTGTCGGGTTCCTGTTCACAATGGGAATAGTTTCAGTCTCTCTCCATTGAGAGTAACGAGGCTGTTGATTTTGCATATATGCTCTTTATTATATTGAGGAATTTCCCTTCTCCTCTAATTTTTCTGAGAGCTTTTATTAGGAATAAGTACTGGATTTTGTCAAATGCATTTTCTGCATCTATTGATATGATCTTGTGATTCTTTTCCTTTATTTAACATATGTGATGGATTACATTGATTGTTTTTCTAATGTTGAACTATCCTTGCATACCTGGTATGAATCTCACTTGGTCATGAAGTATTTTTTTGATATGTTGTTGGAATCTATTGGCTAGAATTTTGTTAAAGATTTTTGTATCTATATTCATGAGGGATATTGGTCTGTAATTTTCCTTTCTAGTGGTGTCATTACCTTGTTTTGGTATCAAGGTTATGCTTGCTTCATAAAATGAATTTGGGAGGATTCCATCTTTTTCTACACTCTGGAATAGTTTGAGTAGGATTGCTGTCAGCTCTTCTCTGAATGATTAGTAGAATTCTCCCATAAAACCATCTGGGCCAGGACTTTATTTTGTTGGCAATTTTTTTAATACCTGTTCAATTTCTTCTTTTGTTATTTTTTTTTTTCTTCTTTTGTTAATTTCGTTAATTTCACCCTCATGTTTGAGGGACAATTTTGCTGGGTTTATAATTCTTGGTTGCAAAGATTTTTTTTTAGGTTTTATATATATCAGCCCAATGCCTTCTCACCTGCATGGTTTCTGAGAAATCAAAACTTAGTCTTATTGGTTGCCCTTTGCAGGTAACTTTTCATTTTTCCCATGTTAATTTCAGGATTCTTTCTTTGTCTTTAGTTTTGGTGAGTTTGATCACTATATATGTCTTGGTTTTCTTGATTTGAAGTGTGTACTGTTTGGGGTTATTCGAATTTGTTGAATGGATATATTCTCATCATTCATCATATTAGGGAAATTCTCTTCCAACAAGTTTTTGACCTTTTTCTCTGTGGTTTTATCTGTGTCTTCCTGTTCTGGAATTCTGATGACATGTAGGTTATTCCTTTGGTGGATTCCCACATAAATCTTCATTGTGTTTTGATCTTTTGTCTGATTGATCCCATAACAAAGCAGTATTGAGGTATTTGTTTTCAGTCTCATTAATTCTGTCTTCCATTGATTCGATTCTACTCCTTTGCCCATACAATGTGTTTTATATTTCTGAAATCTTAATATTAATCTTCTGTATTTCTGTTTGCAGTTTTTGTATTCTTTTTAATTTTTCGTTATATTTTCAATTTGTTCTTATATTATTTTCCTAAATTTTTCTAGAGATTGGTCTGTGTTTTCCTTAATTTTGTTAGAGTTTTTCCTTGATCTTGGCAATGTTTTCTTTGATCTATCTCTCAATCTATTGAAGCTACCCAAATATAATTTTTTTGTGTTCTTTATCAGGGTGTTCCAATGCTGCTTCTTCCTAAGGGATATTTTCTGGATTTGTGTTCTGGTTCCTTGTTTCTACTACTTTATCTTGCTTTTTATTGTGGATTGTGATGGTCTGTATTCTGTGAGACATTGTGGGTGGTGTTGTATTTATGTTTAATTTGTGATTGTATCTTGGTGTGATTCACACAAGACTTTTTCTGTTTATTTATTTATTTATGTTTTGATATATCTGTGTGAGCAGGGTACTGTGCTCCTCTATTCACTAGTTGTTAGCACTTAGGCACTCACCCACGACCTATCTCCTGGTGAGTGTGATAGAGAGTGAGAGTATGTGTACAGATGTCTGTTAGCTGTTCATAAAAAAGCAGTCAAGGGTGAATTGAGTTGATATTGACTGCCATTGGCCATTGGTCATTTGGTGCAAAAGCAAGTGGTGGCTCTCACCAAGTGTGTGTGGCTCCAGGATGTGCAGGTATGGCTGCTTCTTTTATTGGAACAGTTGTTGTCTCCCACTTGATTAGACAAATATATATAAAACAGAACAAGCAAAAACCAGAGAACAAAAAATTCAAACTGTGTAAACGAGCAATGTCAAAAAA
>NW_006921662.1:4857329-4892269 GCF_000298275.1 Orycteropus afer afer
AAAAAAAAAAAAAAAAGCCCTACTATATGGTGAGGGAGGAATGAGAGAAAAGAGCGAGAGTAAAAGAATAGGGAAAATTGCAAAAGGGAAAACAAGGGATAGGAAGAACCAAAAGAAAGCAAAAAGAAGGGAACCAAGAAAAGGTAGAGAAAAAAATGAAAAAGAATAAGAACCTGGGATGGGAAATAGAAAAGAAGGAGAAGGAGACGAAGCAGGAAGAAGGAGGAAGATAAAAAGAATAATTTTAAAACAAACAAAAAATAGACAAACTCTAGGGGGTGAGGTGTGGCACTCAGACTCTGCCAGGGCATAGAACAGGATGGAACCCCTGCAAATCAAGAAGGTGGGTGGAGATGTGGGGATGGCCACACCTCTCTTCACCAAGTGGGTTCAGGGCATAAGAGTAACAAGGGAATATCTCCCCTTTCCTGTCCTCAGTCTCTAGTGAGGCTGCCGGTCCTGTCCTCGGCAGCTAGAGTCCATTGCCAGATCACAGTCCAAGCAAGAATGCCACCTGCTTGCATTCCAAACAGGTGTGCCAGCCACCTCCATGCATCCAAAATGGCTATACCCTCAGGACAGCCACTGGCTGTCCACAGATCCTCCTTTCCCCTTCCTCACTGTTCTCCCTTCTGGTTGTCAGGCACTAATGCATTTCTTGCCCACACAGCCTTTGTGAGCAAAGTTGATTGTTAGGTTGCTTTTGGGAAATATTCAAAAGAGCTATTCCTTCAGGACAGCTGGCAGTCTGCAGCTCCTTTTGCCTGCTTACTTGCTGTTTAATTCACATTTTTCTACTAGTTGGTATTTAATCCACTTCTTTTTACTTCCTTTCAAAGCTCAGGGTTCCAGGATCATCTTCTGTATTGGTTTTGATTGGTTTCTCATTGCTTTGTTGCAGAGGGTCTGTATAGTTTGTCTGTCTATTCTTCCATCTTTGGACTGCTCAATTTTGTTACATGGTATTTATGTTTGAAAAACCCAAGGAAAAGGCAAAGCTTATAAGGACATTTACATTTACAAAAACTGTTAACTCTGTTTTTTGTCTGTTGCCTCTGAGAAAAATGCCTAAGTTGGCTCCCCAACCCCAAATATTTTCATTGCTTTCATAATAAATAGGAGCTCTGATGGTGCAATGGATAACATATGTGGTTGCTAACCAAAAGGTCGGTAGTGCAAACCCGCCAGCCACTCTGCAGAGAAAAGATGAGGCAGTCTATTTCTGTAAAGATTTACAGCTTTGACTGAACTGTTAGGTATGTCTATGAAGCTGGGAGTGTACCCAAGACCATGAATAGGGTTGGCAGACAATGATCCCATAAGTGTATTTGTATGATCTAAATTCCCAGATTTATGGTAGAGCTGACAAGGGACTGTAGTCCCTTCTTGGTCACAACCAGCTACCCAGAGGGACTGAGTAATTGAACCTGTGGGCTCAGGACCATAGTCACAAGGGACATCAAGCTCAATTGGCATAACATACTACACAAAACATTGTTCCACCTTCTATTATGGCAAGTAGTGACTGGGATCTTAAAAGCTTGCAAGCAGCCATCTAGATGCAACGATGGGTCTCTCCTCTTCCAGAGCAAAGAAGAATGAAGAAAACCAAAGATTCATGGAAGCAATTAGTCCTAGCAACTGGTATACCATGTGATCCACAGCCTATGCGGCTATGAGACCAGAAGAACTACATGGTGCCTGGCTACCACTGTCAACCACTCAGAAGGGGATCTATGTAGGAGATCCTGGATAAAGAGGGAAAACAATGTGGAACAAAACTCAAAATCATTTGGAAAAAAAAAAAGGAGGGGACCAGGTTTGCTGATCTGATAGAGCCTGGTGGAACCCCTGAGACTCTGGCCCCTAGCTGCCCTTCAGGTCTGGAATTGAGCCCACACCTGTGACTTCCAGCCAAACAAAAGACAGGCATATGAGTTGTACATTTACCTGTGATAGATATACTCCTTGGAGAGAACAATCATGGGAGAAAGAAGGGCTGGCTATTTATGCACAGGGAGAAAGCTCAGGGGGCAGGAGTTCATGGAGGGATGGACACAGGGAAGAGGTAACTATTAGGAGGAAGTGGGTGGGGAGCTGTTGCATTGTGGTAAATTGTAGTCAATGTCATGAGACAAAATTGCTGTATGGAAAGTGAATTTGCTCTGCAAATTTTTACCCAAATCACAATTGAAAAAAAAAAAAAAAAGAGAGAGAGATAGATTTACAGCCTTGGAAGACTTGTGAGGGTTGCTATGAGTCAGAATTGACTTGATGGTTGTGAGTTTGAGTTTTTGAATTTTAATGATCTTCTGAATCATATTCAGTAAGTTTAGGTGTAGCTGGGAAAAAAAAAAAAAAAAAAAGGCCTTGAGGAGAATCAGATTCATGGTGCCCTCATGTGTTTCTGAATGGATCTGTGGGTTTTCAAGAGCTATGGTCCTTTGGAAGTAAGCTGACAAGCATTTCTTATAAAGCACTCTGTGTGGAGTCAAATAGCTAACCTTTTGCTTATCCATTTCTACCACACAGGAACTCCAAGTATGGCTAGGAAAGGTTTGCTCTTGGGCATATTTACCAAGTAGTTTTGATGAAATTTTTAAAAAAGTGGGTTTTTGGAACCATAACAGTACACAAAGCACATGATAGATGAGGGAATTAAACAGAGAAGATGAAGGAAAAGGCAGGAACACCTGAAAACAAACACTATCTTGGCGTAGGTGGTGGCAGTGAGATATGGAAAGGAAAATGAGGAGGGGTGGAAAATATTGTGGAAAACTAAGCCACATTATTACTCAATATCCCAATCTGAATTATATTTATTTGAACTACTATATAAATGTCCTGAATCTCTCCATAGAGTATGAGAATCTGGATAAAAATAAGAGTTCAATGTAGAGATCTCTTTAAACAAACAAACAAACAAAACTTCTGAAAGGAAGCAATCTCAGAGGTTTAAGAGGAGCTATTTTATCCCTGATTCTAACCATCGAGGATTAAAAAGTATTGAGATACTGATGCAGAGTACCCAATTTCACACTCAAGATACGTAACTAATGTATGTACACATTTCTTTTAAAGATTTTTTCCAATCTTTCAAATGCCAGACATCTGGCAATCTTAGACTGAAGGAAAATTATCCTCTGCCCTTTTGGGAACATCACTTACTGATTGAGTTTGAATTGAAAAAATTACCTCATTGCATGGAAACAGAAGTAGGTGGACACTTCCTGTGTAGTACTGTTAATATTCCCTGTGGAATCCAGATCAGCATCCCATCTGGTTGCCCATCAAGTGGATTCTCACTCCTAGCAACCCTACAAAACAGAATAGAACTGCCCTATAGTGTTTCTAAGGCTGTAACCTTTATGGAAACATACTGCCACATCTTGATCCTGTGGAACAGCTGCCTGCTTTTTGGTTGGCAGCTGAGCACTTAACCATTGAGCCACCAGGGATCTTCAGATCAACATAGTCCCCATTTAACATTTACACCCCACCATCCAACACATGGACTTTAACCTTGTAAGTAAAAGGAAGGGATAAAGAATCATGTCCTCTCTCCATCCAGCATTAAAATGAAGATTCCTGCCAATTGCAAGCATTTCCATTTTTTTTTCTTGATTATTTCCCTCATCTTTTACACTTACTTGATCATTTTTTTTTTCTCACTCATAATCATATTGTTCTAGTATCTAGTCAAGAAATACAACTAGAAACCCAACCAATAAATAGAGCGACCTCTGAGGAGTTCCCCGCTTTGGGGAAAGTCACTCACTCCACCTTCCTGAGTCACTCTTAGCCTCAGGAATTGCACCATGTAACCACTGAAAAGTCCGCCACATCTAACCTCTGTGACTGAGAAGAGCAGAGATGCTTTGCCTCCCCGTCTATACCCATCTTTTCTGGGTCATTATTAGAAAGTTAAGTTGTTAAAGAACAGGTGTTCTGATTACACACTAAACCAAAAAACCTAACTCACTGCCATCAAGTCAATTCTGACTCATAGTGATGCCCATTGAGTTTCTAAGGCGGTAAATCTTTACAGAAGTAGATTGCCCCATCTTCCTTCTGCCGAGTGGCTGGTGGGTTTGAACCACCAGTCTTCTAGTTGACAGTAAAATGCTTTAGGCACTGTGCCACCAGAGCGCCAACTAGAGTTAGAAAAAAAAAATCACATTCTTGACTGAAAAAAGCTATTATTATTTTTCATTATGCCAAAGCTATTATTATTTTCTCATGATGAGAGATTTATTTCAACTAAGCAGTTTTAAGCTTTGGCCAGCACTCTCATGTTCAAACAAAAGACATTCTACTTTATCTAAATCCTGTTGATGTCTTTACATGTTTAAAAAAATTATTTATCAAGTCCTCCCTTTGTTGTAATTCAGTAGTGCTTTGGCCAAACTCTCCAAGAACTGTGAATATATTTTTTACTAGTAGAAATATGAATGGATTGTAAATTCAAAAGTTTTTAGTCATCAAGATTCTCATCTCTTCTAAGTCAGTCTGAATATCTGTGGCCTCTTTTTAATTCGGTGTTTAGTCTAGTACTATTCCTAATCCTGACTTGTTGGAAGGCACTTTGGGAAAGAAAATAATAATAATAATTAATTGTATTATATTTTAGACCATTTGGAGAAGTAGAAGGGATGATCTCCACTTAGAATGCATCTGCCACATGCTTATTCATAGAATTCTTTAATTAACTAATTCCCTTTTCAACATAGTGAGCTTAGTTTCTTCTCAATTTGCAAAGTGAGAGCATTTGCTGTCCATTTAGGAATTAAATCAATTAATCATTTGTATGTATTTCATGGCATGTTTTAATCTTAAAGTAATTTAGACTCTACTCTTTATAAAATTTATCTCCAGTAACAGGAGCTCTGGTGGCATAGTGCCTAAGGCAATTTGTTGCTAACCAGAATGCTGGCAGTTCAGACTCACCAACCATTCATTGGAAGGAAGATTGGCCAATCTACTTCCATAGAGATACCATTTCAGAAACCCAAGAAGGGGTCACTATGAGTAGAATCGACTTGATGGTAAGTTTGGTTTGGTTTTTGTTTTATTACATATAAATATTAAAAGCTACAGAAGAGTATATTATGGGAAAATATGATTTACCTCCCAACTAAAAAATAAGTTATGAACTATACATAACCCTATTTTATCTACCATATGTATCTATTCATGCCCTAACTTATTCTCAAAATTATCTCACACATCTATCTGTATCTCGGTTTTGATCCATTAAGAGAGGTAACACAGAATCATGAATAGCAAAACTCATATATATTAAATTTGACATATATAACTCATATTATTTCAAAACTCAGTCTATATTGTTTTTCAAAAAATATTTTAGAAATTTTATTTTCAGAATTTAATTTTGCTAGCAATACAATATAGTTTAATGTTTGCAACCAAAATTTCAATATAAGAAATATTTCTTATTGTAGTTGCCATGATTTGTGATGTATCTTGAAAAGTTGAAGAATAAGTATATAGAATAATAATATTTTTTAAAAAATAATAACACAATATGTAAATATGAAACATATTTGAGTAACTCCAGAAGAAAGGTTGGGCAATCTACTTCCATAGTGATGCCTCGGAAACCCAAGGAGGGGCTGCTATGAGTCAGATCCCTCTCGATGGCAGTCGGTTGCATTTATACTTCAATTTTTTAGTAAAAATTTTGTAGTTTAAGACAAATACAATTCTTGGAAATAATAAAATATTTTGTGTTAAATAGAGTCTCTAATCTACACATCCCCACAGTCCATTGGCAATCTTCTACTCTGCTGGGATTTGATGATGTTGTTGTTGTTAGGTGCCATCGAGTTGTTTCCGACTCATAGTGACCCCATGGACAGCAGAACAAAACACTGCCTGATCCTGCACCAGCTCCATGATCCCTGCTATACTTGAGCCCAGTATTGCAGCCACCACATTAATCCATCTCATTGAAGGCCTCCCCCTCTTTCGTCAACTCTCCACCCTACCAAGTATGACATCTTTCTCCAGGGAATGGTCCCTTCTGACAACATGACCAAAATAGGTGAGATGAAGTCTGGCTATTCTCACTTCCAAGGAGCATTTAGGGTGCACTTCCTCCAGGACAGATCTGTTAGTTCTTTTAGCAGTCCATGGTGCTTTCAACATTCTTCACCACAACTCAAAAGCATCAACTTTTCTTCGGTTTTCCTTATTAATTGTCCAGCTCTCACATGCATATGAAGCAACTGGAAATATTATGGCTAGTGTCAGGTGCACATTAGTCCTCAAGGAGACATCCTTGTTCCTCAGCACTTGAAACAGTTCCTTTGTGATTGACCTTCCCAATGTTACATGTCATCTAATGTCCTGACTGCTGCTTCCATTGGCATTGATTGTAGAAGTAAGCAATGTGAATTCTTTGACAACCTCAATCTTCTCTCCATTTATTGTGATGCTGCTCATTGGTCCAGTTGTGAGGATTTTTGTTTTCTTTATATTGAGATGTAATCCATACTGCAGACTCTATTCTTCAACCCTCATCAGTAAGTGCCTCAAGTCATCCTCATTTTCAGCAAGCAAAATTGTATCATCTGTGTATCTCAGGTTGTTAATGATTCTTCCTCCAATCCTGATGCCATGTTTATCTTCATATAATTCAGTTTCTCAGATTATTTGCTCAGCATATAGATTGAATAAGTGTGGGAAAATGATACAACCCTGACGCACTCCCTTCTTGATTTTAAACCATGTAGTGTCCCCTTGTTCCATTTGAATAACAGCCTCCTGGTCAAGGTACAGGTTCCTCATGAGTACAATCAAGTGTTCGGGAATTCCCATTCTTCTCAATGTTATCCATAATTTGTCATGATCCACACAATCAAATGCCTTCGCATAGTCAATAAAACACAAGTAGACATCTTTCTGGTATTTTTTGCCTTGAGCTCAGATCCATCTGACAATAGCTATGATATCCCTTGTTCCACGTCCTTTTCTGAATCTAGCTTGCACCTCTGGAAGTTCTCTGTCAATATACTGCTGCAACCATTTTTGAATTATCTTTAGTAAGATCTTACTTGTGTGAGATATTAATGATATTGTTCTATAATTTCCACATTCTGTGGAATCACCTTTCTTTGGAATGAGTACAATTATGGATCTCTTTCAGTCAGTTGGCCAGGTGGCTGTCTTCCAAATCTTTTGGCATAACTGAGTGAGTGCCTCCAATGGGGCATCCATTTGTTGAAATATTTCAATGGGCATTCTGTCAATTCCCGGAGCCTTGTTCTTCGCCAATTCTTTCATTGCAGCTTTGACTTCCTCCTTCAGTGCCATTGGTTCTAGATCATATGGCCCATCCTGAAATGGATCAACATTGGCCAGTTCTTTTTGGTACAGTGACTCTGTATATTCCTGCCATTTTCTCTTGATGTTTCCTCCATCATTCAATATTTTGCCCATAGAATCTCTCAATATTGCAACTAGAGGTTTCAATTTTTTCTTCAATTCTTTCAGCTTGAGAAATGCTGAGCATGTTCTTCTCTTGATTTTCAAACACCAGGTCTTTGCACATTTCATTATAGTAATTGGTTTTGTCTGCTTGAGCTGCTCTTGGAAATCTTCTGTTCAGCTCTTTTATCTTGTCATTTCTTCCATTTGCTTTAGCTACTCTCCCCTCAAGGGCAAGTTTCAGAGCCTCCTCTGTCATCCACTTTGGTCTTCTCTTCTTTTCTTGTCTTTTTAGTGATCTCTTGCTTTCTTCATGCATAATGTTCTTGATATCCTCCCACAATTCTTCTGGTTTTCAATCATTGACGTTCAATGCATCAAATCTATTCTTTAGATGATCTCTAAATTCAGGAGGGATATATTCAAGATCATATTTTGGATCTCTTGGACTTGTTTTAATTGCCTTCAACTTCAAGTTGAACTTGCATATGAGCAGTTGATGGTCTGTTCCACAATCAGATCCTGGCCTGGTTTTGGCTGAAGATACTGAGCTTTTCCACTGCCTCTTGCTACAGATGTAGTAAATCTGATTCCTGTGTGTTCCATCTGGTGAAGTCCACATTTAGAGCCACCATTTGTGTTGTTGAAAAAAAGGTGTTTGCAATGAACAAGTCATTGGTCTTGTAAAATTCTGCCATGTGAGTTCCAGCACTATTTCTGTCACCAAGGCCAAATTTTCCAACTACCAGTGATTCTTCTTTGTTTCCAACTTTTGCATTCCAGTCACCAGTGATAGTTAACACATACTGATTGCATGTTCAGTCAATTTCAGACTGCAAGAAGTTGATAAAAATCTCCATTTTCCTCATCTTTGGCTTTGGTGGTTGGGGCATAAATTTGAATAATAGTCACATTAACAGGTCTTCCTCTTAGGTGTATGGATATTATCCTGTCACTGACAGCATTAACTTCAGGACAGATCTTGAAACATCCTTTGTGATGAAGAATGTAATGCCATTCCTCTTCAAACTGTCATTCCTGGAATAGTAGATCACATGGTTGTCTGATTTAAAATGGCCCAAACCAACCCATTTCAGCTCACTAATGCTAAGGATATCAATCGTTATGCGTTCCATTTCATTTTTGACCACTTCCAATTTTCCTAGATTCATACTTCATACATTCCATGTTCCAATAATTAATGGATGTCTGCAGTTGCTTCTCTTCAATTTGATTAGTGCCACTTCAGCAAATGGAGGTCTCAAAAGCTTTACCTTATCCATAGGACTAAGGCTGGCTTTACTCAGATGATGCAGCTCTTTCCCAGTCCTATTTTGAGAGCCTTCTAACCTAACCAGACTATTCATAAAGTTGCACGGTAATGTATCAAATAGTGTTTCTTTGCTATTCATAAGGTTTCCCCTGGCTAATTCTTTGAGAAGTGGATGGCCTCTTCTTTCTTCTTGGTCTGTCTCAATCTGTAAGATGGGCTGATACCTGCGCACCATGTGCATCCAGCTGGGTTTGAAAAACCAGTGGCTCAGCCTCAAAACTCACATCAACACATCACCACAGTAGGACAAACCAATAGACAGGTTTGTCTCCTTGCTGGAAACCTCTTGTACCACCCTTACCTGGGTCCCTGCAGCTGACTCCTCCTCTGTCCAGGTTCCTGGCCTTTTAATCCCCTTTCTCCTGCTCTCCTGCCCTGCTGCTTTGGGCGTGCCTGGGTTCCCTCTCCTCACCTGGATCCTGGCAGCTGACTGCTCCTCTGTCCTGGTTCCTGGGCCTTTTAATCCCCTTTCTCCCGTTCTCCCCCTCTGCTGCTCTGGGCATGCCTGAGTTCCCTCTCCTCACCTGGACCCCTGTGGCTGACTGCTCCTCTGTCTGGGTTCCTGGGCCTTTTAATCCCCTTTCTCCCGCTCTCCCACCGTGCTACTTTGGGTGTGCCTGAGTTTCCTCTCCTCATCTGGATCCCTGTGGCTGACTGCTCCTCTGTCTGGGTTTCTGGCTTTTAATCCCCTTTCCCCCGCTCTCCCATTCTGCTGCTTTGGGTGTGCCTGAGTTCCCTCTTCTTACTTCACACCTGAGGCTGACTGTTCCTCTGTCCGGGTTCCTGGCTTTTAATCCCCTTTCTCCCGCTTTCCCGCCCTGCTGCTTTGGGCATGCTTGAGTTCCCTCTCCTCACCTGGATCCCTGTGGCTGACTGCTCTTCTGTCCTGGTTCCTGGCTTTTAATCCCCTTTCTCCCACTTTTCTGCCCTGCTGCTTTGGGTGTGCCTCAGTTCTCTCTTCTCATCTGGATTCCTGTGGGGATTTTATGATAGTTATACCAAAAGATCTTCACAGTTCTATAATATAATGTCTTTTTATTGGTAGAATTTTGTTTTAAAGTTAACCTTCCAAAATATTACATAGTTTCTAAGCTCAAAGTCTTTTTATTAACTCATCCATTTATCCTTCCAACAAATACTAAATTTCCACTGTGTACGTGACATTGTGCTAATTTCTATAGGTATATATATGAAAGAAGTAAAGAGAGATCTTGTTCATTGTTCTTATAATTTGGTAGATTAGATACCTCCACATTCAATAATAATAATATGAATTAAAAAATAACTGTCAATAAGATTCCCTATGAGAATACATGAGTTTCAAATGTAAGGGCTGGAGAAGTATATGAAGAAAGGCTTTGCCAATGAAATGGTATCTGAATCCAACTTCCAGTTTGTACAAGCAAATGTGTAGATAAGAAAACTGTTCAGGAAAGATGTTAGCAAAATTAAAAAAAAAAGAAAAAAAAATATTGGCTCATTTAGAGGAAATAATAAGCAATTTATCTGGATTTGCTTTATGAAGCTAAATGAAAAATGCACTTGGAGATTTGGGCCAGATGCTGCAAGGTCTTACATGACCGTCTAAGGTATTTGAAAATTTATGACTTCTTGTGGCCAGCATGATAAGACACAAGCTCCTATTGTTGCCTTTCAAAGTGTTGCTTTGACTTACTTTTTCACCAGTGGCTGCTGGTGCAAGTTAATGTCACTTGATTTACATGGAAGGTGAATCCCCAGCTGGATATTCTCATGTCCCCTCCAGCCTCAGTGGGCTACTTAGCTTTTCCCAAACTGACTGAGGTCCCTAGCTCTGTGTCTTCTTTGCTTACAAGGTTTACTCTGTTTGCCTTTTGCTTTCCATTTTACTTAGCATTTTTCTCTCATCATCCATGGTTCATTCTATATCTTCCCACTAGAAATAACTGTAATCTTTGTGTTCTTTATCATTGTTACCTATACAGTTTGTCATGTCCTACAGTATGATCTAGTCACTTAAATGTATGTTAAAATTCTTATAGTATTATAAAGTCTTACAATGTAAAAGGTAAAAAAAAAAAAAAAGTTTACCTCACCATCCCATTGAATTTCAGTGAAAGTGAACCCATAGTTATTGGAGTACTTCACTATGAAAAGATCAGGTTATGCCTGATATGAGATGAATAGTACAGAGACCCTGAGCACTAAACCCATAAGACCAAACCCACTGCCACTGAGTCAGTTCCAACTCGTAGGGACCCTTTAAGGTAGAGTAGATCTGCCCCATTGTGTTTCCAAGGTTGTAAATCTTTAAGAAGCAGACTGGCTCATCTTTCTTCCATAGACTGGCTGGTAGTTTTGAACCACCAACCTTTAGGTTACAAGCTGAATGCTTTAGCCTATGCCACAAGAGTTCCTTATCTGAAAATCAGGGGTTTGTAATTCAGGGTTGGGGAGACACCTTACTACTCAGAGATCAGGCAAACTCAATAAGTGTAAAGGGCACAGTCTGTGTTTTGTTTTAAATTTTCTAGAGAAATTAAAATCTTCACTATAAAGATATAAGAATTTTATAAAAGAATTCCAAGACAAATAGCAAAATCAAATAACTAAAGTTAGTAAATTAAACAAATTCCCCAACTGATTTAAAGCTAGTGGTGAGTAGTTACTTGCAAGTCTCCTTTATGAACTCATTTTTCTTGAGATATTTCATTGCCTATGCCAGGAAACTGGGAAAGCCTTTAACTTGCTACAAGTGATTGTACCAAAAGTGTGCCAATGGTCCTGATATCCAAAAATACCAGGTGAAATAGCAGACTGCCAGGTGTGCACAGCTGGATGTGTTTTGCTCCTTCTGAGTCGTCCAAGTTTACCACATGTTCAGCAATTTAGGGTGGATTGGAGATAGTTCAGTAGAAAGAAAGTGAAAGCTGATGTTGGTTGCAGTCTGAAGGTTTCCTCTTTGTGTTCTTAATTCATTTCTTTCTCAGATGTGTGGTTTGTCTTTTCAGCTATGGCAGTGATTAATAGTGCTGATGGGAAAATGATTTGTTCAACCTGGGCAGATCTTTTAAAGTCTTAAGTTTGCTGAACACTAATCTACAGAGGTCAAATATTAACTATTTGAAAATCTGTGTCACTATTGCTTAAACTCTTAGAATTTACATCCATCAATGAGATTTTCTTTTTTTTTTTTCAAATCCTCTACTACCCACTCAGATAGCTAAATTTAGATTTGTTCCACTGCCTGCTCCACTTATTTAAACAATTGAAATTGCAAGTTGACCTATAAAATAAAGACCTATCATAGAATGCTCATTTAGATCAAGTTATCTTAAATGTATGTGAGTATTATAAGTGTCCTTAACAAGATAAAGGCAAGGAAAAGTTTGGAAACAACTCTGTCTGTCACTGCAACAGATCTGGGAAGGTAATACGTGGTATACTTTGCCACCAAGGCAATTTCACCTCATAATGACCCCATGTGGCCACGATAGAACTCTGCTCTATGGGATTTTCAAGGCTGTGATCTTTTGGAAGCAGATTACCAGGACTTTCTTCTGAAGTGCCTCTGTGTAGATTCAAACCACCAACCTTTTAGTTAGGAGTTAAGCATTTAATAATTTACATCACTGAGGAGCTCCAGTACACGGAAAACTCAAAACTCAATGCCATCAAGTCAATTCAGACTTGTAGTGACACCCACTGTGTTTCCAAGGCTATAAATCATTATTATGGAAGCAGACTGCCTCATGTTTCTTCTGTGAAGTAGCTGGTGGGTTCAAATCATTAACCTTCTGGTTAGCAGCCAAATGTCTTAATCCCTTTACCATCAGAGCTCCTTAATATGTGGAAAAGGGGTTCTAATCTCTTACAAAACACTCTACTGTGATGTTAAACTATTTCACTAAGTATTTAATCTTCTTCTAACTGAAAGTAAACATCATTGTTTGCTCTGTGACTTTTCAGCACTTACCAAAAAAAAAAAAAAAAAAAAGAGTTTTCCAACATTATCTCTTTCTATTCTTTCCATAAGTGTTGTAAGGACCAAATAGGAATACTTGTATTTATTTGTGTAGCTGAAGCTTAAAAACAAACAACCAAATAGTTGTCATTAAGTTGTGACTCAATCGACTTCATGTGTGTCAGAGAACTGTGATTTTTTTTTTTTTTTTGTTGGAAGCAGATTGCCAGCCCTTTCTTCTGAGCACCTCAGGGTTGACTCAAACCTCCAAATTTTCAGTTAGCAGCAAAGTATATTAACTGTTTGCACTACCGAGGGACTCCATCTTAAAGCAGCTATTCACTCTTCTGATCTAAGGATATAGAAGCAGAGCATGATGTTTGATAAAAGCACTGTGCTAGGAGTCTACTTATGTTCCTGCCTTGCCATAAACCAATTGTGCAATCTTGGGCAAGACATTTCTCCTGTGTAGGTTTAAATAGCCCTCAAATCTAACAAAATCTAACAATTCTCTTCCATGCCTCTGACAACAGGGCCAGAGAGGTGCAGTCTTCTTCCATTCTGAAATCTTCCAATATATAGAAAGTTACTAAATGTCCTAAGAGTTATGAAAATTGTAATATATCATAATGTTTATATTTAAATAAACAAATATAAAAAACATGAAAGTACACTGACTCTTTGTATAACTTCATTTGTGAATGTGAGAACTGGGCAAATTGGATACTCATCATAGCCCAGGACAGGCCAGGTGTCCCAGAATCTTTTGTCTTCAAATGGAGTACTGATTTGTAACTATACTGTCTGGTTCTTGTCTTTTTACCCCAGATCAATCCTTTATTCTGACCTGATCATTCTAATGTAAATGTGAATGCTTCTGTCCATTTTTTTGCCCTACAATCCAAACAGGATGAACTACTTGTAGCTTTCTAAAAAATCTCATTCCTTCATACATGTCTTTCAACAAGTTGTTTCTTCTTCCTATGATTTCTTTCCACCAGATATTTCTTTCTGTTTGAGATTCAATTAAGACATCTGAACTAGAGTACAGCTTCCCTGATGCATCACCCTTGTAGGACAGGTATCTATCTTCCAAAAGTGATCTAAAAAGCATGAATGCATGTATAAATCATTATATTTACCACTCTGAATTGTGATTAAATCCCACTTTTACTGTAACATCCTCAAGGAGAGGAACACTGTTTTCCATCAAACCCTTCAACCCTAGTGTGTCTATCATTAATAAAATTGGTGAATAGGGTTAGGTGCTGTCGAGTCAGCTCTGACTCATAGCGACTCTATGCACAACAGAATGAAACACTGTCTTGTCCTGTGCCGGCATCACAATCCTTGCTATACTTGAACCCATTGTTGCAGCCCCAGGGTTAATCCATCTCATTGAGGGCCTTTCCCTTTTTTGCTTACCCTCCACTTTACTAAGTGTGATATCATTCTGAGGGAATGGTCACTTCTGACAGCACAACCAAAGTAGGTGAGATGAAGTCTAACCTTTCTCACTTCCTAGGAGCATTCCAGCTGCATTTCTTCCAGGAGAGATTTGTTAGTAGTCCATGATACTTTCTGTATTCTTCACCAACACCACAACTCAAAAGTATCCACCTCCCCTTGTCTTCCTTATTCATTATCCAGCTTTCACATGCATATGAGGTGGTTGAAAATACTATGACTTGGGTGAAGCAAAACGTAAGTCTTCAAAGAGACATATTTGCTCTTGCAAACACCTTTTTTCAACAACATAAACAGCAGCTATACATATGGACTTTGCCAGATGGAATACAGAGGAATCAGATCAACTGCATCTGTGGAAATAAGGGATGAAGAAGGTCAATATCTTCAACCAAAACAAGGCCAGCAGCTGACTGTGCAACAGACCATCAACTGCTCATATGCAAGTTCAAGGGAATTGAAGCTGAAGAGAATTAAACACGTCCACAAGAATTGATGAATACACATCTGTTAATAACTAACAGTAATTCTGAGACACCCCCAAAATACACCTGACCCTCTTCTACCAGCCCTCAAACACCTTTTGGAGAGAGGACAGGATGTGTACAATTTGTAGTTTAGAATATAGTTATGGTATAAAATAATGAAATAAGTATTTTGTTCCAGTTTTCTCCTCACCCTAACTCCAGGCTATCTACCATATTTGTTGTAGTAGTTCACACTGCAAATTCTACATAAAAAAAATAATAAATTTCATTTATATTTTATCATTTATGTTATGTTTAAATGTCTTCTGAGAAAGAATAAAATCAGTTGAATCCTTATGATACACATTTTATACATCATTTAGGAACTCTCGTGGTGTAGTGCCTAAGAAATTTGACTGCTAATCAGAAGGTTGGCAGTTCAAACCCACCAGCCACTCCTTGGAAGGAAGACTGGGCAATTTACCTCCATAAAAATTTACCACCTCTGAAACCCAAAGGTGGATACTATGAGTCGGAATCGACTTGATGTCAGTGAGATTTTTTTTTTTTTTTTTAAATGCACCATGTAATACTGTTTCTAAATAGCACATGTGTCTTATATTTCAGAATAAAATGCCTTTGATAAATCTACAGCTAACTAGTGTTCTAACCAAATATGTCTGAACAATATTTGGAATTTTAATGATCAAACTCTTCAAATTTTACCCTATTTTAATCAGACCACTTTTTTTCTCAATATTGATATTCATTGAAATGATTTGTTGGCTAAGTAAAATTAAATTAGATAAACAATATGAGGATGAAGCAAATGATCATTCATCAACTCAATTATTTAATAAGAAGAACCTTGCTGAGCTGTCTCATTTCCACATATCTGGACATGGACAAGGCTGTGGATGACTGTTTCAACAACTACAGTAAAGTCTATCTCCAGCAAAAGTAGATTCTTTCTGAAGATTAGAAATTTATTCCAGTGACAAGTAAATGAATCATGACAATGTGAATTGTCAGCTTCTTGCTAAGGAATTCACATTTCAATAGGGCTCAAAGCTAGATTTAGGAATCCAGATCTGAAGGTTAGATTTTTTTTTTTTTTAATTTTTATTGTGATTTGGATGAAAGTTTACAGAGCAAATTCATTTTCCATATAGCAGTTCATACACATCTTTTCTCATGACATTGACTGCAATGACTGCAGTTTCCCACAGTATAACAGCCCTCTTCCCCCTTCCCCCCCATAGTTACCTCTTCCCTGGGTCCTCTTCTCCTATGTACTCCAGCCCCCCCAAGCGGTCTCCCTGTGCATACACTGACCTTCTGTTCTCCCATGATTGATCCCTCCAAGGAGTGTATCTACATGATGTAAATATTCAGCCTATATGCCTGCCTTTTATTTGGTTGGGAGCCACAGGAGTGAGTTCATTTCCAGACCTGAAAGGACATCTACCAGCCACTCCTTGGGAGGAAAGTTAGGCAATGTACTTCTGCAGAGATACTGCTTCAGAAACCCAAGGAGGGGTCGTTATGAGTCTAATGACTTGAGGGCAGAGAGTTTGGTTTGCACATGGATGTGGAAGCATTTGAATTATGGTGTTGGTGAAGAATATTGATTATGCAATGAACTGCCAGAAGAACAAACAAATCTTTCTTGAAAGAAGTACAGTCAGAATGCTTCTTCAATGTGAGGATAGTGAGACATCATCTCAAGTATTTTGGTCGTGTTGTCAGAAAGGACCAGTCCTAGAGAAGGGCATAGTGCTTGATAAAGTACAGGATTAGCAAAAAAGAGAAAGAACCTCAATGAGATGGATTGACACAGTGGCTGCAACAATGGGCTCAAACATAGTAATGATTGTGAGTATGAAGCGGACTGAGCAGTGTTTTGTTCTGTTCTACTTCAAGCTATTATGAGTTGGACCTGACTCGATGGTACCTAACAACAAGAACAACATCGAAGAATCATTGGTCAAGAAAAAATTATGCTAATGATTCAAAGGTCATTTCCCCAAATAATGATGCAAACTTTTCTCTTACAGAAGGAAGGGTCAAAGGCTGGAGCATTAACCACATGAATTCTCAAACTTTCCTATCAGCTTTTCTATCACTAAAACAATACATTGGATTCTTCAATGCTGTGATTTGACCACAACTCTCATCTTTGACCCCTCTCAATGTCAGCACAAGCATTGCTGATTCACAGTGACAAGGGATCCAGACCAAGTACATTTTAAGTGCCTCAATCAAATGTAAATAGAATTGACTACCTTAAAGATTCAGGTTTTGATTTCAACAGCTAAGAAATGATTTCTGGCTCCACTTTCAAGGAAACCCAAAATACTAAAAAGAGAAAGAGGGTGATGAATATAAATCTCAAAAAATATATATATATATTTATAAGCTATAAAATTTCATTTTGGCAGGATCAACTTTTCTTTTACAATAATAGAAGATGTTTTGCAACATTCCAAGTTGGCCCTGTAATGATATATTCTTAGTATAAATGTGTCATTTGGGAATGTTTGAGATGATGTTTCCCACATAGGTTCTCATGTCATTTACCCATGCTTCTATGCCTGCAGGGAGCTCTGGTGGTGCAGTGCCTAAGGCATTTGACTGCTAACCAGAAGGCTGGCGGTTCAAACCCATGGAAGGAAGGTTGGGGAATCTATTTCCATTGTGATGCTGCCTCAGAAACCCAAGGAGGGGTTGTTATGAGTTGAATCTGAGACTTGAGGGCAATGGGATCTATGCCGGCAAAGTAGTGTAACATGCAATTTGACAGTTTAAACCAGCAAGTGGTTCTGTGGGAGAAAAGTACTGATGATGGGGAAGGTCTACTCGGTCCTACACGGTCACTATGAGTTGAAATAGACCTGAGAGCACATGACAACAACCTTGGGTACAAAACAGCAATAGACTAGAATTTCTCTAGAATGGCTCTGACCACCACTGTGGGCAGGGAGGTTGTGAGCAACAGTAGCTAATAGTGTGCAAATAATTTTCCATTGAGGTAAAGGCCAGGAAAAATACAAGCACAGGATACTACTTTGTACTTTATAGAGTCATAAAAGTTTTATTCCAGTAAGTTCAAAGCTCTTGACAGACATTTCATTAGTCTTCCCTCTCTCCTTTGAGGTACACAGATGGCAAATGTAATTATTGTCACTTTTATGAATGGGACAAAATGAGGCATGGAAGGTTAAGTAACACAGTCGAAGTTACATAAAATCATATACATAGCAGACTATACCAAACCCCTCTCTGATGCTTCCTTAAATGCCTTATGACCTTTTTAACTGTGTTGGTCTTATATCATGCTTTTCCCAAAAGAAGTTCCTTAAAAGGACTCTTTTATTTGTTACTATATGCTATTTCTAAAATTAAAAAAAAAAAAGAGGAGTAAATTAAACAAAAAAATGGGGTCTTGGCTTAAGTTTCAAACAACTAAATCATTCTTTCAGTACTACTTATATACCTCATATATCACATTTACTATATATTTTTTAAAACACGTAATTTAATTTCTTAGTACTACTACTTCATCTAAGCCTCCTTTAGTCCACACTGCTCAGAAATAGCCTCTGATCCTGAAATCTATATGTTCAAGTGAACTCTTCACAGCATCCCAGAAAATATGGGTCATATGTCTGGGTGTCAGAGCCAAGAAAAGAGAATGAACTCCTCTTATTCTTTACAACTCCATGCACTGGGACTCCACTTCCATGTCCTAAAAAGACATCTTTGCTTGGCACCTCTTCCACTTGAAACATAAGAAAAATAAATAGTAATAGCAACCAAATGGAAAAGCTGGAAATTACTAGAGAAGGGGAATATTTTAACCTCTAAGAATATATTAGAAAGTGGAAACTTTATGAAATTCTTTATGCTCATGAGGGGCTCCAAAAATCAATCAAATTTATTGTGGAATGAAAATAACGAAATTTTTGCACGAATCAGTGATGATATAAAACCGTACTGTGTAAGTATTACTAAAGTAGGTTTTCTTTTTTCCTATTTAATATACCTTCAAGTAAGGCTTTAGGATGAGGCTTACCACTGCATTTAATTATGTAATGCCATGTTGACTTGGTATATTACTTCATATGTGAATATAGTATAGTTTGATTTGTTACTATGAGACTAAAGTAAAACATACCACTTTCTCATGCCTCTTTCTTATAACCACAAGGTGGAATAAAAAATCAATTTGAATATTGGAAGGATATTGAGTTTGAGTTTTAAAGATATAATTGAGAAGATGATTTTATCTATCACATGCATTTGATTAAAGGAAATAATACTTTGTAGCCCTGTCTCGATTAGTACCAAAATATCAGAATTGAAAACTAAATACTTGGTTACCTCATGAGGTTAAATTTATAGAGATTACACTGCCTGATAATATGATTTTTTAAAAATCTGCCTTTATAAATATGTAAAATGGAAATCATTAGATAAAAAAAAAAATCAGTTTAGTTTATCCCACAGGTTACTAATTGCTGTCTTATCAGTATATGAACATATTCTTTTTCATATGTAAATACCTCACTTCCCTTTGTCTTTTGATATACTAAAATGAACACTGATTTCTAAAAACTCTGACTTTGAAGCTGGTCTTAGACTATTTGAATGGCTATCAAATATGATATTGATTTATTAATAACTCCAATATGGTGAAAAAAACAAACAAAATCCTTTCCAGAGCTTTAACATCTTCCAACTGTTGTAGCTAATTGTTGCATTGAAATAATTTATTTTTTTTATCATTCTTACCTAATTCCCCTGCTTAAGATTATATTTACTTATTTTGCTACTTAAGAATTCATATCACTTTGTAGTACTTTTTTTTCTTTTTCTGCCTAAAAATACTTAATTCCTAAGGGAAGAAAATTTAGTTCTTAAACATCTAACTCAGTTGTGAAACAAATACAATATGTTTCATTGTAAAGAGACTTTCTAAAAGCTGATATCTTGAGTCAACAGTGAATAATACCTAGTTCTATGCTTACTAATCATTCAAAATACTTTCTTTTTCTTACAAAAATGTCTGTCAGTGTTGGCATGCTGTGAAATACTAACATGTTGTTGTTGTTTTTGTTGTGTGCCGTCGAGGCAGACCCTACTCATAGTGGCCCCTCCTTGGGTTTCTGAGGCCGTATCACTACGGAAGTAGAATGCCCCATCTTCCTTCCAGCTTTCAATCCATGATAGTCATAATAACGTTTGCTATACTTACATTCACATTGCTTGGTTCTACAATCGATGCCAACGGAAGCAGCAGTCAGGACATTAGACTACGTGTAGCATTGGGAAAGTCAACTGCGAAGGAACTGTTTCAAGTGCTGAGGAGCAAGGATATCTCATTGAGGACTAAGGTGCGCCTGACACAAGCCATGATATTTCCAATCGCCTCGTATGCATGTGAGAGCTGGACAATGAATAAGGAAGACCGAAGAAGAGTTGATGCTTTTGAGTTGTGGTGCTGGCGAAGAATGCTGAAAGTACCGTGGACTGCTAAAAGAACTAACAGATCTGTCCTGGAGGAAGTGCAGCCAGAATGCTCCTTGGAAGCAAGAATGGCCAGACTTCGTCTCACCTATTTTGGTCATGTTGTAAGAAGGGACCATTCCCTGGAGAAGGATGTCATGCTTGGTAGGGTGGAGGGTCGACGAAGGAGGGGGAGGCCTTCAACGAGATGGATTGATACGGTGGCTGTGATGATGGGCTCAAGTATAGCAGGGATTGTGGGGCTGGCACGGGATCGGGCAGTGTTTCATTCTGCTGTGCATGGGGTCGCTATGAGTCGGAAACGACTCGACGGCACTTAACAACAACAACAACAATACTTACATTACTGCTACAACAACTACCACTGCAATTTATAATAAAAATCTTTTACTTTATGAATGGCACACCTTAGAAATTTAACTTACAGATGATTGACAGATGGAAATACTGAATTATCTTAACTTCAATATGGTTGAGATAACATTTCAAATTTTTTGTTTGTTTGTTTGTGCCTTCTTTCTTTTCTGATATTCCTAAATATACAGCCATGGAGATAAATCATTCTCTTGTTCCCCACTGGTATAGCTCTTTCCCTGAAATGTATTAAAACATTTGCTCAATTCCAAGGTTTTTTCACACTGCATTGTTTTCTATATTATGGTCATTTCCTTCTCCTTCTCATGTTTTATTGCCCTAGAGAGATACTTACTTTTGACCCCATCTTCTATCTTCTTGACCTCTATGTCTAAATTCCTGAAAACAATATTCCCCTAATCATAAAAGGCTCATTCCTCATTCACATTTTACATAATATTTTTAATGTAAAAAATTTTGAGTCTTGTCACATCAGCAAACGAAGGTCTTTCCTTTGTAAAAGCTTTACTCCAACCACATCAATAAGGTTGAATCTACTTTGAGAAGGCAGCTCTTCCCCACTTGTCTTTGCAGGTCTTCTCAAGTCATATTTTAAGTATCTGCCAATCTGAGGGTCTCGTCTTCCAGCACTACGTGAGAAAATTTTTTTCTATAAGTGCATCTGGCCATGTCCTTGTTCCTAATCTGTCTTAGCCTGGAAGCTCTGCTGAAACCTGTCAACCATGGGTAACCCTGCTGATCTTTGAAATACCAGTGGCATACCTCCCAGCATCACCCACTCACTGCCATTGAGTTGATTCTGACTCTTAGTGACCCCCAATGGGTTTTCAAAGTAGAAAATCTTTACAGAAGTAGATTGCCCCATCTTCCTTCCACAGAGCAGCAGTGATCTTGAATGGTCAACCTTCTTGTTAGCAGTCATATCCCTTAGGCACTGCATCACCAGAGCTCCTTTCCAGCATCATAGCAATATGCTAAGCAACACAGTACGGCAAACTGATAGACAAGTAGTTGTTTTACTAACTATGTAAAGGCATTTAACTATGTGGATCACAACAAATCATGGATAATGTTGCGAAGAATAGGAATTCCTGAACACTTATTTGTGCACATGAGGAACCCCCTATGTAGACCAAGAGGCTGCCATTTGAACAGAAAAAGGGGCTACTGCATAGTTTAAAATTAGGAAAGGTGTGCATCAAAGCTGTATCCTTTTGCCATACTTATTTAATCTGTATGTTGAACCAAAGAAATCCAAGAAAAGTGGAGTATGTGAAGAAGAACATGGCATTAGGCTTGAGGAAGATTAATTTACCACCTGTGATATGCATATGAAATAACTTGCTTGATGAAAATGAAGAAGATTTGAAGCACTTATTGATGAAGATCAAAGACTATATAGTCTTCAGTATGGATTACACCTCAACATAGAGAAAACAAAAATTCTCACAACTGAAGGAAAGATTGAAGTTGTTAAGGATTTCATTTCACTTGGATCCTACAGAAGAGGAATTCAAGTAATCAAAAGTTCAAGTAATCAAAAGACATATTGCATTGGGCAAATTTGATGCAAAATACCTCTTTAAGGTATTTAAGAACAAAGATGTCACTTTGAAGACTAAGGTGACCCTGATCCAGCCATGGTATTTTCAATAGCCTCATATGCATGTGAAAGCTAAACAATGAATAAGGAAGAGCCCGGAAGAATTAACGCATTTCAATTGTGGTTTTGGCAAACAATGCTGAATGTACCATGGAAGTGACAGAATGCTCCTTAGAAGCAAGAATGACAAGACTCTTTGTTTGTCATACTGTGGTAATATTGTCAGAAAGGACCAATTCCTGGAGAAGGATGGGTAAAGTAGAGGGTCAACAAAAAAGGAGAAGACTATCAAGGAGATGGATTGACACAGGGGCTTCAAGAATGGGCTCAAGCATGGCAACAATTTTGAGGATGGTGTAGGACCAGGCAGTGTTTATTTTGTACATGGGGTCACCATGAGTCAAAACTGACTCAACAGCACTTAACAACAATAATGTGAAAAATTATTCAACCAACAGGCAACCATTGCTGTGGAGTCAGATTGAACCCATGGCGACCCTTCCTTGGGTTTCCAAGGCAGTATCACTACAGAAGTAGATCGCCCAACCTTCCTCTGAGGGAGTGGTTGGTGGGTTTGAACCGCCAGCCTTCTGTATTACCATATTTTATGCAAATAAAACACTCGTTACACTAGAATTATTTTCATACAATATATGTATGTGTGTGTTATTTACATGGGTGCATTATTTGCAGATAAAATATAGTACATAGACTTTGAGCCTTAGGATGGCAGAGAGTATGTTTAATTTATCTCGGCAATCTAGCACCTACACAACTTCTTACACAGTAGCTCCTTAATAATAATAATAATAATGATAATCATACTTAATATTTAAAGCGCTTACAGTGTCCTTTGCACATTGTTAAGTGCTTTTCATATATTCCTGAATAGGAGACCTTAATAATACTTTAGGGGTAGATAACATTATTTCAATATTTTGGATATGGAAACTGAAGTTCAGAGAAGATAGGCAATTTACCAAGCTAGTAAGGATGGGTCATGAACCCAGGAAGTCTCATTCTGCAATTATGCTCTCACCACTATAAAATATTGTTGATTATGTTCAATTACTTAACTCTGAGTCCCATCCCTTACCACATTTTTATTTCATAAATTTTTAACATTAACTTTTATCCAAAAATAAATAGTAAAAATGAAATACATTTGATTGCGCTTGAAAAATCTATTGTTTTGGCAAAGGAGTCTTATGAATTTTTTGCTTAGAAGAGTTATGAGGTAATGTAGGAAATGTGGAAAAGTTATTGTGTCTTTAGGAAGCAGGAGAGACAGCATCTAGGAAGACAGGCCTTGCGTTCTGCTTCTGGAAGATCGCAGCCATTGAAAACCCTATGGAGGACAGTTCTACTCTTGACACCTCGGGTCTCTGTGAGTTGGAATTAACTCAATGGCAACTGATAACAACAACAATAAAGATGTGACTTAATCTCTGTTAAGATCTCTGTATGCTGTGGAAGCTGGATATAAATATATATGATGAATTTCAACCAAATTCAACTTGCCAAGATAAAACTAGTGTCAAATTAACCAGTCAGAACCTTTACTTATTTCCAGTGGGTAAATTATAGCTGTAGATAAGCAATAGGAAAGAATGCTGATCACCTATTGTATATGTAAAGAAATGCTAGGATACAAATTTTAACTCAATTTCTGACCTTCAAATTTCCAAAGACATAAATGTTTTTTGTACTTGGTGATAAACACAAAACATTAGTACAGATGTTGAATACAAATAATTTTTTTATGTAACATATTATAACAACATGACTTAATACAATATGACCAATACTCTAGGTTATTGGGAGATTGTTTAAAACCTAAAACACATCAATTATGATGTTGAAAGCATGTTAAGCATAATTTACCCTGTCTTTGCTTTAGGATGTACTCCATGACTTCACAATACTGTCAAGTCATGTTTATAAACATTAATTATGAAATATTGTCCTAAAACTGAACAGAGGCATAGTAGTTAAGAGCTGGAGTCAGACACTGAGTTGTACTCCTGGCTCCATCCCTTATCTGTTCTGTATCTCAACTTCATCCTTTATAAAATTGGGATGACAATATTGTCTGCAATTCTCACAATACTGTTGTCTAACACTTAGTAACCACTCCATAAGTGTAACTATTATTATTGTTTTTATTATAAAGTGGAGAAAATTTACCTATTTTTTTTTTTTTTTGTACCTGGAAGACAGATATTGGAAATTTTTTTTGTGCATGTGTGTTTATTTTATTCTGATAACTTAAATTGTTACCTATGTTCTATATACATCAGATATAGATATTTGTGCTTCCTATTTTTGAGCTGTTCTATATATTTGGTTTGCTGTATCTTCATGCTTGGTAAAGTAGAAGGTCAGTGACAAAAAGGAACACCATCAACAAGGTTGGCACAGTGGCTTTGGTGATGGGTGCAAGTGGTTGCTACATACGATTATGAGGATGGCACAGGACTGGGCAGTTTTTCATTCTGTTGTACCTAAGGTCATTATGAGTTGGAGCCAACTTGATGGCACCCAGCAACAACAACATATCTTCATTTGTACTGTTTGCTAAAGATACATATTTATTAAATAACGTCATGCCTTTAGCATAAAACACTCACCGTTTAAAAAAAATTGATCAAAGAGTTTGAAATGACATCCACTGATTTTTATGAAGAAATTAATTTAAAAATGTTAATTTACTTCTCTTGTATGAATCCAAAGGACATGCTATCTTGATGTCTTTTCAAAAGAAATATTATTTTATGTTTTCTACTCCAAGAGGTGATGAATTTTAAATTTGGTGAATAGCAGGATACATATAAGCTGAGTAGAAACTTTTATCCTTTATGGATGCTTTGTTGAAGAGTGCTGAGAATGAGATTAGATTGGGTTCTGTAAGCCTAATGAGGAACAGATTTTGATATAAAAACAGAATTCTGTATTTGTGTACCTTTGATCTAAGACCACTAAAAAGAATTTAATTATGGTTACGGGCAAATGTCTGTTAAAGATAGACAAATTAGACTTAAAAAATAATCACTAACTCCAATTATCCAAACCATTTCCTAAAAAGAAATACATTATTTAAGTGTGGAAATATTTGACTTTTTTTTTTCTCTTGCCGGTGGTTTTTCTCATATCTGTCAGCACTAAAAGCCCTGGCATACTATAAAAGTTCATTTTGTCAGTCTCCAATCCCACAGGAAAGAAGGCAAAGGACCTATCAGTACTAAATTTATAGCCCAAGATATGTAGGTTTAGATAAGGTTTTAATAAGCTTTCAAACATTTTGTTGATTTACCACATCAAATCAAAGCTGTGATTTTAGCCAATCACTAATGATTCCAAGGAGCATGGATGAGATCATAGTATGCAAATCACCAGGGGTTTAGGGTTTAACCCAGGACCCTTGAAGGTAAAAGGCAGACTCCTCCTCTTGGCTAGGCTTTCCTGTTAGTTTTATGTAATTATTAAATAGGCCCTGGGCATGTATCCAGCAGCCATCCCTAAAGAGAAATATACTCATTTCACTTGTGGTTAGCAATGCAGCTACCTTGGAATAGGAGAAAGTCAGGAGGTTTGTATTTCTGTAAAATGCATTGAAAGTTTAACGGTGAACCAGTCCAAAACTTTGGCCTGAGGAATGTTGCAATGTCTATAAGGGCACTCCATCTCTAAGTGCTGGTTCTCGGAAAGGCAGAGGAAATTTGCTCATGAAGCAGTGAAGCTCTCAGAAGCACTCACTTCTCTTACAGACAGAATTCATGGGAGCGGGAATGAAACATCACGAACAGGTTGGAAATGAAGCTTTACAGGTAATAATGCTGTAACTCAGCTGTGAGCAATTAGGCATCTTCCAAACTATGGGTGCTCAGAGGTCCACCATTGTAGGCAGCAGGAGCTTATAAATGCATGTAATCCTGTGTGTGGCAAGTACACAGCTTTATCATCAAATAATTGGAATGCCTTGGAGGAAAAATAATGGATCTTACTTGAGAAATTTTAATTGGTACTTTAAAAGTTTCATTGATAAAATGTAAAAGTGATCCCTCTTGATTTATAATCTTATTATAAATGTGTAATGATTAGATGACTACAGATACAAAGCAAGTATTGGTCAGATACCTTCTAGTGTGCAGTAATACCTGTACGCAGTAGGTCTCCTGATAATTGTCTTGCTTTGTGTTTAAAACCAATTATTAATATCACCCGGGTATAATTTTTTGAGATGAACCACTGAATTTGATGTAACATATTACTTTATAAAATATATTTTTGAAGTTCTTTTTTGACACAAATTAAGGAAGAAATTTAAGGACTAAAGGTCTATGATATATATCAATGGGGTGATGTGCTAATTTAAAACCTTTTTGAAAAATTCATTCTTAATGAATTAGAGACCAAAAGTGAAGCAGACTCAATTTTGGGTTTTATTCTGAATACCAGAAAAAAAGGGATAAAGAAAGCAATGTTTTTGGTGCATCACGGCTTTTTTTTTTTTTTTTAAGTTTTCTAAAGCAGCACCCACTGTATGTGTCTTTTATTTATCAATTAAAAAATATTAATTTCATATTCTCTCACTAAATAACCTGCTATCCTGAATGTACACTCTTTCTTCTAGGGCACAAGGTTTCTCCCAAAAATACCTGAAAGACGTGAATGTTTTGGAACATTTTCACCAGAAATAAATCCCCTTCTGTCATGAAAACACATGAGCTCAGCCAAGTCAGGATCAATAGCAGCTGCCTGGGGGCAGATAGATTAATCAAAACCATGAATCCTTCCTCCACACCTCCAGGAGTCTTCTTCCATTTCTGGGGAATTTAAACAATGTGCCTACAACATGAGGGCAATCTAAAAGGAATATTCTTCACATTTAAAGGTGATCAACTTATCCCCTTCAGTTCACAAAGGTAAAGGTTTTGTGTGTTTGTGTTTTATGACTGTGCCTAAATATTCCTGTTTTAATTCAGATTCACCTATTAAACTCTCTCTTCCATTCTCCAACTAAATTATTTAGTAAATGCATTAATCTGAGTCTTTGTGCTCTAATGCTTTCCTGATGGGCTTTGCTTCCATAGATGCCTTTTGAAAAGCTGCATTTTGTGTACCTCTATTAGAAGCATCAAAAGAAGATGGAAGGAACACACAAAGTCACTGTACCCAAAAGAACTGGTAGATCTTCATCCATTTCAGGAGGTGTTATATGATCAAGAAGCAACGATATTGAAGGAAGAAGTCAAAGCTGCACTGAAGCATTTGCCAAAGAACAAGGCTCCAGGAATTGATGGAACACCCATCGAGATGTTTCAATAAACAGATGCCCTACTCGAGGCACTCACTGGGTTATGCCAAGAGATTTAGAAGAAAACTACCTGACCAAATGACTGGAGGAGATCCATATTTGTGCCCATTCTAAACAGAGGTGATCCTACAGAATGTGGAAATTATCAAACAATATCATTAATATCACACATAAGTGAAATCTTACTGAAGATAATTCAAAAATGATTGCAGCAGTATATTGACAGAGAACCTCCAGAGGTGCAAGCTGGAATCAGAAGAGGATGTAAAACAAGGAATGTCATTGTGGATGTCAGATGGATCTTGGCTCAAAGCAAAGAATTCCAGAAAGATGTTTACTTGTGTTTTATTGACTATGCAAAAGCATTTGATTGTTTGGATCATAACAAATTGTAGAAGACATTGAGAAGAATGGGAATTCCAAAACACTTAATTGGGCTCATGAGGAACCTGTACATAGACCAGGAAGCTGTCATTCGAACAGAACAAGGGAACACTGCATGGTTTAAAATCAAGACAGGAGTGCAACAGGGTTATATTCTTTCACCATACTTATTCAATCTATATGATGAGCAAATAATCCGAGAAGCTGGACTATATGAAGAAGAACATGGCATTAAGATTAGAGGAAGACTCATTAACAAACTGCGATACACTGACAACACAATGTTTGCTGAAAGTGAGGATGACTTCAAGCACTTATTGATGAAGATTCAAGAATACAGTCTGCAGTATGGACTACATCTCAATATAAAGAAAACAAAAATCCTCACAACTGGACTTAAAAGCAGCATAGGAGAAAAGATTGAGGTTGTCAAAGAGTTTACATTGCTTGGTTCTACAATCAATGCCAATGGAAGCTGTAGTCAGGACATCAGACAATGTATAGCACTGGGGAAATTGGCTGTAAAAGACCTTTTTCAAGTGCTGAGGAGCAAAGATGTCTCCTTGAGGACTAAGGTGCACCTGACACGAGTCATGATATTTTCAATCGCTTCATACGCATTTGAGAGCTGGACAATGAATAAGGAAGACCCAAGAAGAGTTGATGCTTTTGAGTTGTGGTGCTGGCGAAGAATGCTGAAAGTACCATGGACTGCTAAAAGAACTAACAGATCTGTCCTAGAGGAAGTGCACCCGAAATGCTCCTTGGAAGCGAGAATAGCCAGACTTCATTTCACCTATTTTGGTCATGTTGTAAGAAGGGACCATTCCCTGGAGAAGGATGTCATGCTTGATAAGGTGGAGGATGGACAAAAGAGGAGAAGGCCTTCAACAAGATGGATTGACACAGTGGCAGTGGCAATGAGCTCAAGTATAGCAGGGATCGTGGAGCTGGCATGGAACCAGGAGGTGTTTTGTTCTGCTGTGCATAGTGTCGCTATGAGTCAAAGATGACTCTTCAGCACCTAACAACAACAACAACAATTAGATAGCTCCCAGTATAATCTGATGCAGAGATGGTTGGATTCAGCTGGAGATATCTTCTGTCTAGGTGGAAAAGAACCAACTTTAGCATTAACATCATGCTTTCCTTGCCACTGGGTTTAATACCTTAAGATTGATGGTAACAGTGACATTTGGTGGCCCAAATGAGATACCTCATTATTCAAAAGGTTACAATTGTCTACTCTTATACCCTTCACTGACTTCATTTCTTCTTGCATTCTCACTCTTTCCTTTCATGATCTCCTGCGAGTGGTCTTACTGCTTCTTTCCTTCTTCAATGCTGTTCTCTTCTATTTGATGACTTGATGATGAGATAGAAATGATGGCAGGCTAGGGAGTATGGGAACCAGCTTTGTATGGTTGTTGCTGCCCCCCAGACATTGGTTAGGGACATCACATACTTGCAGTCACCTCTGAAGTTTTGGATGTTAGCAGTAGTGATTAAAAGGCTAACAGACAAACGGTCCTTAAATAAAACCAGATGTGCCTGACACAAGCCGTGGTATTTTCAATCACCTCACATGCGTTTGAAAGCTGGACAATGAATAAGGAAGAACAAAGCAGAGCCGACCCCTTTGAATTGTGGTGTTGGGTAAGAATACTGAAAATACCATGGATTTCCAGAATAAACAAATCTTTCCTGGAAGGAGTGCAGCCAGAATGCTCCTTAGAGCCAAGAAAGGCCAGACTTTGTCTCACCTACTTTGGCCCTGTTGTCAGAAGGGACCATTCCCTGGAGAAGGATATCATGCTTGGTAAAGTCAAGGGTCAGTGAAGAAGTGGAGATGGATCAATCCATCAGTGAGATGGATCGACACAGTGGCTATAATGATAAGTCTAAGCATAGCAAGGATTGTGAGGTTGACACAGCACTGAGCAGTGTTTCATTCTGTTGCTATGAGTTGGAGCTGACTCAACAGCACATATCAACAACTAGTCAAGTTCCTAGAATTTAGGTAGATGGTGTATCCTTTTCTACACTCAAGTGGCAAGCAAATCCTAAAAATATTTTTACAATTTCTTTTATTTGATCCATTCTAAGTATATCTTATGACCCTTCTGATCATAGATCCTATTGGTTTATGTCACTAACTGAAAGCTACAAAGTGTAGTATTTGCCGTGGTTTGTATGCCTGACCTTTGTTTCCATATGCATGAATTTGAATGCATGTTTTCTGTTTATCTCAGATACTTATCTGCTTTATTTTTCTCCTGGCATCAGGTCCAAACCCCATACTACCTACAGATGCTTTAGATTTCCAAGTGTTCTGCTGTTTTAATACCTCAACTTCATCCTTTTAATTCTCCTCACTTATGCCCTAGAATCTTGTTTTCCAGGTTGGCCTCCATTTGAATTTTTTTCTTGTAGAGTCTTTGGGTGGTACAAATGGTTAACATATTCAGCTGTCACTGAAACACTGGAGCTTCAAGTCCACCCAGAGGTGCCTCTGTGAGAAGGTCTGGCAATGTCCATCCAACATTCAGCCATTGAAAACCCTGTGGAGCACAACTATACTCTGACCCACATGGAGTTGCAGTGAGATAGAACTGACTTGACAGCAACTGATTAATCTTTCCAGTAACTTTAGTGCAATACTTGCTTGCTCACATACCTACCACTAGTGTCATCTGGAAACTCATATTCTTAAGTCTGACTACCCAGATTCTGTACCCCAATGGACACAGAAAGTGTTTTTAGACATATGGTCATGACGTTGCCTTGGAGTTCTTCTCTTGGAAATTCAAGAAACTACTTTTATTCTTGGACATCTGAAGGAGGATGCACTATTGCTATAGAATGGTCCAAGCTTGTCAGGATATATGTACAATATCTACTTTACAGATAGGTTACACAAAGTTATTAATATCTTAGAAGGCCATCTTTCCTCTATGAAAATTATGATAGTTTGCACTTCTGAGTAGTGTTACAGTTCTTGTGGTTTAGTCCTTTGGCTTAAAGATTGCTTCAACACTCCAAAAATATCCCTTTAAATGTCTCTTTTCTTGGAGTAATTATTGCTTCCTACCAACCAAAGCAATGTTGCCCAGAATCTTTGGTGTGTCTTTTCAGCCTTGATGTGATATGTGTGTCTCCTAGTTCATAGGCACACCTGTTTGCTTTTTAGACCCCATTTACATGTGTACTCCAGCTGAGATGAGTTGTTGACAGTATTACAGCAAGGTTGGTGGACTGGCTGCATTCTATAGCTTTGTTGTGGGTGGCCCTGTCTTATCATTAGCTGTTGAACATGACATTAAGGTTAAACTCAGGAAATTGCTCAAGAAGAAGTGAATATTGCCCATGGTGGGTCCAGATCTCAATCACTCTTTATAGAGCATGAGTTAGATAGCCCATTGAAACTCACTATTATTAGTCTCCTCCATGCCGGCCATTCAATATCATTTAGGTCTAAAATGTTATTTGTTCTTCTAGAACTGTGGAATCTGTATCACTTTTCAATTCTGCTATGTGATTTTAGTTATAAGTGTAAGATGCTGGTCATAAACTATGTTGCCTTTAAAGTAATACCCATGTATAATATTTTGATGATGAAGAAAAGAGAGGAAAGGGGAAGATGGAGAGTCACAATCTGTTACACATTGTTTCTTGTGTCTTTCAGGGCACAGAAATGTGCAATGAATGGCTTTCCAATCTGAGGGACTTCATGTAAGGCTTCATGTAGGTTTAAAGAGATTAAAGTGCCAAAGAGAACCTGCTGCTTATGGTAGACACATTTGTCTGAGTACTTCCTTTAGCCTGATAATGATTTTGAAAAATAAACTGAACAAGTAGGTAATTATGTGGTTTTTCTAGATTCAAGTCATTCACATGACATATTGGTTGAGATTCATCTATAAGACAAGTGTGTGAGAAGGGCTGAGAAACAAAAGAGCTGGACTATATGTGAGATAGATTCTTCTTGGTGGATGTGGGAAAGTTTCATGGAAGAGAAGACAGCTGAGCTCAGCCTTAAAAAGAGAGGTTTTAGGGAGATAGCGGTAGAGAGAGTGGAGAGAAATCTAGTTACAGAGAACAGTATAAATCCAAAAGACATGTTTCAGCATAGCATTTTTGAGGGAATATGAAAAAAAAAAAAAAGAATGATTCTATTTACTGATTGCATGCCACATGCCAAACCAAAACCAAACCTACTGACATTGGGTCAATCTTGACTCATCACAACCCCATAGGGCACAGCAGAACTGCTCCATAGGGTTTCCAAGGCTATAAATCTTTACAGAAGCAGGCTGTCTTATTTTCCTCCTGGATAGTAGCTGGTGAGTTCGAACTACTGACCTTTTGGTTAGTAGCCAAATATTTTAACCATAGTGCTACCAGAACTCCTTTATTATAATTAAATTTAATATTATTCAATCATCTAAAATTATTTGTAGGGTGAGGGGAATAATGATAACTAGCTGTATGTAGACACAGACAATAGTACATGCATATTTAGCCATTATGACATCCTTACAACCTGAATTAAATTATTTTCATATTAAGATAATAAAACTATACATCAGATAGGATGCAAAACACATCCAGCACATGTTGAAACTGTCTTCAAAGCCCATGTTTGTTTGTTTGTTTTTTCCTGTCCCACAGGATTCTTCTAACATGTCTTATCAAATCATATTCACAACTCAATTTAAAGATAAAGCAAGTTGTCGTTTTGTTGTTTCCTCAAAGCCAGTATTATGTCTTATAACATCTTTGAGTTTTCAGAGTGACTGAGATATGACACATATAATGATAATAATATATTTTTTAGATATATTTTTCAGTTTTAAGTCAAATACAATGATCAGAAAGCTCTAAGTAAACTTTTCAATGAGAGTAGTTTTAATAATCCAATGATTATCTTCACACCCCACTAAGTTCCACAGTTTTTATAGACAAGTCTGGAAAACAAGGTAAGAAAAGTATATTAATATTAAAAAAAAAATACCATGGGTATACAATAAGCTCACAGTAGATTAAAAACAAAATTTAATTGGAATAATATAACGGTAATAAATCCAGAGAGTTTTTCATATAAAACATCAGAATTATATATGGACTAATTAATTTCACTTATGGGAATTAATAATATTAAGGACTATCCTCCTTTCTGGAAGCTCATGTGATGTAATGCCTAAGGCATTTCATGGCTAACTATAAGGCTGGCAGTTCAAACCCACCAGCCACTCTTCGGAAGGAAGGTTGGGCAACCTACCTCCATAGTTATATCACCTCAGAAACCCAAGGAGGGGTTGCTATGAGTCAGATCTGACTCCACAGCAGTGAGTTTGGTTTTGGTTTTTATCTTCCTTTCCAGCTCATACAAAGACAACAGAAAACTGTTATTTATAATAATGAATTATTAAATTTAAATCAAATGTTTAATAATGATGAAAAATTGAATGATGGTTTACTTTTCCCCATAGCTTGAACATCTTCTAGAGTTTACTATCTCAGTTAAATAAAAAAATTAAAACTTGGAAACAAGACAAAGGAAGAGTACCTCATCCTTTCAATGTAATGTTGGCATATTATTGAATAGACTCATCCATGGAAGTACCTTATGTAACATACATATTGAAATGCAGTAAATTGCTTAATATGGCCCTTCTAGCCATTGTCCTCCATTTTGTGATGTATTGTAAATCCTTATTTCTCTGGTGGCATAATGCCTAAGGCATTTGACTCCTAACCAGATGGTTATCAGTTCTCGGAAACCAAGTGGGGGTGGCTATGAGTCAGAATTGATTTCATAGCAGTGAGTTTGGTTTGGTTTGGTTATACCTGTTTAGGA
The DNA here is from genome assembly GCF_000298275.1 of Orycteropus afer afer. Classification (NCBI taxonomy): domain Eukaryota; kingdom Metazoa; phylum Chordata; class Mammalia; order Tubulidentata; family Orycteropodidae; genus Orycteropus; species Orycteropus afer. The sequence continues at coordinate 4,891,057 of NW_006921662.1, forward strand.
TGGGATGTATTTTGGGTCCTGGCTTGTGACTCAAGTCTCCACCCTTAGTTTCCTTGACAGTGTATATATGTGAGTGTTCTGGGAAAGTTCTCTTTCTTGCTCTGGTACTGCATTCAATCTGTCATCATCCCACCCTTAGACTTGAGACAGCAGTCAGTCATCTGACCCACTGATTTGGGTTCATCAGCCCTTGCAACTACTTGAGTGTGGAAAATCCACCAGACCTATCCATGGACTTGGGTCTTGCCAGCATCCCAGCCTCCACCACCATGTGAGCCATTTCCTTGGCAGTTTGTTAATTCTGTGAGACATTTCAATGAAATACAGAACCCTAAGACAGGAGAGATAGTATTGAGGGGAGGAGGAGTTGATGTTAGGGATAATGGAGTGGAAGAGCAGTTTGGAAAAGCTGGATATTTAGAAGAACTTTAACCTCTACCTCGAAGGGAGAAGCCTTGTGCTGATCCTTCTAAAAGAAATTATTTGAGAACATATATTCATGAGTAAAGACTCCTGTTCTGTTAAAATACATGTCCTGCAAAAGATTTTTGTCTTATCAAAATGCAAATTCAAATAGTTATTGTTTTATTTCACTTTATTTTTGTTGTTGTGTGCCATCAAGTTGATTCCGACTCATAACAGCTCTATATGACAGAGTAGAACTCTCCCTTAGGGTTTCCTAGACTGTAATCTTCATGTAAGCAGACCTCAAGATCTTTTCTCCTGAGGAGACTCTGGTGAAGATCATTTAGCAGCTGATGGCTTAACCACTACACCATCAGGGCTCCATTTATTGCACTATAGGACATCAATTAGTTTGGTATGTAACCTAATAATCCTATTCCAGTATTTTATCTCTAATCCTACACAACTCCAGTCTCTCTAATTTTCTTTTCAGTCAACTTTATCCTCCTGCTAGTTTTGTCATTTAGGATATCTATATGAGAGTCATGCTTTTCACTTTTTGAAAAATACACTGTGACACACTAAGTGACAATAATTGTTCAGGCCAAAAAACTTGGAGTCATCTTTATCTTCTCTTTCTCTTACATTTCACAATTAACCCATGAATAAATATTGTCATCTCTAATTTCAAAACTAACCACTTTTCTCTATTTGACCTGTTGTTGTTGTTGTTGTTATGTGCCGTCGAGTCAGCCCTGACTCATAGCGACCCCTCCTTGGGTTTCCGAGGCAGTATCACTACGGAAGT
>NW_006921662.1:4892960-4908349 GCF_000298275.1 Orycteropus afer afer
TGGCCTTCATTTGATCACATATTTACTTACTTATTTTTTGCCTCTCCCATTAGAATGTAAGCTCTATGAGAACAAAATTTTGGACCTTGTGTTCACTGCTGTGGCCCCAGTTCATTGTCACTGCTTTGGCCCAGTTCGTTGAACAGTGCCTGGAATGTGGTGAATATTAAACACATTTTTGTTGAATAAATGAATGGTTAGTTCAACCAGATTACAGAATATTTTGCAGTCATTAAAACTTTTGAGGATGAAAGAAAAATATGTATAATATTTTCACTATCTTAAGTGAAAGCTTATTAAAAGTGTGTAAACACTATATTGCAAGTAGTTTGAATAAACTATGGCTACAAAATAAATATATAAGAAGTGCAAAAGTGAAAATTCCTGTGTAATTACAGTTGGTGTCTGGCTATGTAGCTTATGTGTTGCTATCATGCTGCAAACAATGCCTCTGATATTTCAAATATCAACAGGGTTATCATGGTGGACAGGTTTCAGAAGAACCTCCAGACTAAAACCGACTAGCATGAAGCCTGCTAATCTATTTTCAAACATTGTTCTTGTTATGTGCCATTGAGTCAGACCCGACTCATAGCAACCCCTCCTTAGGTTTCTGAGGTGGTATCATTATTGAAGTAGATTGCCCAACCTTCCTTCTGAGGACCTTAGCTAAAGAAAACCTGATGGACCGTAATAGGACATTACTTGATTCACTTTCTTTGGACTTATCATCAAGAGAGATGAAACGCTGGAAGAGGAGATCATGCTCAGTGAAGCAGAGGGCCAATGAAGGTAACCTTCAGTGAGGTAGACTGGCAAAACAGCTGTAGTGATGAATTGAAACACACCAGTAATTATGAGAATGACATAGAACTAGGCAACGTTTTGTTCTGCTGTATATAAAGTTGCATGAGTTAGAGTTGACCTGACAGCAGCTAACTGACTTACAATAGTAAAAGTTTGGTGATGCCCATTCTCTGGTTCTTGATTTTCTTGTATTATTACTGTAAGTTTCTTCTGTTCTGTTACCTTAGAAAATCACTGTATAAAGCCTTAAAAAGAAGAAAAATAGCCACATAACAGCATCACACTCTTAAAATGTTTCTATCTTACTTCTTACCTTTTATTTCTTTGGCATTAGATGCCTTAGGCTAACTATGCCGACTTTTTAGGACTGCCATTGGCAAAATTGAAGATCAGTGCAAGTTTCTCTGCCTTCTTTCTGGTATTTTTCATTCTCAAACTAGCTTTCTTTGATGCTTTCATAAGGAGCACAATAAGGACCACATTTTGGTAAATTTATGGACACAAAGATACAAAAACCCTTAATTTATAATGCTTTCCCATGATATTTTCATTTAAAGGGAAAATAAAGAACTTAAAGGACCAACTGTAGGAAAGTGAGATCTGAGAATTATGGGTTATTAATTTAAGAGAGGGCCTGAACAGCAAGTTATAACTCAAAAGAACACTGACTGTCCTGCTACCTACACCCAGGTCACAATTTTCTCTTTAGCTGATAATACATCACACTGGTATAACTGGGATATAAATGTGTAACCTAAATTGCCACATTATTCTCAAATTAAGATGTAGCAAACTGAGCATTTTTAGTAGCCATGGCTAGCCTCCTAGCTTGTGATCCACATGGAGCTTACACTTCAGGCCTGCAAGCCTGTCAACGTACTTTACCTTTGACAAGCAGTGCTGTCCAAAGACATGCCTAGTTCCAGCCAGTCAGTGTGGCCTTGAACTGTAGTGTCATTTCTGGCAAGAAGCTTCAAGTGTGCTTAATGTTAACATCAATTGTTATAATGTACTTTGACACTGTTTGGGATTTTCCACTAGATAATCACACCTCTTTCAGTCAAAATTGAAGCCTCCAAGAATACCTTAGAAAATGAAAAGTTCAAGTGTAATCTTGGTTCCACTTGACCCAGACTTACGTCCTATATATGCTACAATTAATACTGTGAACAATATCCAGATCAAGTTATTTTCAGAACATTTTTTCCCTTATTTCCTCAAAAGATTTTGAGTTGTTTATCTCAATATATTGAACTTTGTAAATTCTCTTACATTTCATTTGGAGTGAAGTGGGGTCCTGAATAAATGAATATGTATTTCTATATGTTTTCTAAATGGTTTCTTTAAACTCTTGAACCCATACTTTTTTTCCTCAAAAACCAATGGTGAAGAGTTTGACTAAATCCTTGTTCTGATCTGTTCTTATTTAAAAATTATGTGTGAATGTTATTGTTGCTGTTAGGTGCTGCTGAGTCAATTCAGACTCATGGCGACCCCGTATGTGTAGAACAGAACTTCTCCATAGGGTTTTCAGGGAGGGAGGGAGCAGCCAGGGACCACAGAGTGGCAGGTTCCAGGTAGGAATTAGGTTAGAGGAAGGCACAGAGGTTTCCAACAGCTAAGGGAGACAAACTTGTCTGTCAGTCTGTCATCGTGTGTGACTTGTACATTTCTGTGAGGCCTGAGGCTGTGCCGCTGGTGTTTCAGATGCCAGCAGAGTTGCACAGGGTGCACAGGTTTCAACACAGATTACAGAATAAGACAGATGAGGAAGAAGGAGGAGGCCATCCACTTCTCAAAAATTGGCCAGGGAAAAGCTTATGAATAGCAGAGAAACAAAGTCTGATATATTACTGGGCAACTTTATGAATAGCTCGGAAACATTGACCAACACAGTGCAGAAAGCTGAGCCCCTTGGGTCAGAAGACACTCAAAATAGGACTGGGAAAGAGCTGCCTCATCAGAGTAGAACCAACCTTAAAGATATGGATAAGTAAGTCTTTGAGTACTTCCACGTGCTGACATGGCATGACTCAAATTGAGGAGAAACAACTACAAACATCCATTAATAATTGGAATATGGAATATGTGAAGTATGAATCTAGGAAAATAGGAAGTTGTCAAAAATGAAATGGAACACATAAAGATTGATACCCTAGGCATTAGTGAGCTGAAATGGGCAAGTTTTGGACATTTTGAATCAGAAAACCATATGATCTACTGTGCAAGGAATGACAAATTGAAGAGGAATGGCATGGAATTCATCATCACAAAGGATGTTTCAAGATCTGTCCTGAAGTACAATGCTGTCAGTGATAGGATAATATCCATATTCCTACAAGGAAGAGCATTTACTACTACTATTATTCAAATTAACGCACCAACCTCCAAAGCTGAAGATGAAGAAATTGAAAATTTTTATCAACTTCTGCAGTCTGAAATTGACCAAACATGCAATCAAGATGTGTTGCTTATCATTGGTGATTGGAATGCAAAAGTTGGAAGCAAAGATAAATTACTGGTAGTTGGAAAATTTGGCCTTGGTGACAGAAATAACGTTGGAGAATGCATGATAGAATTTTGCAAGACCAACTAATTATTCATTGCAAATTACTTTTCTCAGCAACACAAACAGTAGCTATACACATGGACTTCACCAGATGGAGTAATAGGAATCAGATTCACTACATCTGTGGCAAGAGACAATGGAAAAGTTCAATATCTTCAGTCAAAACAAGGCCAAGAGATGATTGTGGAACAGACCATCAAATGCTCATATGCGAGTTCAAGTTGAAGTTGAAGACAATTAAAACAAGTCTACAAGAGCCAATATATGATCTTGAATATATCCCTCCTGAATTTAGAGACCACCTAAAGAATAGATTTGATGCACTGTACACCAATGACCGAAAACCAGGTGACTTGTGGGATGACATCAAGAGCATCATCAAGGAAGAAAGCAAGAGGTCATTAAAAATATGACAAAGAAAGAAAAGACCAAAATGGATGTCAGAAGAGATTCTGAAACTTTCCTTGAGTGAAGAGTAGCTAAAGTAAATGGAAGAAATCACAAGATAAATGAGCTGAACAGAAGATTTCAAAGAGTAACTCGAACAGACAAAGCCAATTACTGTAATGAAATGCAAACACCTGGAGTTAGAAAATCAAAAAGTAAGAACATGCTCAGGATTTTTCAAACTGAAAGAACTGACAAAAATAAATTAAGCTTTGAGTTGCAATATTGAAAGATTCTATGGGCAAAATATTGAATGATGCAGGAAGCATCAAAAGAAGATGGAAGGAATACACAGAGTCACTGTAGCAAAAAAGAACTGTAGATCTCCATCTGTTTCAAGAGATGGCTTATGTTCAAAAACCAGTGGTATTGAAGGAAGCAGTCAAAGCTACACTGAAAGAATTGGCGAAGAACAAGTCTCCAGGAATTGATGGAATACCCATCAAGATGTTTCAACAAACAAATGCCCCACTGGAGGCACTCACTTGGTTATGCCAAGAGATTTGGAAGACAGCTACCTGTCCAAGTGACTGGAAGAGATCCATATTTGTACACATTCCAAAGAAAGGTGATCCCACAGAATGTGGAAATTATGGGACAATATTAATATAGCATGCAAGTAAAATCTTACTGAAGATAATTCCAAATGGTTACAGCAGTATATTGACAGAGAACTTCTAGAAATGCAAGCTGGATTCAAAAGAGGTCATGGAATGAGGGATTTCATTGCTGATGTCAGATGGATCTTGGCTCAAAGCAAAGAATACCAGAAAGATGTTGACTTGTGTTTTATTGACTATGCAAAAGCATTTGATTGTGTGGATCATAACAAATTGTGGATAACATTGAGTAGAATGGAAATTCCAGAACACTTAATTGTGCTCATGAGGAACCTGTACATAGACCAGGAGGTTGTTGTTTGAACAGAAAAAGGGAATACAACATGATTTAAAATCAAGAAGGGAGTGTGTCATGGTTGTACACTTTCACCATACTTATTCAATCTCTATGCTAAGCAAATAATCCAAGAATCTGTACTATATGAAGAAGAATGTGGCATTAGTATTAGAGGAAGAATCATTAACAACCTGCAATGCACTGAAGACACAACTTTGCTTGCTGAAAGTGAAGATGACTTGAAGTACTTACTGATGAATATTGAAGAATACAGTCTGCAGTATGAATTACATCTCAATATAAAGAAAACAAAAATTCTCACAACTGGTCCTATAAACAACATTATGATAAATGGAGAAAAGTTTGAAATTGTCAAAGATTTCACATTACTTGGTTCTACAATCGACACCAATGGAAGCAGCAGTCAGGGCATCAGATGACGTACAGCATTGGACAAATCAGCTGCAAAGGACCTATTTCATGTGCTGAAGAGCAAAGATGTCTCCTTGAGGACTAAGGTGCACCTGATGTAAGCCATAGTATTTTCAATTGCCTCATATGCATGTGAAAGCTAGACAATGAATAAGGAAACAGAAGAAGAATTGACACTTTTGAGCTGTGGTGTTAGCGAACAATGCTGAAAGTACTGTGGACTGCTGAAAGAACGAACAGGTCTGTCCTGGAGGAAGCACAGCATGAATGCTCCTTTGAGGCCAGAATGGCCAGACTTAGTGTCACCTATTTTGGTCATGTTGTCAGAAGAGACCATTCCCTGGAGAAGGATGTCTTGCTTGGTAAGGTGGAGGGTTGATGAAAGTGGGGAAGGACCTCAATGAGATGGATTGACACACTAGCAGAGATAATGGGCTCAAGTATAGCAAGAATCATGGAGCTGGCTCAGGACTAGGCGGTGTTTCATTCTGCTGTGCATAGGGTCGCTATGAGTCAGAGACGACTCAATGGCACCTAACAACAACAACACAGGGTTTTCAAAGTTGTGATCTTTGGTCATCAGGCCTTTCTTCAAAGGTGTCTATAGGTGGGCTCTACGCACCAATTTGTCAGCTAGTACTCAAGCATTTAGCCCCTTGAACCATGCAGAAACTCGTATGTATAAGTATTCTCCAGGATTATACATATTTCCTCAATGGAACACTTGTTGGTTCTGAAATGCGTACCTTTTCCAAGTGACTAGTAGATGAGATGATTGAAAAATGAAATTAAATTGAAAGTTATCCTTTCCATTGAGATCATTTTGGGGGTGTGGGGGAAAAGGATTGTGAGTAAAAGCAGTCAGACCTGTTATTTGACTGGTTTATACATCTTCTTTTTCTATCAAAGATGTCCATTTGACCACTTGAATAGACACAGCCTAAAAGCAGTCAAAACAAGACTATTTAGTGTGCTAAGATCCAATTACATCTGCAGAAAGACAAATCTTATGGCCTCAAGTCTTTTCAATCTCTATGAATAAATAATTCTAATACATAATGAATATTTATTAGTTTCATTAAATTCAATAAGATGGAGCTGGGCCTGTATTCAGGGGTTGAGGATGTTTCTAATTCTGTATTCAATAAAACCTGTTCCTGCACAACTTCCACCCCCACTTCTCTCCTTACAGTACCTCAGGTCTTAATCATTTCCCTTTCCAACTCTTCTCAATCTCGGGTGGTCAGTTTCAGAGAAGATATGTGTTTTTGGCAAGACGGTGGGGGAAAAAAGTTATTATAAGCTATAGAAGAATAACTAGATGAGCACCTATATTTTTATTTCATATTATTCTGCTGAAATATATGTAATGGTATGTTGGGATTTAGGGACTAGTTTTATTGCCGCATCTGGCCTTCATGCTGCATATACAATCACACATTATGAATTGGTCTACAATTTTGGTTTATGTTGCTCTGTGCCTGTTTGATCTGAAAATGAAATTTTGCTCTGCATTAAATGAAGCAGTTGGCTAAGATAGACTTGATATTATTTTTAAATGAAACCGATAAAGTTTTAAGTCTTTAAGATTATGTTCAAAATAAAAGACAGTTGTCTTTGGAAACAATGAATCATATCTTCCAACAAGTATACACCACAGGGCTTTCTCCAGATCAGTTTTCTCTTTTCATTTATTATTAAACTTAGCACTATTAATATTTATTAAACACCTATGGGGTTCCAGTAACAATTCAGAGCGCATAAAAGAGGTGGTCCCTAATGTCAAACATCATAAAAAGCTGTTATATGCTATTGTGCCTGATCACATGCTGGCCAGAAGAAACAGTTCTATGTTTTTATCATCACCTGTCAGAGGTGTTGCTTTTTTCTTCTTTTTTTTTGTAAGGCTGTACCCATCCTACGAATATAATTCTAGTTAAATGCTGCAAAATCTGTAATAAATTATTTTCAGTGTGCATAGCTACATCCTAACAGTTTTTTTCTGGAAATGAAATTAAATAAAAGAAAGAAAGAAGATGAAAGCTTGATAACAATAGCTGGAAAGGAATGAATCACAAGGATTGGTGAGACAGACTCTTCTTGCTATGGAAATGACACATGTGGGTAGGAGCTAATTAGAGTGCACAGAATTGTAAGTGTAGATAACGCAGGTTACTTTTCTCATTCAGCACAAAGAGCCTTTAATGAAAGTGAAAGGCAAATAAATTCAACACAGACATAAGGAAGCACTTTTTCACTCTGCAAGTAATAAATGTTTGGAATGGCCTTCCGGGCAGGGTTTTTTAGGTGAAGGACACTGGGGTTATTCAACAATTGAATGCCTTGCTTAAATACATTGTAATCTGTTAAATAGTTTTTTTTTTTCTTATTTCTCATGTTATTACGAATGTATAGTCAAACAATCATTTTCATACCCTAATTAGAACCAAACGTACACAAATGATGTGCACAAGGAAGCATACGGGCAGATGGCAGGAATAAAGGGAACTCTAAATGCATGCCTGGAGTCACATCTATGCTTTCCAAATATCATTTATTAAGAAGAAAATACATTAATTCTTTAATTTTAAGTACACTTAGAGGAGAAATTTCAACTATATTGACTTTTTATCACAATCTGTGGCTGTAACATAATTTTTAGATCTTGGTAATTTGGTAATTGTATTGGGATATATATGTTATTGTTGTTGTAGTTAGGTGCCGTCGAGTCTTGTCCACCTCATAGCGACCCTATGCACAGAACAAAACACCACCCGATCCCACGCCAGCTCCATGATCCTTGCTATACTTGTGCCCATCGTTGCAGTCAATATGTCAATCCATCTCATTGAGGGCCTTCCCCTCCTTCGTCCACCCTCCACCTTACCAAGCATGACATCCTTCTCTAGGGAATGGTCCCTTCTGACAACATGACCAAAGTAGGTGAGATGAAGTCTGGCCATTCTTGCTTCCAAAGAGTATGCCTGCTGCACTTCCTCCAGGACAGGTGTTAGTTCTTTCATCAGTCAACGGTACTTTCAGCAGTCAACGGTACTTTCAGCATTGTTTGCCAGCACCACAGCTCAAAAGCATCAATTTTTCTTTGGTCTTCCTTATTCATTGTCCAGCTCTCAAATACATATGAGGTGATTGAAAGTAACATGGCTTGTATCAGGTGCACCTTAGTGCCCAAGGAGACATCTTTGCTCTTCAGCACTTGAAAGAGGTCCTTTGCAGCCAATTTGCCCAGTGCTACAAGTCATCTAATGTCCTGACTGCTGCTTCCATTGGCGTCGATTTTAGAACCAAATAATGTGAAGTTTTTGACAATTTCAATCTTTTCTCCATTTATTGTGATGCTACTTATAGGGCTAGTAGTGAGGATTTTTGTTTCTTTTATATTGATATGTAATCCATACTGTAGAATGTATTTTTCAATCTCCATCAGTAAATGTATCAAGTCATCCTCACTTTCAGCAAGCAAAGTTGTGTCTTCAGCACATTGCAGGTTGTTAATGATTCTTCCTCCAATATTGATGCAATGTTCATCTTCATATAGTCCAGCTTCTTGGATTATTTGCTCAACATACTGATTGAAGTATGGTGAAAGGATACAACCCTGATGCACTCCCTTCTTGATTTTAAACTATGCAGTGCCACCTTGTTCTGTTCGAACAACAGAGTCCTGGTCAATGTACGGTTCCTTCATAATCACAGTCAAGTGCTCTGGAATTCCCATTCTTCTCAATGTCACCCAAAATGTGTTTGATCTACACAATCAAATGGCTTTGCATAGTCAATAAAGCACAAGTAAACATCACATCTCTCTGGTATTCTTTGCTGAGCCAGGATCCATCTGACAACAGCTATGATATCCCTCGTTCTATGTCCTCTTCTGAATCCAGCTTGCACCTCTGGAAGTTCTCTGTCAGTATAATGCTGCAACCGTTTTTTAATTATCTTCAGTAAGACATTAATGGTATTGTTCGATAATTTCCACATTCTGTGGGATCACCTTTCTTTGGAATGTGTACAGGTATGGATTTCCTCCAGTCAGTTGGCCAGGTAGCTGTTTTCCAAATCTCTTGGCATAACCAAGTGAGTGCCTCCAGTGGGGCATGTTTGTTGAAACATCTTAATGGGTATTCCATCAATTCCTGGATGCTTGTTCTTTGCCAATTCCTTCAGTGCAACTTTGACTTCTTCCTTCAGTACCATTGGTTCTTGATCATATGGCACCTCCTGAAATGGATGAAGATCTACCAGTTCTTTTTGGTACAGTGACTCTGTGTATTCCTTCCATCTTCTTTTGATGCTTCCTGCATCATTCAATATTTTGCCCATAGAATCTTTCAATATTGCAACTCTAAGCTTAATTTCTTTCCTCAGTTCTTTCAGCTTGAGAAATGCCAAATGTGTTCTTTCCTTTCGGTTTTCTAACTCCAAGTCTTTTCACTTTTTGTTATAGTAATTAGCTTTGTCTGCTCAAGCTGCTCATTGAAATCTTCTGCTCAGCTCTTTTATCTTGTCATTTCTTCCATTTGCTTTAGGTACTCCTGGCTCAAGGGCAAGTTTCAGAGTCTCTTCTATCATCCATTTTGGTCTTTTCTTTTTGTATCATCTTTTTAGTGACCTCTTGCTTTCTTCATGGATGATGTTCTTGATGTCATCCTACCATTCTTCTGTTTATTGGTCAGTGATGTTCAAATCATCAAATCTATTCTTTAGATGGTCTCTAAATTCAGGAGGGATTTATTCAAGATCATATTTTGGCTCTCATGGACTTGTTTAACTGTCTTTAACTTCAAGTTGAACTTACATATGAGCGGTTGATGGTCTATTCCACAATCAGCTCCTGGCCTTGTTTTGGCTGAAGAGATTGAGCTTTTCCATCACCTCTTACCACAGATATAGTCAATGTGATTTCTGCGTATTCCACCTGGCGAAGTCCACGTGGACAACCGCCATTTGTGTTGTTGAAAAAAGCTATTTGCAATGAATAAGTCATTGGTCTTGCAAAATTCTATCATGTGATTTCCAGCATCATTTCTGTCATCAAGGCCAAATTTTCCATTTACTAGTGATTCTTCTTTGTTTCCAACTTCTGCATTCCAATCACCAGTGATATTGCATGTTCGGTCAATTTCAGACTACAGAAGCTGATAAGAATTTTCAGTTTCCTCATCTTTGTCTTTGGTAGTTGGTGCATGAATTTGAATAATAGTCATATTAACTCATCTTCCTTGTAGGCATATGGATATTATCTTATCACTGACAGCACTGTACTTCAGGACAGATCTTGAAACATCCTCTGTGATGATGAATGACATGCCATCCCTCTTCAAATTATCATTCCTAGCTTAGTTGATCATATGGTTGTCTGATTCAAAATGGCCAAAACCAGTCTATTTCAGCTCACTAATGCCTACGATGGGAGCTCTGGTGGCGTAATGCCTAAAACATGTGACTGCTAACCAGAAGGCTGGAGGTTCATATCTACCAACCACTCCTCAGAAGGAAGGTCGGGCAATCTACTTCTGTAGTGATACTGCCTCGGAAACCCAAGGAGGGGTCACTATGAGTCGGGGCTGACTTAATGGGACATAACAACAAAAATGCCTAGGATATCAATCTTTATGCATTCCATTTCATTTTTGACAACTTCTAATTTTCCTAGATTCATGCTTCATACCTTCCATGTCCGATTATTAATGGATATTTGCAGCTGTTTCTCCTCAGTTTGAGTCCTGCCACATCAGGAAATGGAGGTGTTGAAAGCTTTACCTTATCCATATCATTAAAGCTTGTTCTTCTCTGATGATGTAGCTCTCTCCTGGTCCTATTTTGGGACCCTTCTGACCTAACTGGCTTTTCCTCCTGCATTGTATCTTACAATGTTTTTGGGCTATTCATAAAGTTGCACACTAATAAGGTTTTCCTTGACCAATTATTTGAGAAGTAGAGGGCCTCCTCCTTCTTCCTAGTCTGTCTCAGTCTGTAAGCTGTTGAAACCTGTGTATCATGTGTTGAAACCTGTGTATCATCTATTGGGTTTGAGACACCAGTGGCACAGCCTCAAGACTCACAGCAACATGCTACCACAGTAGGACAAACTGACAGACAAGTTTGTCTCCCTTAGCTATTCAAAACTTCTCCACCCTTTCCACCTTCCTCTTACATAGATCCTTGCCTCTTTCTTGCCACTTGGCAGGGCATGGTCTGGGTCCCAACCTTACCTGGACCCCAGCCTCTGCTTCCTAGCTCTGTCCTGGTACTTCCACCCCTGGCTTTTTGTCTGCTTTCCCTGGCTATACTGTCTCTTGAGAGGGCTGTGGCCTGGATTCCCGGGCTTACCTGGATCCCTGTCTCTGCTTCCTCACTCTGTCCTGGTCTCCCCTGCTCCCCAGCTTTTTCTTTGCTTTCCCTGGCTTTCCCATGGGGAGGGCCATGGGTCCCTGGCCTCACCTGGATCCCTGCCTCTGCTTCCTTCTACCTGTGCATTATTCTTTCCTATTTCCTTGATTCTTTTCCTCTGCTCCCCTCAACCAGAGGTTGGCCTTTCACTGCTGCTCCCTACTCTCTATGAGATTGTCAGGAACCTTCCCCTCTGTCCCTTGTCCCCCTTTCCTCTCATTTTCCTCCTTCCTTTCCATTCTCTTCTATCTCCTTTGCTCCAATCACACCATTCCACTCCCTCCCTCAGTCTCTAAGGCTCTGTCTCAGTGCCATTGCCTTTTCATCGCTGGTTGGCTCTCTCAGAGGCTCTGTTTCCTTCTTTGTTCTGTCCTCATTTGGGGTATATATAGATACATACAAATAATTATACGTATATATAATATACAAATTAACAACACCAACAACAAAATGATTTAAAAAACAACAGAGTTGGAAAAGATCCCCACAAGTCATATTTGCCATGCAATCTCTTCCCCCCATCATCTTTCTCTGTCTCTGTCTCTCTCTTTCTCACACACACACACATAAATTACATTACAGAACTTAAATAATGCTTAGTTTTTGGCCTAAAAAAAGGAGAAATTATCGTTCCTCCATATTTTTGCATTTGCAAGTCCTCACTATATGTAACATCATGAATGTGTACTCTTATTGCCTTATATGGTTATTTTAGTTTTGTGTAGTTCTGAAATCTTCTAGGTATCAGTTGTTGTAATCATTGTTGTTAGGTGATGTCAAGTCATCTCCAACTCATAGTGACCCTATGCACAGCAGAACGAAATACCACCCACTCTTGAGCCAGCTCCATGATTCTTGCTATACTTGAACCCACCACCACTGCTACTAAGTGAATACATCTTATTGAGGGCCTTCCCCCCTTGCATTGACCCTCCACCTTACCAAGCATGACATCCTTCTCCAGGGAATGGTCCCTTCCGACAATATGACCAAAGTATGTGAGACAAAGTTTGGCCATTGTCACCTTCAAGGATCATTCTGGCTGGACTTCCTCCAGGACACACCTGTTACTTCTTTTAGCAGTCCACAGTACTTCGCCAACACCACAGCTCAAAAGCATCAATTCTTCTTCAGTCTTCCTTATTCATTGTCCAGCTCTCACATGCATATGAGGTGATTGAAAATACCATGGCTTGTGTCAGGCACACCTTAGACCTCAAGGAGACATCTTTGCTCTTTAGCACTTGAAAGAGGTCCTTTGCAGCCAATTTGCCCAATGCTATACATCATCTGATGTCCTGACTCCTGCTTCTATTGACTATTGAATAGCTGACGGACTAAGATAGACTAGTAAGAAGGAAGAGGCCATCCACCTCTCAAAAATTAGCCAGGGAAAACCTTATGAATAGCAGAGAAACACTGTCTGATACATTATTGGGCAACTTTATGAATAGGTCTCAGGAGCAAAGCTTTTATTCATTCATTTTTTTTTTCTTCCCAAGGGTGATTAAGGAATCACTAGCAGGCTAGAGATATTAAGATAATCAGAATACTACCATTCATCTTGAAGAGTTTAGAATCTTATTGGTAATATACACAATTGAAACAGCATAAAGACGTAAATAATAAGAGTAATAAGTAGCATAGCATAATAAATCTATAAAAGGGATCTATGTTGTCATGTGAGCTTCAAGGAAGGATGTATAAATCACCTTGGGAATCCAGAAAAGGATTCCTAGAAGATAAAATGCTTATGCTGAGTCTTAAAGGACAAGTCAAAATTAACTGAGCAAGGAATGTAGCCAAGGACATTTGAAGTAAAAGGAACAACATGTAAAAGAAACACTATGGTGTATTTGGCAAACCATTAGTCATTCAGAACAGAAGGTGCAAAGAATCTGCATAGGACAGCGGCAGGAGCCTGGACTAGAGCAATACATAGAATCTAGTAAGGAAGAGCATGAACTCTGTACTCAGTCAGATGTTTATCCTGCATCTGTGTGGAGTCATTGAAGGATAACCATGTCCTTATGTGCATTTGTCTGTGATATAGAAGACAGTTCAGAAAAATGTTAGCCTAAGTCATAGAGTCCGTCTCCATAATCAAGCAAGTAATAATGAATTCTAAAGGACAGAGACCTCTCTGGGAATAGTGAGAAACAGATGGATTTGGCAGCTATAATCTGTAAAACTTGGAGACCAATTGTTTATGCAGATTATAAGAAAGAGGGAGGTCTGGGATTCTTTCCAAGTTTCTTAGATAAGAAATGCAGGGATAAGAACAGGTTTGTGAGAAATACATGTATTATGTTCCATTTAAGATTTCCATGGCCAATCTAGATCGAGATGACCAGCGACCTAAATAAATGTGAAGATTGCCAAGATTCCAGAGTCAACAATAATTAGCACTATGGCTTTGAAAGGGGTAGTATATAAACTGAGATGAACTGAAGAAATGAGGATGGATGATAATGGGTAAAGTTACAATGAATCAATATGGTAACCTCTTTCACAATAGGAAAAGAAATGCTTCTACATACGTGTATCTGAAAACTGAAGATCAAAGGCAAAGGAAAGTATACGGGCTCTATTCATAACACATGGTATTATATTTTCATATTTGCATAGTTTAGAAATTGATTGCCTTCTAGCATACTCAGAATGTCTACACTGGAAAAGTTGCTGAAATATCTAAAATGAAAAGAAAATTTTAAAAAGGTTTGCCTGATTGAAGTAAGGCATTCTGAGCCTAATTATGTTTCTAGCTAGATGGAAAGGATTCAAAAAGCCCTTAGAAGGGCCAAATTTTAGCAAGTTTATACTTAAAGATTAAAGATACTCAACACGTGCAGCAGTTTTCTCTTTTTCATATTTCTATGAAATTATAGCCATCTAGATGAAGTTTAAGACTTCAAAAATGCCATGTCTAGAACTATATTGAAACCTCTAAGTTCCCTCTGTAGTAATGATCTATTTATATATTCATTCATTCTATAAATAGTTATTGAGCACTTTTTTGTGCAAGGCATTTGCTCAGTAATGGGGATATAGCAGTGACAAAAAGCCAACACTGCCCTCAGCCACATATAGTCTCCAAGGTAAGAGCATAAGGAAAGAATGTAGATTTTTAGTGGGGTAGCTTTTTTTTTTAAGATAAGATTGTCAGTGAGCTCTTTCCAATCAAGTGGCTTTCAAACAGAGAACTGAACAAAATGAGAGAGAGAGAACAGGAGTGTTCCAGGCTGAGGTAACAGTTCTGAGTGGAACCTTCTTGGTGTGTTTGATAAATATCAAGAAAGACAGTGGGAAACAATTCAGTGATCAATGAGGAGGTGATGTGAGATGGTGGTCAGAATCCAAGTCTTGTATGTAGGTCTCAAGGAGTAGTGGGGAAGACTTTGAACTTATCAAGCAGATGAAATATAATTGGAAGGTACAGAGTAGGTGGTGACCTGATTTTACTGATGTATTTAAAAGGTCATTCTGGTTGCTGTGTGCTGAATAGACTGCAGTTATCCAAGAACAGGAGCTCACAACTCTTGCCCAGCAATGAGGACAAGAAATAAAATAACCTGGACTTTGATATTGGCAGGTGCAATTAACAAGAAGTGGGTGGATTCAGGATATATTTTAATGTTAAAAGTAACTGACAAGCTAATGGATTGAGTATGTACATGAAAGAATGAGTCAAAAAAACACAGAAAGTGTTCATTAATTTTAATTTTAAAGATGAAACTACTATATTGGAACCGAGGAAAGAGGAGGTGGGTGATGATATAAAATAAATGATTATCTATCACCAAAACCCCCCCCCCAAAAAAAA
>NW_006921662.1:4909079-4938070 GCF_000298275.1 Orycteropus afer afer
ACATATATATATACACACACTTTACGTAATATACTCATATATATTCAAAAGAAAATGGAAGAAATACACAGTCACTGTACAAAAAAGAATTGGTCAATGTTCACATATTTCAGGAGGTAGCATATGATCAAGAACCAATAGTAATGAAGGAAGAAGCAGAAGCTGCACTGAAGGAATTGGCAAAAAAACAAGGCTCCAGGAATTGATGGAATATGCACTGAGATGTTTAGACAGGTGGATGCCACCCTGGAAGCACTTTCTCATCTACATCAAGAAATTTGGAAGACAGCTACCTAGCCAACTGACTGGAAGATTATTTGTACTCATCCCAAAGGTGATCCCAAAGAATATGGAAATTATTGAACAATGTCATTAATATACATGGAAATAAAATTTTGCTGAGGATAATTAAAAAACTGTTGCAGCAGTATATTGATAGGAAACTGCCAGAAATAATAGCTGGATTCAGAAGAGGATGTAAAACAAGGGATAGCATTGCTGCTGTCAGATGGATCTTGGCTGAAAGCAAAGAATACCAGAAAGATCTTTGTTGTTGTTGTTGTTATGTGCTGTCGAGTGGGCCCCAACTCATAGCTACCCCTCCTTGGGTTTCTGAGGCAGTATCACTACAGAAGTAGGATTGCCCAACCTCTTCCAAGAGGAGTGGCTGGTGGGTTTGAACCGCCAGCCTTGGTTAGCAGTCATGTGCCTTAGGCACTATGCTATTTACTATGTAAAAGCATTCAATTGTGTGCATCATGACAAATCATGGAAAACACTGAAAAGAATGGGAATTCCAAAATACTTAATTGTGCTCTTGAGGAACCTGTACACAGACAAGGAGGCTGTCATTCAAGCAGCGCAAGGTGGATATTGCACAGTTTAAAATCAGGAAGGGAGTGCATCAGGGTTGCATTCTTTCAGCATACTTATGAAATCAATAGCTGAGCAAATAATCTGAAAAGCTGGAATATATGAAGAAGAACTAAACAGCAGGATTGGAGGAAGGATCATTTACAACCTGCAATACGCAGATGACACAACCTTGTTTTTTGAAAGGGAAAATGACCTGAAGCACTTACTGATGAAGATTAAAGACTACCATCTGCAGAAAGGATTACATCACAACATAAATAAAACAAAAATTTTCACAACTGGACCAAAAAGCAGCATGATGATAAATGGAGAAAAAATTGAAGTTGTCAAAGATTTCATATTACTTTGGATCCACAAACATCGATAGAAGCAACAGTCAAGAAAATCAGATGTAGTCTTACACTGGTCATACCTGTTGCAAAAAAAAAAAAAAAAAAAAGCCTCTTTAAAGTACTGAAGAGCAAAGATGTCTCTTTGAAGACTAAAGTGTGTCTAACCCAAGCCATGGTATTTTTAATCACCTCATAGGCGTGTGAAAACTGGACAATAAATAAAGAAGAACAAATAAGAGTTGATGCTTTTGAGTTGTGGTGTTTGTGAAGAGTACTGAAAGTACCATTGATTGCCAGAAGAGTTAACAAACCAGTCCTGGAAGAAGTGCAGTCAGAATGTTCCTTGGAAGTGAGAATTGCCAGACTTCGTCTCACTTACTTTGGTCTTGTTGTCAGAAGGGACCATTCCCTGGAGAAGGATATCATGCTTGGCAAAGTGGAGGGTCAGCAAAAAAGTGGAAACACTCAACAAATGGATTGACCCAGTAGCTGTAATGATGAGCTCAGGTATAGCAAGGACTGTGAGGGAACCACAAGACTGGGAAGTGTCTCATTCTCTTGTACATTGGATCGGTATGAGTTGGAGTTGAATCCACAGCACCTGACAACAACAACATATAATACATATATAATAAATACATGCTCAATGAAGGCAGCAGGTATAGACCAGATATTTTAGGAAGTTTGATAGGAATAACAAGTTTGATTGGATGACAACAATATTAAGAACCCAGAGTAAGCAGGGCATGCTTGTTAAAATTAAGAACAAAATGTTGCTATTTTAAGAGGGGATAATCACATTCCCACAAGAACATAATGAAGTGTTCTGCAATTCCTTTCTGTAAAATGATATTCATAATTAGATATGATTTAACTTAATTTTGCTTATCCAGCACCTATACAGGGACCAAGAAGCTGTAATTCAAACATAACTAGGGAATGCTGCATTGTTTAACATTATGTCAGGGGTGTATCCTTTTACCATATCTATTCAATCTGTATGCTGAGCAAATAATCTGAGAAAGTAGACTATATGAAGAACAATATGGCATCAGGATAGGAGGAAGACTCATTAACAGCTTCTGATATGCAGATGACATAACCTCTCTTGCTGAAAGTGAAGAGAATTTGAAGAACTTACTGATGAAAATCAAAGGCTACAGACTTCAGTATGGATTACACCTCAACCTAAAGAAAACAAAAATCCTCACAATTGGACCAAAAAGCAACATTATGATAAATGGAGAGAAGATCGACGTTGTCAAGGATTTAGTTTTATTTGAATTCACAGTCAACACCCATGGAAGCATCAGTCAAGAAATCAAATGATGTATTGCATTAGGCAAATCTGCTGCAAAATGTCTCTTTAAAGTGTTAAAAATAGTATAGATATCTCCCTGATGACTAAGATGCCCCTGACCGTGATATTTTCAATCACCTCCTAAGTGTGTGAAAACTTGAAAATGAATAGGGAAGACTGTAGAAAAATCAATGTATTTGGATTATGGTGTTGGTAAAGAATATTGAATATACCATGGACTGCCAGAAGAGCATACAAATTTTTCTTGGAGGAAGTACAGACAGAATGCTCCTTAGAAGAAAGAATGGCAAGACTTCACCTTATGTACTTTGGACATGTTATCAGGAGGGATCACTCCCTAGAAGAGGACATCATGCTTGGAAAATTAGAGGGTCAGTAAAAAAAGAGGAAAACTTTCAATGAAATGGATTGACATAATGACTGCAACAATTTTCTCAAGTACAGCAATGGTTATGAGGATGTGAAGAACTGGGTAGTGTTTTGTTCTGTTTTACATAGGGGCACTATGAGTCAGAAAAGACTCAATGGCACCTAACAACAACAATAATCATACTCCCATCTCTTCTGAATTAGAACCAGTTAATTAATAGCCCTCCCCACAAAAATAAATAAATAAATAAATAAAATCTGAGTGATGGAGATCCAACTATCCTCTTTATCGTTGGTTGAAGCTGAATTAGAAAATGTGACTTAGTCACAACAAGGCTTCTATTAATATCCCAGTCATGTTCAAACCTTGAGAAAATCCAACCACTACCCCATATCTGTTTGCTTCCAATGAGAAGAGATGAGTCTCTAGATCTGCCTTTAGAATGTAAGCTTTGACCCTATGCTTATCTGATTACCATCTGTTCTACTGAAGTAAAACAAAACTTACCCAACCTACAGGCAGCACGTAAGAAAATATAGAAAGAATGGAGACATATGTGCACACCATTTCATCAGAGTAGAGTGGAACCTCCTTCCAAGAAAGGAAAGATTAAATGCATTTATTTCTCCACATAAAGAAGTCTTCAGGAAAACTGAAGGAAATTGGATTCCAAAGAGTTCAAGTTGAAGAGAACATGTGAGAATTTGTTTCTAGAGGAGTTTCAAAGAAATAGGGTTCAATTTACTATTAAAAGTGCTGCTTAGAGAGAAGAGAAACTTTTCTTCCTTGACTTGAAGGAAGGATTGACACAGGGATATTACAGTGTTTAGATGAGGGCCTATTGGAAGCCTCTAGGAGATGTTCCTAGCTTTCTCTCCAGACAAGGAGACATGATCATCTATTGAATTAGTGAAGATTTAGTCAGGTTATAAGAGAGAAGATTCAGAGAGATTTCAGAGATATGCATTTATGAAATGGAAACAAACTCATTTTCTCATTGAGTAAATATGACAGTGACATATATTTACAAAAATTATGAATCATAACATCATGAAATAAAACACACATTTAATAAACTGTGTACATTCCCTTTGAGAAAGACTGTGCCCCTGTGCCAATTTTCTGTATCTAACTCTCCCACATGTCACAGGCAAGAAAGTTGCTCATATTGAAAATAAATTCTCAAACTATGTGCCTGCTTTGCATTATGTTCTTTTAAGAACTATCTATATGGGTTCAAATTGAAAACCTCAGTTGGAAAGGAGGATGAGAATAATTGCTCATCTTGAAGAATGTAATCAATGTAATTGAATTATAAATGTAGAAAGTGTTGAATTGGTGTTTGCTTTGTGGAGTATAATCTCAACAACAACATAAGTAAAATTAAAAAAAAAAACTTAGGGATAACTTTAAAAATACACATATGTGGATATCTATGAAAAGCATACATTCCTAATACATGTCACATAATACTTTCTCATCTCAGTAAGTGGACTTATGGGGTCCTTGAAACTTAGGGAGCTAGTGGTATCATCCCCACACACCAATGTTGAGCAAACATCCTGGCTCTCGGAGGCCCAAGGATTTCCTGTCATGCTCATCATATTAGTCTATCAGTCCTCCAAAACTGCCCGTACTCATTATCTTATTACCTATGTCATATGAATGTCCTTTTAAATAAAAGAAGGAATTCTTTGCATTTAACTACTTATACATTATTTGACTGCTCATTAGAGCTTGCTTAGCTAAACATTTTTAGGTGCTAATTGACCTCAAAGGAAGCTCTGAAACTTATTTTTTAAATCCAGGATTTGTGCAGTTTCTTTGATGTTTGGCTTTGGTTTATTATATGATTAGGTACTATGTGTTATTCTGGTATATTAACTAAATACCAGCTTTAGTTGATTAAAAGTATAAAAGAAAATATGCTGGTAAAACTGCACACAAACACACACAATCTGATCTAAGCATTCAAGGAAAAGGAACAATTAGAACAGAGTTGAGAATGTTGAGAAAGATTGAAAGAGTGAAGAACTGCATTGTCATTCAGAAAGAAGGAAAACTGAGAAGTCAGGAAGCAAAATGTACAAGACAGCCCTTATTAACATTTATTGTGGACTGTAGGTCCTTTAGAGTCTGATAAAAGTTTAGCCATACATAAAATTTCATATCAAGACGCACAACCAAAATACCTTATCTAAAGCATAGCTATGGAGCATGCATTTTAAAGACAGAGCACAGGCCAAAGTATTTCCAAAATATACTGTTGTTTGCTGCCATCACGTCAACTCCAACTCGTGAATGAATTTTTGTCCAGTTCTGCCTCACAAATCGTCACCCTCACTATCACCAGCATGTTCAAGTTCGTGTTGTCACTATTTCATCAATCCTTCTCACCAATGGTCTCCCTCATCCTTGCTGGCCCTCTACTTCACCAAGCATAATGGCTTCCTCTAACAATTGATTTCTTCTGATGATGTATCCAAAGAAAGCAAGTCAGAATGTTCTGTTGTGATCTATAAGTTTTCACTGAATAATTTTCAGAAGTAAATTACCAGGCCTGGCTTCCTAGTCTGTGTGAGTCTGGAAGCTCTGCTGAAACCTTTCCAGCCTGGGTAATCCTGCTGGTATTTGAAATACTGGTAGCATAGTTTCTAACATCTTAGCAACACACAAGCCCCCACACTACAAAAAATAAAAGATGGAAGGTAGTGTATTACATATAATAGTGACTCAAAGGACATATCCAATGATGCAGAGATTAGGCTGTAATTATTTTTAATGTGTTCATATACATTCCATTAAATCTAAGGGTAAATGATGGTGAAAAACACATAGTTTCATTCTCTAGAAAAAATTAACCTGAATATGATGCTTCTGGACAAGTGTCTACAGGCTAGACAGGTTCCCCGCTATCTCTAGAAAATGAACACGTTATTTGAAAAGCTCTGCCAAACCCAATCCCATTTGCTTCACTTTCTACTCTGCTGCACAGAGGTTCCCTGAGGTAGTAACAGTCCTCTGGAAAAGTAAGTTTAGCAGAAAGACTTTGCATAGGTCCTTATGGTCAGCTGGAACTATTCACAACTGCTTCCGGTGACTAAAGAATTCTCACAACTAGTTGTTATTTTCCTAACATTTCCATGTTTAAATAAGCATCAGTATAATCCCAGAATCACCTATTCCTTGGATGATGAATATGGTTGTTGCTGGGTGCTGTCCAGTTGTTTTTCACTCATAGTAACCCCATCTAACGGAGTAGAAAAGCCTCATAGGGTTTTCTAGGCTATAAGATACAGAGTGGGTTTGAAAAACCAAAGTTTCAGCTATCAGCTGAGCACTTAAACCATTTATGCCACTAGGGATCATGGTTAATGATCTAACTAAAACCAAACCCTTTGCCACTGAGTCAATTCTGATTCAGAGTGACGCCATAGTACAGAGTAGAACTGCCCAGAGGGTTTCTAAGGTTGTAAATATTTACTGAAGCAAACTGCATTATCTTTCTCCTGTTGAGTGGCTGGTGGATTCGAACTGCCAATTTTTCAACTAGCATGTGAGTGAGTGCTTAACCAGGGCTGCTCAGTTAATGAATATGCATATGTAAGCAGATAATAACAAAGAGATGAAAATCTTTCATTTAAGTGACTATTATAACTTTAAAAGTTTTTATGGCTCTGAACACTAAGCATTTATAAACTCCTTTTTGTTAGTTACTAACATTTCCCCTGTAGGGTCTTTGAGAAATAACATACAAATTGTAAAATTATTCCTTAGTAAATGCATGTGCATCTTATAAGAATATCACACTTTGACTTTTACAGCAAGCTGTAGTACGCTGATGTATAGGCAGTCTGTTCAGAAGCTGGTTGTCAAGGAAACTGCACCTTGGTCCAATAAAAAACCAAACGGATCTTCCAACATCTTGGGAGGAAATATTTAAGCCTTGATTCCCCCCTCACATATTTTCCATTGATGTATTGATGCTGATATTATTATCTTTATTAATGTTACTTCATAAATCACCAAAACATGTTTGTGTGTTTGTTTTTCTCTACTTAATCATAAACAGAAAAAAAAAAAAAAAGAACAAACTAGTGTGATTACTGGTATGAATCCTCTCTTTGCATTGCATGTGTTCCCTCAAGCATCCATAGCACATATTAGAAGAGTTACAAAAATTAAACAGAAGTAGGAGAGAAAAAAAAGGATATAAATCTATTTTATTTTACTTAGTAAGCATTGTAACTATTTGACTTTCTAACTACCAGCAGCTACAGTGTGCTGTTAGGTTACTCTCCTTTCTTTAGATTAGTTCACATAGTTCTGACAGGTACAGAGACTAGATAATACAAACAGCAATGTCTGGAACAACTCTAAGGTGACCTAAATCAAGTTCCTGAGACAGTCTTTAATAGTTATGGACTTAGTATGTTTTAGTTTCTGTGTTCATCAGAAAAATAATAAATATTTCATCCAAGTAATTGTGGAATCAAGTGAGAGATTGTAATGTGAAAGCATTTCATAAATCATAGAAGGCAGAGGCAAATATGATGGGAAGTGAGTGAAAAGTGGTTAGATGTAGTGGTTAAAAGGCTGCCAGATAAACTTGCATTAAAACCCTGGGTCATTTACTTCTTTGCTGTATAGCCTTAAACCTAAAACCAAAACCGAAGTCACTGCCATCAAATCAATTCCGATTGACAGTAATCCATTAGGACAGAGTAAAACTGCCCCAAGATTTCCAAGGCTGTAAATCTTTATAGAAACAGACTGCCTCACCTTTCGCCCACGGAGCTGCTGAAGGGTTCAAATTACTGACTTTTAACTAAACCACCTGTGTTTAGCCACTAGCCTTAGGCAAGTTTTTTCTCTACGCCTTAACTATCTCAACTGCAAAATGGAATAATATGTGGGGTTTTTTAAGGCTTTAACCAGATGACATACATGAAACCATTACCAATGTGGTGATACTGTGGCTAAACACTTGGCTGATAACTGAAAAGTCAGAAGTGCAAACCCACTAGCTGCTCTGTGAAAGAGAGGTTTGGCAGTTCTGCTTCTGTAAAGATTTACAACCTTAGAAACCCTATGAGGCAGTTCTACTCTGTCCTATAGGGTTCTTGTGAGTCAGACTTGATGCTATGACAATGAGTTTGGTTTCATACTATCTATTGAATTCTCTGGATGGTGCAAACCATTAACTTGATTAACAATTAACTGAACGGTTGGAGGTTCAAGTCCACCCAGAAGCACCTTGGAAGAAAGGCTTAGTGATATACTTCTGAAAAATCAGCACAGTTCTACTCTAACCCATATAGGGTCACCATGAGTCAGAATTGACTCAACAATAACTTGTTATTTTATTGATCACTATCAGTAAACCAAAGGATACCTAGCTCCTTAAGTCCAAATATGGGAAATTGTTTTGTACCACTAGAAAGACCAATGAGTATCTTGTGAGTAGCAATGACAAATGAGATGGTTCACTTTGAGAGAAGTCATTGAGAAGAATTTAAATTTAAATAGAAGTCATAAAAAGTGAAAATTCTTCACAGAGCAGCTAAAGCATTGACAAAAAGAGTGGTTTGTCTATATTATTTGGTGATATGGAAATGGTAATTGGCTTGCTCCTCATAACAACAACTGCATCTCAGTGTAATTGCTAATCCACTGCCGTTGACTCAGATCTGACTCATAGTGACCCACTCCTAGGTTTCCGAGGCAGTATCACTTTAGAAGTAGATTGCCCAACCTTCCTTCCTATGAGTGGCTGGTGGATTTGAACCAACAGCCTTCTGGTTAGCAGTCAAACGCCTTAGGCACTATACCACCAGAGATCCTATAATTGCTAATCGTTACATACAATACTAAGGGATAATTTGTATATTCTCTTCTTTCCATATTTCCCTGTCATTGCCCAATTTATAATCCTCATCACTTAATTGCAACATTATTACATTATCTTACTTGCTATTGTCTCCTCTCCAATCAATCCTGCACATGATGACAACATTAAAACCAATAAATAAATAAAAAAAAACACTGCCATTGAATTGATTCTCTTTGGTTTATTTTATGTTTTTGCCCAATCTCTGCAAGTAGAAATAAGAAAATATTTCTTAAACTGAAAAAAAGAAAGAAAAGAAAACAGAAACAAAAAGAACATAGCTGCTAGCACATAATATGCACTCAAAATATATTTGTGGATATACTTAAGCTTTAGAAACCATAGCCTTTGCATTGTTTACATTCCATCCATATTACATTTTCAAATAAATAGAATTCTCTCTTCACCCACACTAAAATTAGCTGAAGTAGTCTAAACAAGCATCTGAATAACAGACAATATGCTTTCAGACTCAGCTATCAACTCTGATTTTTGAATAGCTAATAGAGACAATGATCTGACATTTCTAAAATGTTGGTACATATCCTACTTTCTCTAATACAAGGAAAGATCTGTTGACCTAACATTCCTAGCTGTGAAATTTCCCTCTTAGCCTTTCAGCTCAGTTTTCCTTGAATGAAATGCAAGCACCCACACATTTAAGTTGAAAATAAAATAGCAACATACTAGATGCAGGGGAAGGAGTCAGTCTTTTTATTGATGAGCTAAAAAGGCAAACGTAGGATCTTTTATTAAAAAAAAAAAAAAAACATGGTTTACAGTAAAATCATAGAATGGGAAAGTCTTAGTTCCTTAGATCTTGATGATCAGTATCTTTTTCTATTTTCTCACATACAAAATGGTTGCAGTCATGACCTTAGATAATATTTCAGTTCTCAGTCTTCCTTGCTTCTATTAGATGAATCAGTCTTAGAGGAAGTACAGTCAGAATGAGCCTTAGAAGTGAGGACGACCAGACTTTGTCTTACTTTGGATAGGTCATCAGGAGGGATCAATTGTTGGAGAAGGACATCATGTTTGATAGTGAAAAAAGAGGAAGACCCTCAATGAGATGAATTGATGCAGTGGCTGCAACTATGGACTGAAACATCACAACAGCTGTGAAGTTGGCACAGTAGTGAGCCATATTTTGTTCTAGTGTACAGAAGGTCACCATGAGTCAGAGCCAACAGGATGACACTAGCAACAACAAGACATTAGGTAAATTCTAGAGAGAATCTATAGGGATTTTCCTTTTACACCCTGTAGAAAATCACATTTATAACCAACATTTATTTAGTTTCTAAACTGTTCTCTGTGATTTCTGACACAATATAAGCCATGGACCTTCAGTCTAAAATGGGCACAAGGTAAATGAGATTAAGGAGTGTAATGAGTTAAAGAGAAAAATAAGTTTGTGTGGACAACAATTTTCCTAATATCAATGCTGTATAACATCTGCACACTATTTGTTATTTATAGGCACTTTTTTAAAAATACCATTTTGATTCTCATAAAGACTTTGTGAGGTAAGCTTGGCTATGTCCTAATCCTCTCCAATCCCTGCTGTTTTAAGCAGCTGAGCAAAATTATGGTGCAGAGAAGTTAGGTGAGGTTTCCAGAATCATGTTACTGAACAGCTGAGGCAAGACTCTGGCTCTTGAATGAAGAACAATGTTGTTTTCATGACTCAGGTGCTTCTTGAGGCAATGCTATGTGGTTAGACTGACAAACAACACTGTACCCTCTTAAGACAGCCCCTGCCTCCACCACTATCCCTCTCTCCCAAAATTTATTACTTAAAAGAGGCCCAGTTTATATATGACATCTCTGTATGGTGCAAACAGTTAAGCACTTGAAATGTGGGTGGTTCAAACCCCTCAGAGGCCCCTTAGAAGGCTGATTATATACTTGCAAAAGGGCACAGCCTTGAAAACTCTATAGAGCAATTCTACTCTGTACATATAGGGTCACCATGAGCCAGAACCAACTGGACAGCAGCTGATGTGGTGTGAACTTTTTCTTTTTTTTTGGTTTATACATGAAGGAAGTAGGAAGAGAATAACCAGCTTTATGTGAATTCAAGAAAATGCTAGCCATATCTAGAAATTCTATGCAAGAATAGAAGTTTTATGCAAGAAGGTTATGATTCAAGAGGAGAACAGATGGCAATGAGAATACTCTTTCTACTCTCACCTCCAAATGGAGAAAGCACTTCATTTCCTCCTTGACTTCCCTTTCTTTTGCTGACCAAGCAGCAGCAGCAAAAAGGCTGCTAGGAGCCAACGGCGTCCAAATAAAGAATCTTTTTATTCACAAGGGAGGGAGGATATTGAAGGATATTTACCCTTCAGGGACGTTATAAGACTAAGTCAGCTACTGAAAGGTTTATATGGATGCTTTTTAGTAGCACCAAGAATAGGGTTGCTGGCTTTTGTTTCTGGTTGGAATTGATTTTCACTGCTGGTGAAATTTAAAAGCTCATCATTTAAAAAAAGTTGACACATCTAAGAAATTCCTCTGAAAGAAAAAAATGGGACTTGCCAAATCAGCATAACAGCAGAAAGGTAGTATTTTAAGAAGGAATGTGTGCTTTCTTTCCCAGCCTACTAAATTCCTGAACAACTATGCTCCCTGCAATGGAGGTGCAATTGTGGCCAAGGTAAGCAAATGCTCACCAGATAACATTATATAGTAAGCATGTCTATGGCCCAGGCACTGCTCTAATGAATGTCCTTTTCAGATATTCATTTATCCTCACCAGGTAACAGGAACAGGATTAATCATGGCAAAGCCAGAATTCAAATCCAGCCAGTTTTTCTCCAAAAACCACACTCTCTCACCCTGATCTCGCTAATACTGACCCATCAACTCCACCTTTTTATTATAATTACTATTGTGGGTATATGTGTGTGTGTGTATGCCCATACTTTGTACATAAAGGGTCACCATGAGCCAGAACCAACCGACAACAGCTGATGTGGTATGAACTTTTTTTTTTTTTTGGTTTATATGTGAAAGAAGTAGGAAGAGAAATAACCACCTTTATGTGAATTCAAGAAAATGCTAGCCATTTCTAGACGTTCTATGCAAGAATAGAAGTTTTATGCAAGAAGGTTGTGATTCTAGAGCAGAACATATGGCAATGAGACAGGGAAGAACTTTAATGTTGATGAGATGAGGATACTCTTTCTACTCTCACCTCCAAACAGAGAAGGTCCTTCATTTCCTCCTTGACTTCCCTTTATATATATATATATATATATAAAAGCTCTGGTGGCATAGTGCCTAAGGTGGTTGACTGCTAACCAGAAGACTGGTGGTTCAAACCCAACAGCCACTCCTCAGAAGAAAGGTCAGGCATCTACTTCCGTAGTGATACAGCCTCGGAAACCCAAGGAGGGGTCACGATGAGTCAGATCCGACTTGACGGCAGTGAGTTTGGTTTTTTGGTACACACGCACACACACACACATATAGTACAACATTTACTAATTCAAAATTTTTTTAATAGGCAGAATTCAGTGACATTGATTACATTTGTCATGCTGTACAACAATCACCAGTATCCATTGCCAAATTTTCCATCACCATTAACATGAACAATGACTTCCCATCTTCACTCTCTCTCTTGGTCCTGGTAACCACTAATCCACTTTGGTCTCTATGCATTTGCTGATTCTAGCTATTTCATATATATGGAATCATACAATAACTGTTCCTTTGTAATTGATTCATTTAGCATAATGTTTTCAAGTTCATTCATGGTGTTGCATGTATCAGAATTCATCAGATCTACTTTTGCAACACTCCTTTCTCCCTCTGAAGGTTGTGTCAAGATTGTAGGAGGCTGAGGGAATAGAAGACCTCCCTAGCGGTAACAATCTCCCATGAATGATTTCTGCTTAGTTCATGACCCACACTAGAGATGGGAGAATCAGTGAGGAATCAAACTGATGGCCTGGAAAACCAGCTCAGATTAGGAAATGCCAAGTCAGTAGGATTGGCTGATGGAGATGAAAGCAAATAGGATGCTCCCCCATCTCTCAGCCTTTTTTTTTTTTTTTTTTTAATTTATTAAAGGAAAGGAAGGAAAAGAGAATGATTTTCAATTTTCTGTAATAGGCCATGCTTTGTGGTATTCTGCAAGGCCAATTCACTCAGACCTCTGCACTGTACATGCAAAACCTTCAATCCTTATAAAAAGGAAATAAATAGCAAGAGACTCTGAGACGGCAGCTAAGATATTTTCAACACAGGTACATCAGAGGCACTAATTCATATTTCACTATGCTATGAACCTGAAAATTCTCATTAAAAATGGCATTTCCTGAAGTGCCACCAGGATATATTGACTGTCAAAGTGATACTTCCTGATTGTCTACTGAAGCCCAGGAAAAGTATTTATTATGCTGTTACATTCTAGTCTTTTTTTTTTTTCTGTCATGGTATAATGAAAATACATTTGTTTGCAGTAGCAGCCTTGATTCTTTTCCATTATATTTGTTCATATAATCACTAATCTGACAAATTTAATAGTCTGCTAGTCACTACAGAAATGTATTCTGAATTTAAGTGGGAATAGGGATAAATTGGTTATATTTGCTTCATGAAAATGAATAGATATGTGTACAAATTTCAAGGAGGGTTTTGTGATGCTTACATGCTTTTGCAATTTGATGTGAAGCCCTGTTATGCCCAGTATAATATGATTTATAATAATAATAATAACCAATTTTTAGTGTGTGTTCTCCATGTGCCAGGCACTGTTATAAATGCTAGATATGTATTATCACATGTTATCCACACAATAACCTCATACAATTGGCACTATTACTATTACCATTTTAAAGATGCAAAGTGTACGTTACTCAGTGAGTAAGTAGCACATCTAGGATTCAAACAGGCAGTCAGGCTATAGAGCTGAGTTTCTCAAACTCAGTGCTATTGATAACTTTGATCAAATTTTTATTATTATTATTTTCTCTGCAATATAAGATATTTAGCAGCATCCCTGGCCTCTTTATGCACTATAAACCAGTAGTACCCACCCCAAGTTGGGACAATCAAAAATGTATCCAAACATTGCCCAGTATAAAACTGGCCCCTGTTGAGACCACTGTTATAGTGAATGCATTCTCATAGGCAATATCACCTCCAAAAGGGCAAAAATTAGTTCTGGTGAGGAGGGCAGAAAAAAATCTTACTTTTTTATGTATAAAGAACAAATATATATAAAGTACAGAAATAGATACAAACTATATGTGTAGTATAAAAATTTCATAGGATGATTAGGATAAAAGAAAAGAAGAATAAAATGTCTGAAAAGGCTCCTTCCTAGGTGACGGCACATAACAACAACAACAACAACAGGTGTTATTGAGTCCATTCTGACTCCTGGTGGCCCCATGTATGTTAGAATAGAATGGTGCTCCTTAGGGTTTTCAGTGGGTGATTTTTCAAAAGTAGATCATGAGGTCTTTCTTCTGAGGCCCATCTGGGTGGACTTGAACCTCTAACCTTTCAGTTAGCAGTCAAGCATGTTAATCGTTTGTACTATTAACCAAACCAGTCCCATTGCTATCAAGTTGATTCCAGCTCATAACCACTCATATAGGACAGAGTAGCACTGTCCCATAGGGTTCCATAAGATTCCAATGTTATAATCTTTATGGAAGCAGACTGCCTCATCTTTCTCCCCACCATACTGTTGGTAGGTTTGAACTGCTGAACTTTCAGTTAGCAGCCAAGAGTTTTAACCACTGCACCAAGAGAACTCCTTGTTTGTACCATTAGAAGGGAAATAATGAAATAAAAGGTTGAGAAACCTGGACTAGAGCTTTTATACATACTGCACAGTAACAGGCCAGATGTGCAGGTCTGAACTCTGGGATGGACCCTTATTGAAAGGCTACCCTAAAAATGATCAAGTAGGTAGTCTCTCTGACTTTGTCCTAGAACAAGACCCTTACCTTCACCTTCCTGAAGGTGTATCATCATCACCTTAGCCCTGTAAATTGGAAAATTTGGTACGTTGAGGTTTGGGTTCAACAAAACACTTCAGACTATTTTTCAAACATTTCCATCCCAGTCAAAACTACAAAACTATATTTGCCAAGAACAATTTTTCTTAGACTTCCTAATCCTGGGTGTATTTCAAAGGAAATTTATCCATATGGTTCTCATTCATTTACTCTTAATTCATCAAGATGGTGTTTTGTAAAAGCCAGTTGACAACCAAGGAACTGTATGCATGTTTTTTTAACTTGAATCAGGAAGTTGGGTTTTGCTTGTGCTAAAAAGGATTCAAAATCCTTTAAGTTTTTCTATATGTGGCTAAATGTAATTTTCCCTCTTTACTAATCATTAATTTGGAGCCTACTTTTTTTGTTAAATGGTTTATGGTGAAGAAGCAAGAAAGTGGTGGGGAAAACATACTTCACTAAGAGAGGACTTTTTTAAATGGCACATAAGAACAAGAATGTGACCAGAGAATTGTATGTTTGCAGAATATATTATTTCTGTAATATGCCTTGCCCTGGGTTGTACTTAGTAATATAAGAATTACATATGCCTGTTAAAAGATGGAGTTGTAATTCCCAGGTATTTGTTTTTGTATTAATACTGTATATTTAGGTAACATGCCAGAAGTCCTTGCCACTTCTAACAGTTACCTAAATATCCTTGTATAGATCAAATTTTGTCCACACTTCCCTGATATATGTGTTGGAATCTTAACTCCTATACTTGAGTATACAATCCTATTCAGAAATAGGGTTTTTCTTATGTTAATAATATACCAATGAAGGATGTGTCCTAAACCTGAGTTATAAACAGAGCAGATACAAGGGCAAGACAGAAACCATCAGACAGTGACGGGGGGAGATGAATTGATATGCCGAGGAATAGCAAAAATTGCCAGCCAATAAAATCAAAAATCAAACCTGTTGCCAATAAGTTAATTCTAACCTATACCAACCCTATAGAACAGGGTAGAAGTTCCCCATGGGGTTTCTAAGGCTGTAGTCTTTACTGAAGCAGACTGCTACATCTTTCTCCCACAGAGTCACTGGTGGGTTCAAACCACTGATGTTTCAGTTAGCAGCCAAACTCTTAACCATTGCTCCACCAGGCTTCCTTGCCAGTCACTAGAAGCTCAAATAGACAAGGAAGGACCTCTCCATATAGCCATGCCCTGAATTTGGACTTCTAGCCTCCTGAGATGTTGAAAATAAACTTCTTTATTTTCTTTAAAGCCACCAGCTTGCAGTATTTCTGTTACAACAGAAATAGGAAATTAAGACACCCCTCAACCTGAACTATCTTCTAATTTTACATCACCCTTTCTTCTCTTTGAAGAAGAAGTTACCCCTCTCCACCTCCAAAGTATGTTTTGGAATCCTAAATCCTATACTTGTGTACGTAATTCCATTTGGACATAGTCTCACTATCATCACTGGAAATAAACAGAAAGCTTCGTTAAATGTTAGAAATAATTGCATGAAAGAAACAAAGAAAATCTAGCATATTTAAAAGGCATTTTATATAGTACATGAAATAAATTGTTAAGCAGTATGACTCCAAATGTAAATTTTAAACATTTAGACATGTTATAAAAAAAAAAAAAAAAAAAGGTTAAAGGTTTGAAAAAGAACTTTCAAAACTCTCAATAACTTAAATCTCAATAATCCTTTCATGAAGTGAGATGCCCTGTTTCTACATGATAGGAGATAATGAGATAATTTTTCCTTTAGTATTTCCATCACTAATCTAACTTCTATGTGTTAGACAAATGCATTAAATGTAAATAAATGTAATAAATTCATAGGAAAATGATAATACACTGAAAATGTTTTAATGTAATCAAAAGATGTGCAATTATGCCAACAAAAGATTGATTTGAAGTTATCTCCAAATCATTTGGTTACACACATATTTCTGAGTTGATAAATGAGTACCAGGCTCCAATCCAAATCTACTGAATCAACTCTCTTTGAGAGTGACTAAAGAATTTGCATTTTGTAAGCTCTCTGACTAATGTTCATGCATGGTAGTATTTGAGAACCACTGATTTGGATAATAGTGATAACTGATTATTGGGCTTACACGTGGAATTAGATTATCAAATCAGATTTACATGAGGGATAGTTCTTACCCAGTATCAGGCTTTACTAAATAATGCAAAGGATACAGGCACTCACAAGGCTTAGATAAAGCAGAGGGGACTAAGACATTGAGAGCAGCCCCCCAGGTCCTTCTTTCTCAGGTTCTCCTTTTCCTCTGGCCTGAAATAAATGAGGCCTCTAAGTGAGGTCCGTAGGAACTCTAGTGGCAAAGTTCCTAAGGCATTTAACTGCTAACCAGAAGGCTGTGGCTCAAACCCACTGGCCACTCCTCAGAAGGAAGATTGGGCAATCTACTTCTGTAGTGATAGTGCCTTGGAAACCCAAGGAGGGGTTGCTATGAGTCGGATCCAACTTGACAGCCATGAGTTCTTTTTTTTTTTTTTTTTTTAAGTGAGGTCCATGGGGTTCCTCATATACCAGGAGTACTTCAACCATGAAACATCTTCATGATACCACAAAGAACTATAGAGACTATGTGGCATTCTCTAGGAGCCATACCTCATGTATCCTGGATTCTAATTATGCTTGGTAATCCTTAGCCAGGATTCACTTCTTAGAGCATTGCAGTGACAAGATCTCTTCCTCCTAACAAATATTATTACTCTATTCACCTGGGGTCCGATTGGAATGAATATGTATTCATTTCCAAGGGTTTCTGTAACAAAGTACCATAATTGAGTGGTCTAGAACAATAATGTATAGTCTCACAGTTCTGAAGGATAAGAGCCTGAAATGAGTGTTGGTCATGTTGATTCCTTCTGGGGAAAAATCTATTCCTTGCCTCTGTCCTAGCTTCTGATGATGATCAGCAATCCTTGGTATTCCTTGGTTTATAGATCACTCCAATCTCTGTCTCTGTCTTCACATATATATCTCCCTTCTATGTGTCTTCCTGTGTCTTTTCTCCTCTTTTATAAGACACTACTATATATTGGGTTAGGACCCACCCTTCTCATGTATGATCTCACCTCATGTTAACTTAACTGATGGCATCTTCAAAGATTCTGTTTCCAAAGAGGATTGCATTCACAGGTATCAGAGGTTAGGACTCCAACACATCTTTCCTGGGGACACAATTCAATCCAAAACAGAAGACCTGCTTCTTTTATTTCCCTCAGTGATGTCCTCTGGTAAAAGGAGTTGGTGGATTATAGATCGACTGCTTTTACTACCTCTTTCCATATATAAATGTAATGATGATCCTAGTGTTCTGTAGAGCCAAGCTTTAGTAATTCAGGGATATAAGTATAGGTCCACAGGAACCATACAATAGGTTCACTCTTTTTCAGGTATTTTCTCAGGCTCCTAGGAGTGAGCTGTCAACCTTATCCTCTCCAGTTTCCATCATTAACATTCATCCCAAGTTTTTGGCACTAAAACTTATTTATGTAACTGAACTCTTTCTCTGATATTATTTCTATCATTTAGTTAAGGGTTAACTTTTCTCACCTGAAGGCAAATTGGTGACTGCTTGTATTTATTGATATAGCATCGAAGTTAATAGAAATAGAAATACATAAGAATTAAATTAATCATCATCTTAAGATTTGATGGTAAAAGTAAATAGTTTTATTCTTTTCAGATTTTAAATTAATTCTGGACATGATAGAGGTCTTAGTATCTTTGTAATATAATTAAATGCAAATACAAATTTTAAATAATTTTTAACAGCTGACTCTTGAAATGGTGGTAACAACCTTTCCATTCACTGGAATAGCTAAAATTAGATTAATATAGTGTCATTCAAATTTTTTCATTAGGAAAATTTTAGGTTTCAACCTAGAAAAATTTGTACTTCAAACATTACATTTAAAATATTGAAAATGGAAAGATTCATCAGCTTTAAAGCTATAAATTAGACCTATGGGACCTACAGGAAGTTGTGGGATACCATCAGGATGATTCTGGTCAATTTTGAGTACTAATCCTGTACTTTTATGATATAGAAAAACATTCGAAAGATCCTTTGTCAATGCAAGCAATGAGAGCACTATTTAACTCCTTGGAGCAGAAGCAGCAGCTAAGTGCCCACTTGGAAAAGTATAAACAGACCTTTGAGATATTGGAGGTTCAGTTCCAGACCATCACAATAAAGTTAATATCTTAATAACATGAGTCACATGATATTTTTTGGTTTACCAGTTCATATAAAAGTTATGTTAATACTATACTGTAGTCCATAGCTTGATGTAAAATTTGAAATATTGTGAAAATTACGAAAATGTGATGCAGAGATAGAAAGTGAGAGCACACTGTTGGAAAAAATGACACCTATAGATTTGCTTAGTGCAGCGTTGCCACTAATTTTCAATTTGTAAAAAATACAATATACGCAAAGTCCAATAAAGTGAAATGCAATAATACCTCTATGTGTTCATAGTGTAAAGTCAGTCTCCAAACACAAACTTCTATTTAGCAGCTACTATTGAAAATCTTTGAATGTCTGTTATTAAGGCAATAAAGGTCACAACATATAGTTCCTTCCATCAAACATAATATAATAGCTCAGATAAACACTTTGAATAATATTTACTAAAAGATTAGAGGACGAATTATATTAAAACACAACATGTGTGGTAGAGACTGTAAATTCTGTAGGAGGGGGGAGAAGACTGATTTAGAAAATTTAGTCCCTTTCAACTCATTGTTTTCAATAAAGAAAAAGGGGAATGGATTGAAATTTTAAGACATATCTTGTCAAAGAAACACAGAGACAAAATAAATGAAAAGAAAGTTAAGTTTGCTAGGCCATTCAGACATTGTACTTTTTTTTTTTTTTTTTTAAACAACACATTTTTCTTGGAGCCTGAGGATATAAGATAAACCCATTTTGCATATATAATCAAATGCCTTTAAAATTTTCTACTAAAATGCTTATTATATGCAGTTTCATCTAGAAAAAAAATATATAGTCCTCTTCAGATCAGGTTTCTGAACACAATGATTCGTAAAACCTTAAGTTTTCTATCACAGATGTTGTTAGTGCCTAGGGAACAATTGGCTGCAAACATCTAGCTACCATGAGACCTAGCAAAGGAATTACAAAAAAAAAAAAAAGGTAATGACAAAGGGTTCTTTTTCAGTTTTTATTTCAAAAACATTATCTGTCAGGGAAACTTATTATTAAGAAAGAGAAATTAAAGTTGTTTACCATCCCTGGCAGAGGCATATGACCAGAATGTCATATTGTTGCTTTCATACAAATTAGAGCTAAATATCATCCATAGAGCAGAGTTAAGAAAGATTATGAATAGTAGTTGAAGCAGAGTGAGAAAACACATTTTTCAAGATGTTTTTCTTTAAATCTTGCTTTTATGTGTATGCAAACATAACATTGTTTTCTTTCCTTTTTTAACAAATTTATGTTTAATTAGAATTTAATTTTAGTTGTAAAAATAGGGGAAAAAAGCAATCAGAGAACTTATAAGTTATAAGTTATAAGAACTTACAACTTATAAGTTCCCATCACTACATCAGCCTTCATTTGTGCTGATATACGTGACCTTCCCCTTTATAACTACGAGATGAGCCAGTCCCTCCAATTGAGAATCAGACCCCACTCCATTTCTCCTATTCAGGCACATTAGAATATCAATTCTTCCTTTCCTCTCTGCAGTATCAGCAGTTTCCTCTCTTCCAGATCAATTCCACAAGAACATAACCAGACTATAATTACTCCTTACAAATCAAATCAAATCAAAACAAAACAAAACTTATCTACCCACATTTTTCCCTCCTGGTATAATTTTATTTCTCTTCTTTTCTTTATAGAAAGAAAGATTGATCTGTGTTCACTGTCTCCAGTTTATTTCCTATCATTCTTCTCTTAAACCCACCCCAAAGTTGCGACTTTGATGCCCAATAATTCTACTGAAATTACTTCCATCAAAGTCACTTAGAGTCTCCACAAAGCCATATTCAAGGTCAACTTTTAATACTTATTTTCGATGATTCCTCAGCAGCATGGACACTGCTGAATATTCATTTACTCTTGTTACAATGTTTTCAGTTGGCTTCAAAGATACCACACTCTCCTTGTTTCTTCCTAATGCACTGACCACACTTTGTCATCCTCCTTTGCTGGTTCTTCCTTCCCACTCTAACCTTTGTGTGTCCCATAGAGAACTCAGTTCTTGTATTGTTTCCCTTTTCTATGTCTTGCCCCAGGTGGTCTCATCTAACTCCAACACCTCAAAAGCCATTTTTGATGAGGAGTTCCAAATTTATAGCTTCAGTGAATCTCTCCCCTGAAATCCAGACTCATATTCAGATGTCTTCTCCATATCTCCACTGGGATAACAGATGAGCTTCTCAGAAGTAATTAATCTAAAACTGAACTTATTCAAACTTGCTCCTAGAATGATCTTTCCAATCTCAGCAAAGGACAACTCCATTCTTCCAGTTGTTCAGATGAAAAACCTTGGGTCACTCTTGACTCTTCTTTTTCTCTCATACTCATGATCAAATTGGTCACCTCACCTTACCATCCCTATTGCTACCAGCCTGATCTAAGTCAGCACTATTTCTTACCTGGATTGCTGCAATAGTTTCTTAACATGGCTTTCAGTTTTCACTCTTACCCTCTCCAATCTCTTCTCCATAAAGTAGCCCAAGTGATTCTATTAAAACCTAAGTCAGATCATGCCACTCCAATGTTCAAGAGCCTCTGACAGCTTTTCATTTTATCCAAGCAGAAGTACAAGTCTTTAAAAAAGTAGAGTGACTATATTTTATTAAACCAAACAAAACCAAACTCACTGCCATCGAATCCTTTTCGACCCATAGTGACCCCCATTGGGTTTCAGAGGCTGTAAATCTTTACCAAAGTAGGTTGCCCAGTCTTCCTTCTGCAGAGCAACTGGTGGGTCTGAACAGCTGAACTTCCAGTTAGCAGCCAAGTGCCTTATCCACTATACCACCAGAGCTCCTTATGTATTTTATTACCCAAACTATAACACTATTATATGTGAAAGATTTTCTTGCTATTAATTACACCAGGACAATGAGCTTAAACTTGGGCTTTTTTAGACTTACTGCTGTCGAGTTGATTTTAACTCATAGTGACCTTATTGGACAGAGTAGAGTTGTTCCATTGGGTTTCCAAGGCTATAATCTTTACAGAAGCCACTTTTGTGGAGTGGCTTGTAGAGTAGAATTGCTCACATTTTAGTTAATGCTTAACCACTGCACCACTAAAACTCTTTGATAAACTGATAAAAAAGCCAAACCAAATTCACTGCCATAGAGTCCATTCTGACTCATAGCAACCTTTTTGGGTCTCCGAGGCATGATAATCTAGCCTTCCACTACCTCTCTGACTTCACACTACTCTCTCCCTTGCCAATTAGCAATCACCACACTAGCCTCCTGCCTTTGTCTTCTGCTTGCAATACTCTCCTTCTACAGATCCAAATGGCTCACCACTCCCTTCATCAAGTCCTGTTCAAAGTTACCTCCTTAATGAAGCCTTCCCTGGGAAGCCTAACTAATACTGTAGTCTTCACAAACTGATTTCTAGCTTTTTTATTGTTCATTTCTTCCTTTGGTACTTTCCACTAGCTAATATGCTAATATGCTATATATTTTACTTCATCTTTTCTCTCACCTGTCTCCTCTACTAGAATATGAGGTCTCTAAGAGCAGTGTTTTATCTATTTTTTTCACTAATAGGCTAGAAAAGTATTGAGATATGTAAATGAATGAATGAATGAGAAATTTTGCTATTCTCATCCTGCAAATGTTTATTTTTTTAAGATCAGCTGACCAATTTTAGGATCTCGACCATTGGATTTCTATATTTCAGCATTTGGATATTTTGTCAACACCTCCTACTCTTAGAATAATATAGATAATTATATATATATAAGTTAAATACTCTGACAGAAACAAACTAAATAAAAAAGACAAGGCACTGTTTTATTTCCAAACTACACATCTCCTCAATATATTTTTAGAGGTTCTTCTCAAATACGAGACATTTCTGCTATTGAGATTCATATGGAGAGATAACAAGATGATAACATGAGCAACTAAACGCTCTGGGATTTGAGATCTAATGGTCATAGAATTGTTACACCTTAAATTTGCAATGCTTGATTTGTTCAATACACTTTTGTTTTTCTTTCTAATATATCCTTTTAAGTGTATAGATTTCCCTCTAAGTACCATTTTAGCTTGGTTCCACAAATTTTAATATGTATTCCTTTAACTGTTGTTCAAATTTAGTATGCATTTATAATATTTAGTTTAATAAACAAATAATTTCCTATATTAGTTTATTATATTATTTTCCAAATGTTCATTATTTTGGTTCCATTTTTGTTATTTGCTTTCAATTTTATTGTGTTGTGTCAGATAAAGTGGTGTATCCATGTGGATTAATTTTATAATTGTTGAGACTTCTTTTATGACCATGGCTGTGATAGTTGGAGCTGTGTGTCAACTTGGCTGGACCCCAATTCTGTGTGGTTGTTCCCATGAT
The DNA here is from genome assembly GCF_000298275.1 of Orycteropus afer afer. Classification (NCBI taxonomy): domain Eukaryota; kingdom Metazoa; phylum Chordata; class Mammalia; order Tubulidentata; family Orycteropodidae; genus Orycteropus; species Orycteropus afer. Next base: position 4,932,476 of record NW_006921662.1, read on the forward strand.
GGGATCAGATGACTGTGTTCTGAGTGGCCAGTCTGCCCAAGGGGAGTTTCCCTAGGGGTGTGGCCTGCTTGCAATGATATCCAAGGACAACCTGGAAGACCCCCATTCCTTAAGGGCTTGGAACCCTGGTGTGCGAACTACAGACTTCTGTGAGCGGCCCACCGCTTGGCCTGGGGATCTCGGATTCATCTTTTGTTGGAATCAACAACCAGTATACTGCATGCCAGCTTGAATCTCTCGGCTCCCCTGTGCTTGCGGAAGCCAAGGCGGCTGCAAACCCCATCTCCTCCAGAGACGGACTTTTTGGCTTGGACTTGTCAGCTACTATATGCTTGTGAGCCATTTTCCTAAGATAAATTTCTCTCTCTGTATATATATAAATATATATATATATATACTTTGCTGGTTTTTTGTGTTTCTCTAGAGAACCCAATCTAACACAATGGCTAATTTTTAAAAAAATGTTTCATAGGGGTTGGAAAGAATTCACATTTTTAAACATCTGTTACTTCAAGTTTATTCATTTTATTGTTCAGTGTTATATGTTATAATTGATTTTTTGCTCGATCTACCAGTTTCTGAGAGAGCTGTGTGAAAAACTCATGATTTACTGACACACAAATATCTTCTTCTGTAAATGTCAATTTTTGTTTTAAATTTTTGACATTTGCTATTAGGTACTTACTCCAAATTCACCCTTCATTGCCTTCTTGTGATTTTGGAACATTTCTCCTTTGCCAGCTGGCATAATGTCAAGCTTTCTCAGTAGGATGCAGTGGACAAACATTGGAGGAGTTTTTTTTTTTTTTTTTCCTGGTATCCCACTTACCCTCTACACTCTATCCACCCCCACCCACTCCCAGAATTACCACAGGACAGACACCCAAAGGAATTCACTCCTTCCCCCTTCATTCCTCCACGCCCCCCCGGACCTGTGATGGTGGATTTTCAAAAGCAAGTGGCAGCCCTGAGGGTTATTTCTGGAAAGTTCTCTGGGTTTTCTATCAAGTTTGCTAGTAGTTTTCCCATGACAACTTCCACTGAGTTCAATAGTACCCCACACTCTCAGGTTGCTGGCTTCCTGGTAGTTTTCCAGAAAGCACACGGTGTTGCCCCAGTGGGCTTTCCAGTAGGTTTAACAGCACCCCCTACAGGCAGTTTCTTAGTACATGTCATGAGAAGTCTGGCAGACACTTTTCTCCCCACCAACCATGGCTCTCTGACTTAGGACTAATTCTGTTCACGAACAAGTCAATGAACTTCTCTAATACTCAGTGGGCTTAACTACACCCTCTTTAGAGAGCTCAGAATCTCAGCCTAGGAAGAGTCCATTACTACAAATTTGTTTCTTCTTTGAGTACTCTCCGTCAATCCTTGAACATTCTTCAGAGGAAATCATCTCTTATTCCCTCTGTTAATTCCTTGTAAATAGTTTTTGTAATAAATCTCCTCAGTTAAAGTAACTGTGTGATTCCTGTCTCCTGATTAGACCAATTGATACAGGTGTATACATGTTAAAATTGAGATAGCTTCCTGCTGAGATGATACTTTCATTTTTAAGTGTTGACTCTATTTATAGTATAATTGTTGTTTCAAATCCAAGTTCTCAGATATTAATATTACTAAACGAGGTTTCTTTTGAATAATTTTTCATAGTTTCCTTTTCCAATGCTTTACTTTCACCTCTCTGTCGTTCTATTTTTGTGATCGCAATCTCAGAATTTCTGTCTTATAACATACATACTTTATCAATTTAGATAGACAGATATAGATATTTTATTGTGACTTTGGAGGAAATTTACATAGCACATTGTGCTCTCTTTCAACAATTTCTATACATATTACTCAGTGACATTTGTTTCACTTCACGATGTTATAGCATTCTGATTATTTCTATTCTGGTTGTTTTGTTTCCATTAATATAGCTTCCTTGTCCCCCATTACACTTTCATCTTTGATCTATGGTAAATGATTATTTACAGAAGCACAGTATTCACAGATGATGTTATTTATTTTATGAGCCACTCTGTATTTTGGCTGAGAGTTGATCTCTGTGAGTGATTTCAGTTCCAAGTTTACAGAATATCTTAGAGTGATAGTCTAGGGGTTCCTCTGGTAACTACTGGTCCAGTAAGTCTAGCCCCTTTTAGGAATTTGGGGTTTGTTCCACATTTTTTACCCAATCTATCCAGGGTGATCTATTGTGTCCTTGGTTGAAACGGTCAGTAGTAATAGTTAGTCACTATCTACTTCTGTTCCCAAGGTAAGTGAGGCTCTGGTTTATGTAGACTATTAGTTCTGTAGACTCATTTCTTCTTTGAGTCTTTGGGTCTTTTGCTTTTGCTTTTATTTTTGGTGAAAATATACACAAAAGAACATATACGTATTCAACAATTTTTATATGTACAGTTCAATGACATTGGTTACAGTCTTCCTGTTATGTCACCATTCTCATCATTTATCCCCATATTGTTTCACCACCATTAACTTAGGCTCATTGTCCCCTAAACTTCTCATCTGTGCTTTAGAGTTTGTTACCATTTGTTCTCATATAGATAATTCTTTAAAAGAGTGTAATGCTGCAGGCAAACATTCTTTATTAATTTAGTTAAACTGTTATTTAGTTACAAGATGACTTCAGGGCATCATTTCAGTTCAAGGATTGAAGGTCTTCTCAGAGTAATATTTGGGGGTTCCTACAGTCTCAGAAGGTCTAGTAAGTCTGGATTCCTTGAGAGCTGTAAATTCTGTTCCATATTTTGCCCTTTTTGCTCAGGATTAATTTATCGAGTATTCGATAAAATCATTCAGTAATGGTAGCGTGGCACCATCCAGTTCTTTTTGTCTTATGGAAAAGGAGACAGTAATTCATGGAGGCAATGAACTACAGTTCAGTTATTTCTCCTATTTGTCAGTCTCCTTCTTTCTCTGCTGTTCTAGGTAAATAGAGACCAATTATTGTATCTTGGACAGCCACTTGCAAGCTTTTAAGCTCTGATGGCATAGTGCCTAAGGCATTTGACTGCTAATCAGAAGGCTGGCAGTTCAAACCTACCAGGCATTCCTCAGAAGGAAGGTCGGGCAATCTACTTCTGTAATGATACTGCCTCGAAAACCCAAGGAGGAGTCACTGAGTAGGATCCAAGTCCACGATAGTGAGTGAGGTACTAATGACTCAACTAGTGGATAGAATAGAATTCTATAAAAGATATTAGGCCACTTGACTGGACAGTACAACAAAGCTATGAACCTAAACTTTGAACAAGACAACTAATCCCATAAGTTGTTTGGTCATATCTAAGCACCAGTATCATCAACTGCAGCATTTTTTTTTTTTTTTTTGGTTGCTATTGTAAAATTCTATATAACATAACATGTACCATTTTGCCCTTTTTCTGATGCACAACTTAGTAATATCAGTTAACACTAGTCATGTTGTACAACCATTACCCTTAATTTATGCCAATTTTCCCATTTTCATAGACATAAACTCACTACTTCCCAGAGAATGATTACCTCTTTCCCTCCCCCTGCTACCCCAACTAAACAAAAATAACCCCTGGCCTCTATATATTTATCAATAGAATTTTTATTCCTTTTAAAAATATGTTTTATCTTTTTGATTGTTACAGGCTCACTACAATATATATACATATAGTTTAACCTGTTCAAAATTGCATTGTATTTTTTCGATCTGAAAACCCATGTATTTCTTCAAATATAATAAATATGTAGATTGAATATAGGACATAGAAAGCATATAGTTCTTACACATTGCCTCTCTCAAAATCATTTCATTGTCCCCTTCTGAAATAGCTATTAGAAATTAGTAACTTTCCATTCTGTCTGCTATCTATATTAAGTTTCCATTCAGATTTCTCCAAACTTTATCTTCCTGTGATGAATTCTGGATGAATTTTTTGCAGATTCATTTTTTAATTCAATAATATTTTTTAAGTGTTTAATCTGCTTTCAAACCCTCCCAGTATCCTTTAAATTTTAGTAACTATAGTTTTCATTTCTAAAAGCTCTATTTTTCTTTTTATGAAAGTAAAATTGAATTGTCCATTCATGTTTTCAGGCTCTGGCTTTACGCCTTTAATCATTTTAAGCATTTTTATTTTATTTTATAACTTCTCTAAGTTTATTCCAATCATTTTTGGATTGCTAATGAATCTACTGACTCCCCCATAAAGGTGGTTTATTTACACATACAACCCAAAAACAAAACTCACTGCCGTCAAGTCATATCTGACTCATAGGAACCCTTCCTTGGGTTTCTGAGGCATTATCACTATCGAAGTAGGTTGCCCAGTCTTCTTTCTAAGGAGTGCCTGGTGGATTTGAACCACCAGCCTTCTGGTTAGCAATCAAATGTCTTAACACTATCCCAAAAAGCTGATAAATTCTTTCATATGTATTCATACTCAACAGAGTTTTATGGGTTATTTTGGTTGTTGTCATTCCATTTTGTTTTTCTTTTTCTTTTGGAATTTCTTGTGCCATAGGTTTCACATAACCCTAATGGTTTTAAAGCGCTAATTTTTATCTGTCAAAGTTCTGGCTCTACACACACACACAAAAAAAAAGTACATTTAGAACCCACATGCACTTCTAGGACTGTGATTTTTCACAGAAACCTTTTTTTTCCCCCCACCTAGCTATGGACTAAGCAGATTCTTTCTTGCTTAGATTCTTCTATCGTCTCTCCAGAGAGAAGACAAATTTTTGCTCATCCTTTTTTGATGGTTTTTGTAGCCCTCTATTTCAACTTGATACCAAGGAACCAGTTACAAATTTCCACTGGCTTAGCCTCAAATACATGTTTCACAGGCTGGAGTCTAAATCTCTGTGGTTACCATCTATCTGTGGTATTTTCTTTTTCTTTCATTTGTTTGCTTGTTTGTTTGTTTGTTAATTGTGATTTGGGTGAAACTTCACAGAGCCAACTGGTTTTCCATTCAAAAGTTTATACACATTACATTTTATGAAATTCATTGCAATCTCCACAATGTAACAGCACTCTTCCCACTTTCTCCCTGTGTTTACTATTTCCTTTCATCCTACTTTCATATTCCTTCCTGCTTTCTTAGCTTTATCCTTGGACCAATGTTGTCCTTTTATCTTGCATGTTTAATTGTTCTAATGAGTGTCTACCTTTCTGGTATTATTGTTCACCTTATAGACCTGTCATTTGACTGAAAGTTAAACTACAGGGGTGAGTTCAGTTTCTTGCTTAAAGATTTTGTAAGGCTATAATCTTGAAGGTGCCACCAGTCTCTATCAGACAAATAAGCCTGATCTTTTTTTATGATTTTGAGTTTTATTCCATATTTTTCCCTCACTATCTGGGACCTCCTATTGTGATTCTTGTCACAGTAATCACCAGAGATAGTTGGGCACCTTCTAGTTCTTCTGGTCTCAGAGTTATTGAGGCTGGGGTTAATGTGATCCATTAGTCCTTTGGACTAACTATTTCCATGCATCTTTAGTTTTTCCACTCTCCTTTGCTGTGGACAGTGAGAGACTAATAGCTGCACCCTATATGGCTACTCACAAGCTTTTAAGACCCTACTTTTTTTTTTTTTTTTTTTT
>NW_006921662.1:4938670-4940645 GCF_000298275.1 Orycteropus afer afer
CAGAAGGAAGGTTGGGCAATCTACTTCCATAGTGATACTGCCTTGGAAACCCAAGGAGGGGTCGCTATGAGTCGGGTCCGACTCGACAGCACATAACAACAACAACAACAACAAAGGCTAATGATTGTGAGAATTTCTTCATGTTTTTGTTAGCAGCCTGGTATCTTCTTTGGTGATATATCTGTTCATATCCTCTGCCCATTATTTAATTGGATAGTTCGACTTTTTATTGTTGAGGTATTAAAGTTTCCTATAAATTTTAAAGATCAGTACCATGTCTAATATGTCATTGCTATTTATTTTTCCCAAAATCTGTAGGTTCTCTTTTTACTCTTTTGTTGAATTTTTTTGATATGCATAAATGTTGAATGTTTAAGAGATCTCAGTCATCTAGTTTGTCATCTGTTGTTTATTTATTTTTTATTATATTTGCCAGAGCATTTATGTCATATATTAGGGTCCCTAATTTTGCCCCTGAATCAACTTGATGGCAGTGAGTTTTTTGGTTTAAGTTTTCCCCTATTTTTTCTTGGATCATCTTTATGATTTTAGGTTCTGTTTGGATGCTATTTCATTTTTCTGCAAATGGATATACAGTTTTGCCAGCATCATTTGTTAAAGAGATTATCTCTTCCAAAATTTAATGGATTTTGACCCATTTACTTCTGAGTTCTCAATTTTGTTCCATTGGTCTATGTGTCTGTCATTGTACCAATAGCAGGCTGTTTTGACTAGCATGGCTGTATAATAGGCTTTGAGATAGGGAAGTGTGAGGTCTCCTACTTTGTTCTTCTTCTTTAGTAGTGCTTTGCTTATCTGGTATCTCTTTGCTTTCTATATAAAACTTAATAATTAGTTCCTCTATCTCTTTAAAGAATGATGATGGAATCTGGATTGGAACTGCATTATAGCTGTAGATGGCTTTGGGTATTATTTTTATTTTCACAATGTTAAGTTTTCATGTTCATGAGTAGGCTTTATTCTGCCATTTATGCATCTCTCTTTTGGTTTTTTACAGTAGTGTTTTGTTGTTTTCTTTGTGTGTGTGTATGTGCCTGGTTAAATGTATTCCTAAGAATTTCATCTTTTGGGTGGCTATTTAAATAGTATTGTTTTCCTGATTTCCTTTTCAGAAATCTATTTGTTAGGGTGGAGAAATCTAACTGATTTTCGTATGTTAATTTATATCCTGCAATTTTGCTGAGGGAAAAGGAAAGAAAAGCCAGAGTGTCCAGAAGAGAGCAAGCAAGTAGCAGAAGGATCCAGGTGAGGGGAGGGACACAGGTCCCAACCCCCAAGTGGCAGGGAAAACAGAGGGGAAAGAAAAGGAAAGCCAAGGTGTCCAGAAGAGAGCAAGCAAGTGTCAGAGGGATCCATGTAAGGGGAGGAACCCAGGCCCCAACCCACAAGCAGCAGGAAAATCAGAGGGGAAAGGAAAGGAAAGCCAGGGAATCCAAGACAGAGTGAGCAAGTGGCAGGGATCCAGGTAAGGGGAAAGTGGAGAGGTTTCAAACAGGTAAGGAAGACACACTTGTCTGTCAGTTGGTCATACTGTGGTGGAGTGCTGCTGTAAGGCTTAAGGCTGTGCCACTGGTGTGTCAAGCTCCAGCAGGGTTGTACATGGTACACAGGTTTCAGCATAGCTTACAGACTGAAACAGACTAGGAAGAAGGAAGAGGCCATCTACTTCTCAAAGAACTGAGCAGGGAAAATATGAATAGCAAAGAAACACTGTCTTTTACAATACTGGGCAACTATATGAATAGCCCAGAAACTCTGTCTAATAGAGTGTAGGAGGATAAACCACTTAGGTCAGAAGGCTCTCAAAATATGACTGGGAAAGGGTGGTGCAAAAGGACAAGGAGGCCACATGTTCTGACCTCCTCTAATCCCACAAGAGGAAGACAGAATCACCATCAATAGCCCAAGGCCTATTCCTACAAGGCCAGACATGCTGCCTCCCTCCAGCCCTTTC
>NW_006921662.1:4942335-4953312 GCF_000298275.1 Orycteropus afer afer
AGATAAAAGAGCTGAACAGAAGATTCAAAGAGCAGCTCAAGCAGACAAAGACAATTACTATAAGGAAATGTGCAAAAACATGGAGTTGGAAAACCGAAAGGGAAGAACACACTCAGCATTTCTCAAGCTGAAAGAACTGAGGAAAAACTCTCAGCCTCAAGTTGGAATATGGACAGATTCTATGGGAGAAATATTGAGTGATGCAGGAAGCATCAAAAGAAGATGGAAGGAATACACAGAGTAACCATACCAGAAAAAACTGGTTGATCTTCATTCATTTCAGGAGGTGCCATAACCAATGACATTGAAGGAAGAAGTTGAAGCTGCACTGAAGGAATTGGTGAAGAACAAGGCTCCAGGAATTGATGGAATACCCACCCATTGACATGTTTCAACAAATGGATGCCCCATTGGAGGCACTCACTCGGTTATACCAAGAGATTGGAAGACAGCTACCTGGCCAACTGACTGGAAGGGATTCATATTTGTACCCATTCCAAAGAAAGGTGATCCCAGAGAATGTGGAAATTATTGAACAATATCATTAATGTCACATGCAAGTAAAATCTTACTGAAGATAATTCAAAAACAGTTGCAGCAGTATATTGACAGAGAACTTCCAGAGGTGCAAGCTGGATTCAGAAGAGGACATGGAAAAAGGGATATCATTGCTGATGTCAGATGGATCTTGGCTCAAAGCAAAGAATACCAGAAAGATGTTTACTTGTGTTTTATTGACTATGCAAAAGCATTTGATTGTGTGGATCATAACAAATTGTGGATAACATTGAGAAGAATGGAAATTCCAGAACACTTAATTGTACTCATGAGGAACCTGTACGTAGACCAGAAGCCTGTTGTTCTAACGGAGCAAGGGGACACATGTTTAAAATCAAGAAGGGAGTGCATTAGGATGTATCCTTTCCCCATATTTGTTCAATATACTGAGGAAATAATTCCAAGAAGCTGGACTATATGATGAAGAATGTGGCATCAAGATTGGAGGGAGAATCATTAACAACCTGCGATACGCTGACAACACAACTTTGCTTGCTAAAAGTGAGGATGACTTGAAGCACTTACTGATGAAGATTCAAAAATACAGTCTGCAGTATGGATTACACCTCAATTTAAGAAAACAAAAATCCTCATAACTGGACCTATAAATAGCATTATTATAAATAGAGAAAAGATCGAAATTGTCAAAGACTTCACATTGCTTAGTTCTAAAATTGACACCAATGGAAGCAGCATTTAGGACATCAGACGATATACAGCACTGGGCAGGTTGGCTGCAAGGGACCTCTTTCAAGTGCTGAGGAGCAAGGATGTCTCCTTGAGGACTAGGGTGAGCCTGACACAAGCCATGGTATTTTCAATTGCCTCATATTCATATGAGAGCTGGACAATGAATAAGGAAGACCGAAGAAGAATCGATGCTTTTGAGTTATGGTGCTGGTGAGAAATGTTGAAAGAATGCTAAAAGAACTAACAAGTCTGTCCTGGAGAAAGTGCAGCTGTAAAGTTCCTTGGGAGTAAGAGTGGCCAGACTTTTTCTCACCTACTTTGGTCATGTTATCAAAGGGACCATTCCCTAGAGAAGGATATCATGCTTGGTAAGGTGGAGGGTGGACAAGAGGGGAAGGCCCTCAACAAGATGGATTGACACAGTGGTTGTGGCGATGGAACTGGTGCGGGATCAGGCTGTGTTTCATTCTGCTGTGCATAGGGTCACTATGAGTCAAAGATGACTCCACGGCACCTAACAACAACACAGCAATTTTGCTGAATTCTTCTATTAGTTCCAGCAGTTTTCATGTTACATCTCTAGGATTTTCTATGTAAAGGATAATATCATCTGCAAATAGAGAAAGTTTTACTTTTTCTTTGCCAAAATGAATGCCTTTTATTTGCATTAGGAATAATGTTGGCTGTTTTTTGTGTGTACACTCTTAATCATGTTTAGTAATTTCTCTACTATTCTTATTTTGCTGAGGATTTTTTTTTTTTAATCAAGAATAGGTGGTGTATTTGTCAAATGCCTTTTCTGTATTAATTGATATGATCATGTTCTTTTTGTCCTTTGTTTTATTTATGTTGATTGCTTTTCAATATTGAACCATCTTTGCAAAATAAGTATTAATCTCACTCCTGATGTATTATTTTTTTGTTATGTTATTATATTCTATCACCTAGGATTTTGTTAAGAATTTTTGCATCAATGTTCATGAAGAATATTGCTCTCTCTGCCTCTGCCTCTGTCTCTGTCTCTGTCTTTCTCTCTCTGTATATATTTCTTTGCCCTTCTTTGGTATCAGAATTATACTTCCTTTGTAGAATGAGTTCCTTAGTATTCTACCCTTTTCTATGTTTGGGAATAGTTTAAGTAGACTTGGTGTCAGCTCATCTCTGAATGATTGGCTGAATCTACCAGTAAAGTCATCTGGGCCAGGGTATTTTTGTTGGGAGTTTTTATTATGACTTCTTCAATTTCTTGTTTTTGATGTGTTTGTTCAAATTTTCTATTTCAGATTATGTTAGTTTGGGTAGGTAGTGTGTTTCTAGAAAATTTTTCATTTATTCTAGGTTTTCAAATTTGTTGGGGTACAATTCTTCATATCCTAATTATTTCAGTAGGTTCTGCTGTGACATTGCCTATTTCATTTCTTATTTGTGTTATCTGCATCTTCTTCTTTCCCTTTGTCAAATTTGCCAGTGGTTTGTCAATTTTATTAATCTTTCAAAGAACCAAATTCTAGTCTTATTAATTCTTTCTATTGTTTTCTCTTTTATTTATTTCTGCCTGAATCTTTATTATTTCTTTTCTTCTGGTGACTGCACATTTTATTTATTTGTTTATTGGCTATTTTTTTTCTAATTGTTGGAGATGTTGATTTGGGTTCTTTTTCCTTTTTGATGTGTGTGTTTATTGCTATAAATTGTCCTCTGAACATTGCTTTTGCTGTGTCCCAAAAGTTTTGGTATGTTGTGTTTCTTGTTTGAATCAATTAATTTTTTTTTTAATATCTGTTTTTATCTCTTCTATCACCTCAGTAGTTTTTAAGCAGGTTTTTATTCAGTTTCCACATATTTGATTTTTTTTCCCCCCTTGGGTCATCCTGTGGTTGATTTCTAATTCTACTGCATAGTGATCTGAAAAGATCTTTTGTAGTATTTCAATAGTTTTAAATTTATTGAAGATTATTTTGTGGACTAATATATGGTCTATTCTGAATAATATTCTGTGTGTGCTGGAAAAGAATGTGCATTGTGCTGCTGTTGGGTGGCATGTTCTGTGTATATCTATGATGTCTAGTTGGTTGATCATGTTGTTTAGTTCTTCTGTAACTTTGTTGAGTATCTTTCTAGTTCTGTCCTTCATCAAAAGTAGTATAGTAGTCTCCTACTATTATTGCAGAGTTGTTTATTTCCCTTTTTAATTCTGTTAAAGTTTGAGTTATATCTTTTGGGGCTTTTTCACTGAGTCCATAGATGTTTATTCTGGTTATGTCCCCTTGTTCGATTTACCCATTAATCATTATATAATGTTTTTCCTTGTCTCTTTTGCTGTTTACTGTTTTTCCTTAAAGTCTATTCTATCACAAATTAATGTTGCCACTTTTTTTTTTTTTTTCCTTTTTTTTGGTTGCCTTGTGCTTAACACGTTTTTCCATCTTTTGATGTTAGCTTATTTTTGTCTTTTTGTCTAAGGTGCATCTCTTGTAGGCAGCCTATTGATGTGTTATGTTTAAAAACTCCATTCTGCTAATCTATGTATCTTGACTCATGTATTTTATCTATTAATGTTTAGTATAATTATCGATAGGTATGAGTGTACTACTGTCACTCTTTTTTGTGATGTTGATGGTTTCTTTGCTCAATACATTTTTCTGCATTGAGTTCATTTTTTCATGGATTTTCTTATCATTTCTTTTATTGCTATTGTGTTAGTGTTTACTGAGACTTTATTATTTTCTTCTTTTTGTTTTGGTGAAGTTTATTAATTTCCTTTGAGGTTACCCTGTGCTAAAGGGATAGGGAGGTGGCATCTTCTGACCTCCTCTAATTGCACAAGAGAAAGACAGAATCACCATCAGCAACCCAAGGCCTGATCTTATGAGGCCGGACATGTCACCACCCTCCACCCTCTCACTAACCTTGACACCAACTGCTCTTCCTGCAGCACCCACTGCTTCTCTTCTGGGTTCAATAATTTTCTGCAGTGGCCACACAGAACTCACAGATTATGGGGTTTATTAGGGAAGCAACAGGCTACAATTCAAGTTCAAAAACACACACAGTCTTTCACAGGTGGCCGTCTCACTCAGCAGCTGGCAGTCTCTCTCAGTCTCTCAGTAGTATACCTCTCAGCAGTGCATGTCTTTGCATCTCTCTCTCAGCAACATGTGTCTTTTACATCTCTCTCTCATCAAGTGACTCTCTCTCAGCGGCATGTCTCTCAGCTGGCAATGAGAGATTCCCTCTGCCTCTAGGAGGGCTCCTTTTTAGTCTGGCAGAGTGGCCAAACTAACTAATCTCAACATCAGAACTCCATATACCTGACAGAGAGCGAACTTCCCAGAAGATTGCTTTTTTCTGGTTCAACAGAAATACACCACATGGATAACTTTAACATTCAGCTACTCAGATGCTCATAGTAAAGTGAGAGTTACAAAGATTATGGCTAGAAAAGCCATACCATGTAATTTACTACACCAAACCTTATAATTTATTATTATCTTACAAAATTTAAAGAAGTCCATTCTATCTATATAGTATTTTTACTTCCTCTCCATTTTTAAGTTTTGTAACTATATTATTTATTCCTCTTTTTTAATTTGTAGTTATCATTGTTCACAAACTGACATCTCTTGTTCCCTATTTGTAGTCTTATAGGTTTATCTTATTCTTGATACTTCTGTATCTCAGTTGATTTCCAGATGATGTTGTCCTGTGTCCTTATTCTCCAATTGTCTGCCATTGTTGTTTTTCTGTCCAAAAGACTCTCTTTAGCATTTCTTGTAAGGTTGGTCTGATTTTTATAAATTTCTTTAATTTCTGGGCATGTCCTAATTTTACCATTTTATTTGAGGGACAACTTTGTTATATATATAATACTTGGTTGACTTTTTTTTTTTTCTTTCTTTCAGGGTTTTATACACGGACTTAAAGCCTTCAAACTGTAAGAGAATAAACTCCTGTTTGTTAAAACCATCCCATTTGTAGTATATTCTTGTCAGAGTGGCACTAGGTAACCAAAACAACTTCCTTCATTTTTTTTTCTCCAGATTTTTCCTCTAACATGTTAGTAGTAAGATATTTGACTTCAATCTTGCTATTCTGTGTCTCATTGATTTAATTCTACTCCTTTATGCTTCCGATTATCTATTTCTCAAATTTTAGTATTAATCTTCTGCATTCCTATATTCTTATTTTTTAAATTATTGTTTCTAATTTTCCAATTATGTTGTCAATTTATTCTTGCATTTCTTTTTAATTCTTTTAAAGTTTTGTCTGTGGTTTCTTTGACTTTGTCAGAGTCTTCCTCAAACTTTCTCTCAATCTGGTAAAAGTATCTAAATATAATTCTTTGGAATTCCTTATCAAGTACTTCCAATCACATTTATTCTTCTGGAAGATTTTCTTGACCTGTATTTTGGTCCCTTGCTTGAGATGTGTTATCCTTTCTTATTATTTTATTTTTTGGTGTGTGTGTGTGTGTGTGTGTGTGTGTGTGTGATTTGAAGTTGTCTGTTGTCTCTCAGACATTGTAGTGTTATTGTATTAATTTGCTGATTAAGTATTGGTTTGCTTCACCCTGATTTTGTTTCATTTCATTTTGTTTTGTTTTAACATCTCCAGACAGCAGAGCAGGTATGTTACTCTGTTGAACAGTTGAGCAGTACTTAGGAGGTCACCATTTCTCCCCTGGTGGATTTGGTGGTAGGTGGCAATTTTGGCATGCGTCTCTGATCATTGATCATACAGAGCATCTTAGGGTAGGCTGAGTGGAAATGGCCACTATCTATCATTGATCCAGTGGTGTTGGAACAGGTGGTGAAATTCTCCCAGTGATGGGATAACAGGTGTGGTGGTGGTGGGTATGGCTGGGTAAGTTTGCTGGCTCCCAACTCCTGGAGAAAGATTGAAAGAAAAAAAAGGAGGAGGGATAAGAAACATATAGGAAAAAAAAAAAAAAAAAAGGGAAGGAGAGGAGACACAAGAAAAAAGAAAAATGAAGAAAAGAAAAAGAAGTAAAACAAAACAAGCAATAACAAGAACATAAACAAATGTGGCACTATAACAGTGCAAGCTCTAGCCACCCAACACAGTAGAGACACAAATATGCCACTCATTCTGCGGCAGCATGTATGAATATGGAAGGTCAGATGAGGCACTGGTGAATGTGGAAGTGGTAGGGGTGAATGACTCACTCAGTCATTTAAAAAAATACAATTAAGAAAAGGAAAGTGGAAGAGGAAGAAAAAGATTTGAAAAATAGAAAGGAAAAAAAAAGGGGGGGAAAGGGAAAAACAAAGAAGGGAAAAAGAGAAGGAAAAAAAGAAACAGCCATCCCCCAAACACAGTTGCTGCACAATGTGGAGCTCACTTCAAGGAAGTGTGCACTGCCATAAAATGAGGGGCGTGGGTAGGAGCTGTTGATTGTGGAGGAGGCAACTACTCTAAAGGTTTAAAAACAAAAGGAGGGGTAAAGAGAAAGAACATAAGAAAAGACAGAAGAGGAAAATATGGGAAAGAAGAAGGAAGAAGTAAGAAGAAGAAAAAAAGAAAAAGACTACAGAACAGTACTGGCAAAAAAAATGCCAGCCACCAAACACACCAGCACAAGCATTTAGCACTCACTACACAGGAGTGTACACCTTTGACCAGGGAAGGGTAGGGGTAGGTACTGCTAATCATGTGAGCATCTGGGGAGAAGCTCTAACTTTCCAGTATCCAAAAAGAAAAAAAGAAAAAAAAAAGCATGGAGAAAAGAAGAAACAAAAGGGGAAAGGAAAAATAAAAGAAAAAGTGGTGTGGAGGAAGACAGAAGCAGAAAATAAATAAATAAATTTTAAAAATGACACAACACTGGCAGTGGGGGCAGTTTTACCAGCTGCTGGGTGGGTAGGAATGGGAGAGCTGCTTCTCTAGTCACCAGGAGGTTGTGCAAGGTAAGTGGGTCAATGACACCTGTCTGGTCACCAGATTACCAGTGCAGGTGCTGGTGTTGTTGTTGTTATGTGCCATCAAGTCAGACCTGACTCATAGCGACCCCTCCTTGGGTTTCTGAGGCAGTATCACTACAGAAGTAGATTACCCAGCCTTCCTTCTGAGGAGTTGGTGAGTTTGAACTGCCAGCCTTCTGGTTAGCAGTCAAGTACCTTAGGTACTATGCTACCAGAGCTCCTTGTAGTCCTAGGCAAACAAATGTGGTAATTAGGTTCCTACTTTGATCAGAATGTTGCTTACAATAATTCAAAATTGCCACAATGTGTCAGTTTCTAGTTTACCACTTCTTGTTCTCTGTTTTTGTTCAGTCTCTTCCTGTCATCAATATTTGATCTACTTCTTTATTCTTTCCTTTGAAGCTCTGGGGCCCAAGATTGTCGTCTATAACCATTTCCTTTTTTTTTTCTAATACAAATTTTTATTGAAATATAATGTATGTACAGTGAAATACACAAAACTAAAGTGATATGGGTCAATGCATTTTTTTTTTTTTTTGCAATGCTCCCTCCCTTCCTCTCCCACTCTTGGTAACCAATAAAACAAGTCTCTTTGCATATGTAAACCTTTCCTTGAATTTGTACAATAATAAACTAATACTATATTTGTCCTTCTCTGATTTGCTTACTTCACTCAGCATAATATCCTCCAGGTTCATCTATGTTACGCAGTGTGTTGTAGAAAGTGGTGTATTAAAGTCTCCTGCTATGACTGTGGAGTCATTTATTTGTCATTTCAATTCTGTTAGGGTCTGGCTTATTTATATAGATATTTATTACTGTCATGTCATTTTATCATTATATAATAATGATCCTTTAATCATTACATAATGTCTTTCCTTGTATCTTATGGTGGTTTTTGTCTTAGAGTCAATTTTTATCAGAAATTAACATTGTCACTCCTGCTCTTTTATGGTTACCTTTTGCTTGACATATCTTCCCAACCTTTGATTTTTAGTCTATTTTTGTCTTTGTCTCTCAGGTGTGTCTCTTATAGACAGCATATTAATGGGTTGTGTTTTCTTATCCAGTCTGCAACTCTCCATCTCTTAAGTGTTGCATTTAATTCATTGACATTCAGTATAATTATAGACAAGTATGAATTTGTTGCTGTCATTTTGTTCTGTGTTTTTTTGTGGTCTTACTGATTTCTTTGTTCCATATAGTTTTCTGTGCTGAGCTCATCTTGTTTATGAATTGTGTCATCACTACCTTTGTTGCTATTGTTTTAGTATTTGCTAAATATTTGGGCTAGTCCTCTTTTTCATTTTGATGTGAAGAGTTACCATTTTTCTTTGAGGTTACCCTGTGAGTTACAATTTCCTTCCCAAGTCTAGAACAGTCCATTCTATCTTGCAGTTGTCTTGACTTCCCTATCATTTAGAAGTACTGTAACTACACTATCTTTTCCCTCTTTTTGGTGTGTAGTTGTCTTCTATTGTCAATTGATGTCTCTGGATCCCTGTTTACAATCTTGAAGGCTTATTTATCTTGGATACTTCCATAACTGGGTTGGTTTCTGGGTTATGTCATCATGTATGTTAATATTTGGTTATTGTTTCCTCCTCCTGGTTTTCTCTCCAAAGGACTCCCTTTAGCATGTCTTGTAAGGTTGGTCTGGTTTTAACAAATTCCTTTAATTTCTGCTTATCTGGAAATGTTCTAAATTCACCATTATATTTGATGGACAGTTTTGCTGGATATATAATTCTTGGTTGGAAATTTTTCTCTTTCAGGGTTTTACATATGCTATCCTATTGCCTTCTCGCTTGCACAGTTTCTACTGAGAAATCCGACCTTAGTCTTATTGGTTGCCCTTTGTAGGTAACTTTTCAATTTTTCCCCATGCTGCTTTCAGAATTCTTTCTTTGTCTTTGGTTTTGGTGAGTTTGATCATATGTCGTGGTGATTTTCTTTCAGGGTTTATCTTATTTAGGGTTCATTAGACTTCATAAATGGATATATTCTCATCTTTCATCATATCAGAGAAATTCTCTTCCAAAAAATCTTCAACAATTTTCTCTGTGATTTTATTTGTCTCTTCCTCTTCTGGGATTCCAAGTAAAAAAAAATAAATAAATAAAAATAAAAGCCAAACTCACTGCAATCGAGTCGGTTCCTACTCATAGCGACCCCTCCTTGCATTTCTGAGGCAGTATCATTATGGAAGTAGACTGCCCATTCTGATTACATGTGGGTTATTCTTTTTGATGGTATCACACCTGAACTTTAAAATTTCTTCATTCTGTTTTGATCTTTTTTTTTGATTGATCCCTTTCCAAAGAAATATTGAGGTATTCACCTCAGTCTCACTAATTCTGTCTTCCTTTGATGCAGTTCTACTCTTTTCCCCATTCAATGTGTTATCTATTTCTGAAAATTTAGTATTAATCTTCTGGATTTCTGTCGATTTTGTATCATTTCTAATTTTTCATTTATTTTGTCATTTTGTTCTTGTATTGTCTTTTGAAAGTCTTCTAGCGCTTTCTCTGTATTGTCCTCAATTTTGTCAGTGTTTTCCTTGATCTGTCTCTCAAGCCATTGAAGGTACCTAAATATAATTCTTTTGAATTTCTTATCAGGGAGATCCAATGCTGCTTCTTCCTGGTGTGTTCTGGATCTGTAACCTGGTCCCTTGTTTCACCAGCTTTATCTTTCTTCTTTATGTGAACTGTGATGCTCTGTTGTCTCTGAGACATTGTGACCTTTTTGTGTTTATATTTAAATGGTCATTGTATGTTGAAGTGGCTTGCCCACGATTTTTGGTTTGTTTGTTTTATTTAGATATTATCTATGTAAGCATGGTACTGTGCTCCTCTATTCATTAGTTAGCAGCACTTATACACACACTACCTATCTCTTTTCCTGTTGTCAGCTTCTTGTATGTCCTTGCTGTCCATGGTAAATTAAGCCTATTCTTAGGTCCCTGGAATCCAAATGAAAATGATGTCACTTTAAATATCCAAACTGGTTGCCACTTGTAAACTTTCAAAATGGCTGCACCCTCAGTCACTTTAAATATCCAAAATGGTCACTGCTTACAAACAATCAAAATGGCTGAGCCTTTTAATATTCCCAGAAGTCCACAGCTCAGTTTGTCTCCCTCCTTGCTGTTTCTCTTCCTAGTCATAGGCCACAAGCACAGTCATCCCTGCAGCCCTTGGCAACCAGGGCCGATCTTTAGGTCAATTCTCAGGTCCCAATACCACTTGGAAATATTCAAGCTGTTGTTGCCATCAGAGTAGCTGACAGTCTGCATCTCTGTCCCTCTCCATACTCACTGTTTTCCTTCAGGTTTTTCCATATTTGGTGCCTAATCCACTTCTGTACACTTCCTTTCAAAGTGGAGGGCTCCAGGACTATCTTCTATATCTCTGTAAATTGGTTTCTCTTTCCTTTGTGGAAGAGGGTCTGTATAGTTGTCTGCCTATTCTGCCATCTTACCAGAAGTCTTCCTTTGTTTTCTTGAGTTTTTGTTGTAGAGGGTCTGGATAGTGTATATGTCTAGTCTACCATCTTGCATCCTCTCATATAAGCCACTCTTGGCTTTGAGTTCCTTTTAATTCAACTGAGAATTTATCTCTCTTTCTGTTAAGTGCAATATATACCAAAAACCAAAATCAAACTCACTGTTATTGAGTAGATTCCTACTCTTAGCAACACCCTTTGGGTTTCCAAGGTGGTAAATCTTTATGGAAGTAGATTGCCCACTCTTCTTTCTGAAGAGTGGCTGGTGGGTATATATCAC
>NW_006921662.1:4953413-4958953 GCF_000298275.1 Orycteropus afer afer
TATATTACATATGTATATATACCCACTCCCACTGTCATCAAGTAAACTCCAACTCATAGTGAACATTTAGGAAAATGTATAATTCCTCCACAAGTATTCCAAGGCTGTAATTCTTTACAGAAGCAGATTGCTTCATCTTTTGCTCATAGAGCAACTGGTGAGTTTGGCTACCAGCTAAATACTTTCACCACTATACCAGCAGAGCTCCTTATGATATATATATATGCATATTCATATTCCAAACATAAACCCACTATTGTCAAGTCAGTTCTGACTCCTAGTAATTATAGGACAGAGTAGAACAACCCCATAGGATTTTCAAGGCCATAATCTTTATGGAAGCAGACTGCCACACCATTCTCCTGCGGAGTGGCTCATAGGTTCAAACCTCAGACCTTTTGGTTAGCTGCCAAGCTCCTTTAACCACTGCACCACAAGAGCTCCCAAAATGCATATATACTTATATATATTTATGAAGGTTAAACAATCTACTTCGGTAGTGACACCACTTCAGAAACCCAAGGAGAGGTCTCTATGAGTCAGATCAAACTTGACAGAAGTGAGGAGTTTTTTTTTTTTTTGGTATATAAATGTAGAGAGATGAGAAATAAATAAATAGATAACTATAGGTATATAGAAAGCTGGAATCAGAGGAGGGCAGGGAATGATGCATCAGACATTGCTGATGTCAGATGGGTCTTGGTTGAAAGCAACAAATAGCAGAAACATGTTTACCTGTGTTGAATTGGTTATTCAAAGGCATTCAACTGTATGAATCACAACAAATTATGGATAATAATGCAAAGAATGGGAATTCCATAACACTTAACTGTGTTCATGAGTGACCTGTACTGAGACCAAGAGGCAGTCTTTCAAACAGAGTAAACGTATACTTAATGGTTTAAAGTCAGGAACAATGTGCATTAAGGTTGCATCTTTTCACCATACTTATTCAGTCTGCATGCTGACCAAATAATCTGAGAAGCTAGACTATATGAAGAATGGGGCATCAAAATTAGATGAAGACTCATTAACAACTTGTGAAGTGTAGACCACACAAACTTGCTGAAAATGAAGATGACTTGAAGCACTAGCTGATGAAGATCAAAGACTACAGGCTTACGTATGGATTAAACCTCAGTATTAAATATATATATATATAAATTACATATATATATATATATATATATATATATATATATATATGTAATTTCATTACAACTAGATCAATAAGCAACATCATGATAAATGGAGAAACGATTGAAGCTATGAGGGATTTCTTTTTACTTGGACCCACAGTCAACACCCATGGAAGAAGCAGTCAAGAAGTTAGATGATGTATTGCACTAGGCAAATGTGCTGTACAGGACCTCTTTTAAGTTTTAAAGAGCAAAGATATCACTTTGAAGACCAAGGTGAGCTTGACCTAACCCACGATATGTTTAGTAGACTCATATACATGTGAAAACTGAACAATGAAAAAAGAAGAATGAAGAAGAATTTAATCCTTTGAACTGTGGTGTTGGTGAAGAATACTGAAAATACCGTGGACTGTCAAAAGAATGAACAAGTTTGTCTTGGAAGTAGTACAGACAGAATGCTGCTTAGGAGCAAGAATGGCCAGACTTTGTTTCACGTTGTCAGAAGGGATCAGTCCCTGGAGAAGGCTATGATGCTTGGTAAAATAGAGGGTCAGCAGAAAAGGAGAAGTCCCTCCACAAGATGGATTGACACAGGAGATGCAACAATGATGGAGTCAAGCATAACAAGTATTGTAAGGATGGCGCAGGACCAGGCAGTGTTTCATTCTGTTCTACACAGGGCACTGTGAGTCAGAAGCGAGTTGATGGCACCTAACAACAACAAAAGATATATTCATAAGTGTACCTATTAATCTATCTATTCCCATTTATTCCTACTATTTATTCCTATATATTCTATTGTTGTATTACTGGAGGTAAAGAATTCCTTATGTATAAACTTCATGTTTCAGGGTGCTGAAAATAAACCTCATGTGTCTCTCATGCAGTTGTGAAAGCTGAAACACAGAATGGCTTTCCCACAATTTGTTAATGGTAAAATTCAATCTCAGATACAACAATCTAACATTTCATAGAGTTTCCCTTTCCTTCTCCTTCTCCTCCTTCTCCCTCTCCCTCTCCTTCTCCCTCTTTCTCTTTTTTTTTTTTGTTTCCTATCTAATAAAGCTGGCAGTTCACACCCACCAGCCACTCCTCCGATGGAAGATGAGGCAATCTACTTCCACAGTGATACTGCCTCGAGGGATCGCTGTGAGTCGAGGCCGACTCGACGGCACATAACAACAGCAACAACATTTTATGGTGGCCAAAACATACTTTTCACAATGTGCCAAGACAAAATAGACGAAATTTATCTGGAACTATTTTATTTTCAATTCAAGCTACATAGACTTTGGAATCTACATGAAAAAAAAAAGGCAGAACGTGATTCTTTAAAATACAACTTTTTGGTTTTAATGATAGAAAGTTTTTACCATTATCTCTGTATATCTTTGGAGTTCCTGGGTAATGCAAATGGTTAACATATATGCAACTGCTCACCAAAAATTAGAGGTTTGAGTCCATCCAGGGGTGGCTCAGAAGAAAGAGCTGCCAATCTATTTCCAAAAAATTAAACTTTGAAAATTCTATGGAGTGGTTGCCGGACCTAGTTTTTAATGATAAATTATCAGCTATAACAACAAAAGCATAAGGTGCAAAAGACAAAATAGATAAATGGAACTTCATAAAAATTTAATACTTTTATTTATCAAAGGGCTTTATCAAAAAAGTGAAAAGACAACCTATAGATTAAGAAAAATGACATACATCTGATAAGGGTCCAATATCCAAAAAATATAAATAGCTACTACAACTTAACAACAAGATGACAAACAACTCAATTAAAAATAATTATAATAGTGGACAAAGTATATGAATAGACATTTCATCAAAAAGGATATCCAAATGGCCAAGGTACTCATAAAAAGATGCTCAAGGTCATTAGCCATTAGAGACATCCAAATCAAAACTACAATACCACCTTATCTCTATTTAAATGACAGTGAAAAAGAAAACAGAAAAGAAAAGGTGTTGGTGAAGTTGTAGAGAAACAGGAACCCTCATACATTGTTAGTGAGAATGTAAAATTGTGCCATCACTGTGGAAAATAGTTTAGTGGTTCCTCAAAAAGTCAGACTAGTAATTCTAATCCTAAATATATACTCAGAAAAACTGAAAGCAGGAAAGCAAATAGAAACCTATACACCAATGTTTATTCCAGCACTTTTCACAGTAGCCAAAAGGTGAAAACAATCGAAATGTCCATCAACAGATGAATGAATAAACAAAACGTGGTATATAAACACAATGGAATACTGCAGAATCATAAAGAGAAATGAAGTTCTGATTCATACCGCAACATTACGAACCTTGAAAACATCATGTTGAGTGAAATAAGTCAGTCACAAAATAACAAATATTGTATTATTTCACTTATATGAAATAAGAAAATATATACATTAAAAAGAAAGACTACTAGTGGTTAATAGGGGTGGGAAGGAGAAAAAGGGGGTTTTTGTTTAGAATGCATTGAGTTTATGTTAATGATGGGGAAATGATTTGGAAAATAGTAGTGAAAATAATTATTCGACCTGAAGAATACAATGAATGTTACTGAACTGTACATGTACAAATTGTTCGGTAACATATTTTGTTAATTATATTTTCACTACAATAATTTTTTTAAAAGTTAACGAAAAAATAAAAGAGTAGAAAGACCTACCCAACAAACCAAACCCACTGCTGTAGAGTCAATTCCAACTCATAGTGACTTTATAAGATGGAGAAGAACTGCCCCGTAGTCCCAACGGGTTTCCAAGGATTTAATCTTTATGAAAGCAGATTGCCACATATTTCTCCTGCAGAGCAGCTTGGTGGATTCAAACTGTCAATCTTTCAGTTCGCAGATGAGTACTTTAACCACTGCATCACTAGTGATCCTGGAAAGACCTATACCAACATGTTAATAGTGATTATTTCTGGATGGAGGAATTAAAAGTCATTTTTAAAATTGCTTACTTTCATTTCCTGACTGTTTATAGCAAATTATGTTCCTTTTGTTGATATATAAGTATTAATAGCAACAATTCCAATTAAGAGAAAAAAAAGAAAAGAAAATCTTACGGGTCACAGTTCTACTATGACATACATGGGGTCCCTATGAGTCAGAATTGACTCAAAGGTAACCGTTTTTTGGTTATGTATCGTTGTGTATGTGTGTATGTGTGTGTGTGTGTGTGTATAATATTGTTGCTAGGTGCCGTCAAGTTGTCTCCAACTAAGAGCAACTCTATGTACAACAGAAAGAAACATTGCCAGGTCATGTGCCATCCTCACAATCTTTGCCCATCATTGCAGCTACTGTATCAATCCATCTTCTTGAGGGTCTTTGCTTTTTTCGCTGACCCTCCACTTTACCAAGCATGATATCCTTCTCCAGTGAACGGTCCCTTCTGAACAATAGGACCAAAGTAGGTGAGACAAGTCTGGCCATTCTCACTTCCAAGAAGCATTCCAGCTGCACTTTTTCCAGGACAGATTTATTAGTTCTTCTGGCAGTTCATGGTACTTACAGTATTCTTCACTAACACCACAACTCGAAAGCATCAACTCTTCTTAGGTCTTCCTTATTCATTGTCCAGCTTTTCCCATGCATATGAAGTGACTGAAAATACCATGGCTTAGGTTAAGCATGCCTTAGTCTTCAAAGAGACATCTTTGCTGTTCAGCACTTTAAAGAGGTCTTTTGCAGATTTGTCCAGTGCAATAAGATGGCTGATTCCTTGACTATTGCTTCTATTGACTGTGGATCCAAGTAAAATGAAATCTTTGACAGAGTCAATCTTTTCTGTACTTATCATGATGCTGCTCATTGGTCCAGTTGTGAAGATTTTCATTTTCTTTATGTTGAGGTGTAATCCCTACTGCAGGCTATAGTCTTTAATCTTCATCAGTAAGTGTTTGAAGTCATCTTCACTTTCAGCAAGCAAGGTTATGTCATCTGCATATTGCAAGGTGTTAATGAGTCCTCCTCCATTCCTGATGCTATACTCTTCTTTGTATAGTCCAGCTTCTCAGATCATTTGCTCAGCAGCTGCTCCATGGAAGGAAGATTGGGCAATCTACTTCCATAAAGATTTACTACCTCACAAACCCAACGGGCATTGCAATGAGTCAGAATCAACTCTGTGGCAGTGAGCTTGGTGTGTATAATAGTTACTGTCATCATTATATAGAAAAAAAAGATACATACAAATATTATATATATATATATATTCACACACACACACACACACACATATATATATATATATATATATACAAAACATAGATAAAATTACATGACAGACACTCTTCTAGTTGGTTATCCTGTATGACTCATTTAATCATCACATTGGTATTTGACAATGATAAGCATGTTTGTAATGAAAATAACTTAGGAGCTCTGGTAGCATAGTG
>NW_006921662.1:4959083-4960499 GCF_000298275.1 Orycteropus afer afer
AATACCACCTAGGAAACCCAAGGAGGGGTCGCTATGAGTCAGGGCTGACTCGACGGCACATAACAACAACAACAACAATGCAAATGTGAAATGACAAGAAACATAGTCTTATCTCTAGCAATGGGGTTCCTATTCCCACAAAATAGAGTTCTCCAGAGACTGTCAAACATAAAGCAGAAATATAGAAAAGTCATGAGAAAAAAAATTTTTCCTTTAAAGAGCAAAAAAAAGTTCTTCAACACTCACTCAGCTTTTGTTCCTGGAGAAGAAAAGAGGACAAAATTTGACCTGACCCCAGTACCCTTGCTGCATCTAATTGATAGATGAAAAAGAAAAATCAATTATTATCTTTTTGAACTTCAAGTGTGTTTTCCCAAAGTTTCAGGGGGTTCTAAATTTTAATTATCTCAAAAATAATTCCATATAACTAAGCAACAATGTTTAAGTTCTCTCAGTCTCTTCTAATTATACCCCATCATCTTCAATTGAAAAATTTTAATTCACAGAACTACATAATTTCACAATGTTATTCTCATTAAGCCAAATTCTAATAATTATGGGAGTCACTACTTGAGAACGAGGGAATGCTTTTGGAAGTAACTTGTAAATGTTGTTCCTGTTTATCCAGAAGAATAGTGTGCACTAGAGGAATGTTTCTTATTATGTAGAGCATGGAATAATATTAAGTGTAAAATCTAACACTTCATTTATTTTAGTAGGGTATCAAAACCATAATCAGTCATAAAATCTTATGGTTTTAGAACACTGTATAAGAATAATTCAAGAGTGATTTTGTATAGATATTTATCAAAACCTACGTGTGCACACACAGACATCTGATTTCTTCCAATAAAATATGTTAAAATAGCACGTTTTCTATCACTATATATTAAGCTCTTACTATTTTCAAGGGAGCCCTGGTAGCATAGGGCCCAAGGCACTTGACTGCTAACCAGAACGCTGGAGGTTCAAACCCACCAGCCACCCCTTGGAAGGAAGATGGGGCAATCTACTTCCTTAGTGATACTGCCTCAAAACCCAAGGAGGGGTTGCTATGAGTTGGGTCCGACTCGACGGCACCTAACAACAACAACATTTTCAAGGAAGTTTATCTTCTTACTACATGTCAAGGTATTGATGGTGTTTTTAGTTGCCCTTGAGTTGGTTCCAACTCATGAGAACCACACATTGAAAACCAGGTTTAACTCAACATACAGGCTTTAACTTGGAATAATTTCTTATTTGTACCACCAGGGCTCTTAAATAACATAATAACACTGTAAGAAACTCATAAGAGTTTGTTGTATTTTTGGGTGCTTTAAGTTGATTTTCGACTCAGTGACCCTAAGTAACAGAGTAGAACTGCCCCATAGGATCTTGTTCACAGAAGATCTCAAGGTTTTTTTTTTTTTTTTT
>NW_006921662.1:4961133-4992240 GCF_000298275.1 Orycteropus afer afer
AAAGTTTTCTTCAGGCTTTTTAGACAAAAGCATCTGTGGAAGTAAACATTAATTGTGTAATCAGCGGGAGCTCTGGTGGCATAGTGCCTACAGCATTTGACTGCTAACCAGAAGGCTGGCAGTTCAAACCCACCAGCCACTCCTTGGAAGGAAGGTTGGGCAATTATATGGAGTTAAATGTAACAAGGGAAAACCTGGACATGATTTAGAAAGTAGTCATAATATACGACAAAGTTGGTTTGGTTGATAGGATTATCAGTTAGTTGAATTGCATTAAATGGAGAGTCTTTTCACAACAGAGCATCATAAAATGGGGAGGGTTAGCAACTGAGAGACAATAATAATATTCAAGTGGGGGAACTATAGCTAAAGATTTACAATCCAGTTCTCTCAGGCAGATGGTTAAAAACATTCAGAAAACTAGTTTTCTTTATCTGGGTTTTGAAACATAGTCAGGAAAACATTTTGCACTGGGTTTCAGCATTCTAAACAGCTCCAGGTTCGCCACTAAATATTTGTTTATTGATGTCTATTATTTAATTTTTTCTTGAAATCCTACTAAGTGAAATATAGAGCTAGTCAACTTCTTAGTACACATAAAGATACAGATTTGGAAAACCTACGTAAAACAAGTATTTCCTTGTAATCCTGCTAGCAGGCTTATCTGACCTCACCTTCCCATTCTTTTTCTCACTGCAGCATGACGGCAGATCTGAAAACGGTTACTGCAGCATTAACTGGAAGGAAAATATCCATCAGTATCATCTATTTAGGTTGTGGGAAATTCCACAATATAAGCATGATGGCCAATTTGTTGCTTACCAGCTAATACAATTTTTTTTTAAATTCTAAATTAAGATGATAAATTAGGTTAAAATGAAAGAATAATTAAAATAAGAAAATACAATATACCCACTGCCATCGAGTGGACTCCAACATATAGTGACCCTAAAACCAAACCAAATCAAACTCACTGCCATCAAGTCGGATCTGACTCATAGCAACCGCTCCTTGGGTTTCTGAGGCGGTATCACTACAGAAGTAGATTGCCCAACCTTCCTTCCGAGGAGTGGCTGGTGGGTTTGAACCACCCCATGGGGTTTCCATGGAAGGAAGTTTGGGCAATCTACTTCCGGAGTGATGCTGCCTAAGAAACCCAAAGAGGGGTCACTATGAGTTGGGTCCAAATGGAAGACACACAACAACAACAACAACAACAACAACATGGACTTTCCAAAGCTATAAACTTTATGGAAGCAGACTGCCTCATCTTTCTCTGGCAGAGCAGCCAACCTTTTGGTTAGCTGCCAAATGCAGCTGAATGCTTTAACCACTGTGCCACTAAAAAAAAAAAATCAAGCTCACTGCCATCGAGTCCATTCAGACTCATACATAGCAAGCTCCATTTGGTTTTCAAGGCTGTAACTCTTTATGGAATCAGACTGCCTCATCTTTCTTCAGCTGAGTGGCTGGTGGGTCCAAATCGTCCACAATATGGTTAGCAGCCAAATGCCTTAACCACAATACCACCAAACCATTGCCATCAAATCAATTCTGACTCATAGCTACTCCCATATAGTTCCCAAGGCTGTAAATCTTTATGGAAGCAGATGACCTTATCTTTCTGCCCCTGAGTGGCTGGTGTGTTTCAACCGCTGATCTTTTGGTTGGGACCCCAATGCCTTATCTTATCTAGAGCACCATCATAGGTCCTTAAATACAATATACCAAAGGAAAAAAAAAAAACACTGCCATCCATTCACTTCTAATTCATTGCAACCGTCACTGGGTTTCCAAGGCTGTAAATCTTTGGAAGTAGATTGCCTTATCTTCCTCCCATAGAGCAGCTTGTGAGTTTGAACCTCTGACCTTCTGGTTAGCAGCCAAATGTCTTCCCCACTATGCCACCAGAGCTCTTTTAAATATCATATAGATATAAATCTCTGTAATCAATATAAATCCCATTTTCTCCTCTTACTGTGCAAATTTTGGTATGTCGTATAACCACTCTTTATCTCAATTTCCTCATCCATAAATAAAAATCATATTTCAGAGGACTACTGTGAGGATTAATGAGATAATACATATGAATTTCTTAGGCCTTTGCCTTGCAAATAGAAAACAACGAATGAATATTAGCAGGCATTGCTACACTTACAGTTTTAAACTACTTAATCAAATTCCACAAAGATATGAAGAACAATTAAAATATAACAAATAGTAAAATAAATAAATAATAATGTAATGAAAGCCATTAATGGTAATTTTTAAAAAATAGGAAAAAAATGCTAAGATAAAACAGAAAGAGAATGAAGCTAAAAAAAATAAAAAACTAAAGATCAAGCTAAGTGATGGAAACTGAAAGATTTAATTTAGCTCTGGTGTGGCAGTGCCTAATGCATTTGACTGCTAACCAGAAGGTTGGCAGTTCATACCCACCAGTCATTTAGTGGAAGAACTATGGGGCAATTTATTTCTGTAAAGATTTACTGCATTGGAAACACAATGGGGGTCACTATGAGTCAGAACAGACTTGATAGCGGTGAGGTTTTTTTTTCTTTTTTTGGTTAATTGACAAACCATTTTAAAATGCAAACATTTAAGTGTAAAACTGAAACGAGCTAAAATCAGATTGCAGTAAGCAGAAGTACCATTTGAGTACTTAAAATACTTTTCCAGACCTTGAGATCTCTCGAGGTAACAACAGTGACTTGATTTTAAATGTTTAAAAAGTTCTGTAATAATAGTAATAATAGCATCAGCTAACATTTATTAAGCTCTTACAATAAGGCAGGCCATTTTCTAAGTATAAGGAGCCCTGGTGATTAAGCACTAGGCTGCTAACTAACTAAAAGGTGGGTGATTCAAACTCCCTATCTGCTCAGGGAGAGAAAGAAGGTAGTTTGCTCCCATGAAGATTTACAGCCTTGGAAACAGTTCTACTCCGTGGTATAGGGTTGCTGTGAGTTAGAATTGACACAAAAGCAACGGATTTGAGTTTTGTTTTGTCCCTTGAGTTCAAGGAACCTTGGTGGTGCAGTGATTAAGCAGTTGGCTGCTAACTAAAAGGTCAGTGGTTTGAACCCACCAGTCACTCCATGGAAGAAAGATGTGATGGTCTGCTTTCATAAAGACTGCAGTCTTATGGGGCAGTTCTATCTTGTCCTATAGGGTCATTATGAATCAGAATTGACTCAAGGGCAATAGGCTTTTTTTTTGGATTCTAAGTTTACATTTATTAATTCACTTAATTCTCACCATAGTACTATGAAGTGCATATTTTTAACATCTGCTTTACTGATACAGAAACTGAGGAGGGTAAAGAACTTGCCCACATCTAGTCAATGATACAATCTGAACTTCAATAGATTCAAGAGACTCTTGTAAAAAATCATGGAGATAACAGCTGTTGAGTGGTAAAAACCAGAACTTTGAAGGAAAAACATAGTATTTAATGACAAACTTTGATATATTTCTCTATTATTTGTCAGGTAAACCCTTTCCTATCTTCCCAAGACACCTATTCTAAAGTTTAATGCCACTTTTCAAGGGCTTAAAATCAGATTTGTGGTTTTGATTTGATTTGATCTGATTTGGAATGAACAGGAGTGTTCAGGTTGGTCTTAAAATAACAGCAGGCGGATTCCAGAAGACCTATTATGTGGGGTCACACAGAGATTAATGAAGGTTGTCAGAGCATAACCACATATTAAAACCAAGATATTTGCACACATTTCCTACCTCTTCATCTTTCTTAACAAATCTCTATTTATGGCGAATTAAATTATGCAAGTAAATATGACATATTCTATGATTTCATAAATAATTTACAGGAAATCCCTTTGCTTTATGTTAAGCTCTGAACAAAGAGAGAAAAAAGGTCAAAAAAAGACAAAGTTGCAGAATATATTTATTTCCTTTTGAACCATGGGCAAAAGTTGCACAGGAGAAGTCTCGTCAAAGCACTTTTGTATGTCTTCAGTTCCCCTTCCACCTTTTGTGTAAGAGTGGAAAGTACCTACTCTAACGCTCTCCCACACAATGCTCTCTCAGCTAGAGTAAGCTAAGCTGCTGCCCCCCAAAATAAAAAAGAATTGAAGCTACCCTCAGTATATGCTATATGCATATAGCCTCATCCTATATTTCCCTCTTCGATTTATTTGATGTATCTGAAGGCAAACACTGTTTCTATGGTTATTTCTTAAGTACAGCGAAAACAATTCTCACATTTGGTAAACAAATGTGAAGAAAAAGAAAAAAAAAAAAACCTTCAGTTTAATATAACATGTACTTCCTTCTAGAAATAAGTCATTCATCCATTAATTGAGTTTTGTATGATCCTGACATCAGGGTGCTTTTCTGATAAATTGTATCCCTAGATTAGTATATATTACCTATTTTGTCCAGAGTTAACTTTTAGAAAGGAATGTGCTTTGCCTGAATCAATATAGGGTCATGCAATTAATAATATAAATTGGAAAAAGAGAATACAATATTTACTTTCCTTAAGCTATTCTTCATAATTATTTCTTATTTCTGCATTTCAGAGTCAGTATTTGAATACAAAATGAAAAGAAAGATAAAAACAGATTGATTCCTGGATCTGTCATGTAAATGAACCTTTTCCAAGTTTGCCAATTAATGTCTATTATTGCAATTAGGGCTTGGTAAGCTAATTCAGAAAACAACAGCAACCCTAACCTTTCCCTGAACTGAACTGAACTCTTCAGGGTTCATAGAAATTCAGTTCATTTCTTTTTGAAACCTTGAAAAATGTGCTGTTTTTAATTATAATGACTATCAGAAATAGTTCATTGTCATCATTCTATATTAACCAGGCATGTGTCAGACTAGCATAGTTCAATGCGATATTTCATGCTTTTTGCCTTTTGACCTTGTCATTTTCCTCATGCTTAGTGCCTGTAAGTGATTAATTGGTACAACAATAGATTGATGATTATAAATAACAACAATAAGATATGAAAGGTTAGGAACTTAAAGCAATTATAAAAATGTAGGGAAAAATAATTTATGCAGCCTAAAAGAAACCAATATACCTAAAATAGTTGAATTGCCTCCAACTCCTGAGGTGTTTGGGTGGGAGGAGAGCATGCTGTTATGGGTTGAATTTTGTTCTTCAAATGACACGGTGAAGTTCTAACTGCTGGTACTTGTGAACATAACCTTGTTTGGAAGTGAGGTCCTTGGCAACATTATCAGTTAAATTTGCATGAGTCCTACTAGTAATAGAGAGACTCCTAAATCCAGTTGAATGGTGTTCTTAAAAAAGAGCAGAAAAGACACAGAGTGACAAAGGAAGTATGCCATGTGGTACTGTTGCTGCAAGCAAGTAATATGATACATGAAGCTACTAAAAGCTGGGAGAGGGGTATGGAACAGATTCACCCTCAACACAGACAACATCCTGTTCTCAGACTCTCAGCCTCCAGATCCATGAGACCATTAATTTTGATTATGTACAGTCCCCCACTTTGGTTCTTTGTTACGACAGCTGTGAGAAACTAATACATGTGGTCACTGTGTTATTTTCTTATTTGACTTTTATTTTTACTTTGCGATTTTACTCCTAAAGCCACATTCTGAAAATTTTTATTCAAAATAGTTCCCCTTTTGTAATCTTCCCTATAACTGCAACTTCCTCCAATCTACTTTTCCATGTTCTGTACTATATAAAAATTGTTCTTCAGTCCTGTCATAATCTTATTGTTTGACTAATCTACCTGTTGATATGATCATGAAAACAACTAACCTAGACTGCAAATTTTATATACAGTTCATAATTTTATACTCACAACTCATAAATATATCTTTTAATTTTCCCCATTTGACAAATAAGAAAACTTTAGTTTAGAAAGCTTATTGAACTCGACTAGATTTTGTAAGGAGATCTGCTTAACTGCAAAGCTCATATTTTAAACCATCACAAAATATACTCTCAATCTTCTATACTTTCCTCCCTATCTATTATGTACATCACTGTCAATCATTTAACCAACCCACTCTGTAATATCTTCAAATTTCTCTCCCCCTTGTCTTCTTGAAGGCCCAATTTTGCATCACTCTCAAATTTTAGATCAACCCATTTGCTTTCTGTTTTCCTCCCAGGATTTTTAGATGTTAGAGAAAATAAAATTCTATGTTCAAAAACTATTATATTTATTGTTTCCAAATTCAATTAGAGCTTTAAATCTACACCAAAACATGTCACTAATTTTAAGTAACCATCCTTTCTTATATTCCACTCTAGCTGTCCAAAATTTGTACACATCTCTCAAGGACTCCAATTCTGTTCCAACTTTTATCACTCTTAGAGAACCTAGGTTCTTAAAAACAAACAAAAATACTAAAATTAGAAACATTTCTTTCTTCCTGTAAACCTCAAAATAGTATATCAGTAGTTTGTATTCATGGTTTCAGGGAATTTTGAGCTCATCAAATTGCAAGCCAAAATTTTGGGTTATTTTATTTTTATGTTTTTAAAGAAAAGGGTAATAATATTTATATGATTCTCTAAAGGAGTCTGTGACCACAAAAAGGTTTTGCAGAATGGGCATAGATCTTCACCTCTCTTAACCTCCTTCTCTTTAGTCTCAGAAAAAAACAAAACAAAACAAAAAATTCACTGCCATTGAGTAGGATCCAACTCATAGAAACCCTTCCTTGGGTTTCTGAGGTGGTATCACTCTGGAAGTAGATTGCCCAATCTTCCTTCCGAGAAGTGGCTGGTGGGTTTGAACCGCCAGCCTTCTGGTTAGCAAATGCCTTAGGCACTCCGCCCCCAGAGCTTCTGATAAACTTTTTCCAAATTTATTATTATTTTATTTTCCTAGTAAATTGGGAGCTCTCGTAGTGTAGTTCCCAAGGCACTTGACTGCTATCCAGAAGACTGGTGGTTCAAACCCACCAGCCACTCCTCGGAAGGAAGATAGGGCAATCTACTGCCTTAGTGATACTGCCTCGGAAACCCAAGGAGGGATGGCTATGGGTCGAGTCCAACTCGATGGCACATAACAACAACAATAATGTAGATATGTCCACCTTCTTTTGGTTGGTGCTTGATGGCATAAAGTTTTTCATGTGTTACAGAAAACTTCAACTAATAATTTGATGTATGTCTCTTATATGTAGCATAGTGTTGGATTATGTTGGATTTTTTTTCCCCCTTTCTGGCCAATTTCCCAGTCTTTAACTGAATTATTTACTATAATTTCTTTAAAAAACAAAACAAAACAAAAACAGATGTTGTTGAGTTGATGCTGACTCATGCATGGCAACCCTATGTGTTCCAAAGTAGAATTGTGTTCTATCAGGTTTTCAAGGATATAGCCTTTTGAGAGCAGATTACCAGGTTATTCTTCTGAGGCTCATCTGGGAGGATTCAAAATGCCAACTTCCAGTTAGTAGTCTCTCAAAAAAAAACTCCAAACTAACAGCAATTGAGTTGATTCTGACTCATAGTGACCCCCATTGGGTTTCCGAGGCTGTAAATCTTTACAGAAGTAGATTGCCCCATCTTCCTTCCACAGAGCAGCTAGCAGATAGAGGGTTTGAACAGCTGACCTTCTGGTTAGTAACCAGCTGCCTTATCCAGTATGCCACCAGAGCTCCTTAGTTAGTAGTCTGGTGTGTAACAATTTATGCAGGAACTCTAATTTCTAACATATTAAATTTACATCTGCCATTTATTTTCTCTGTTTGTCCCATTTTCTCCCCTTCTCTTATTTATTTGGTTTAGAAGTTGTTTTCATTATTATTATTCATTTCTCATTTATTAGCTTATTATACATGCTTTCATAATATTTTTGAATTGTCTTTGAGATCTCAGCATTCATATATATATTAATGCAGTTGGCTGCTAACTGAAAGGTTGGATAAAAGGTTGGAAGTTCTATAAGAAGCTCACTCTGGTGGGTAGTGCCCAAAGTATTTAACTGCTAACCAGAATGGTGGCAGTTCAAACCCACTAGCTGCTCCAGAAGATTTACCACCTCGAAAACCCAATGGGGATTGCTATGAATCAGAATCAATTCAATGGCAGGGAATTTCGTATAGATAGATAGATAGATAGAAGCTCTGGTAGCATAGTGGCTAAGGCACTTGACTGCTAACCAGAAGGCTGGTGGTTCAAACCCACCAGCCACTCCTCGGAAGGAAGGTTGGGCAATCCTACTTCCGTAGTGATACTGCCTCGGAAACCCAAGGAGGGGTCGCTATGAGTCGGGGCCGACTCGACGGCACATAACAACAACAACAACAACAAAGATAGATAGATACATAGATACATAGATACATAGATACATAGATACACAGATAAACAGATTTTAGAAGAGCTCTGGCGGCACAGTGGTTAAGGCTTAAAGCATCAAGCTGCTTACCAAAAGATAGGTAGCTTGAACCCCCTAGTTGCTCCATGGGAGAAAGATGAGGTAGTCTGCTTCCACAAAGATTTAAGGCCTTGAAAACCCTATGGGACAGGACTATTCTGTCCTATAGTGTTGTGATGTACCAGAATTGACTCCATGGCAATGGGTAAGGTATGTATTTTTTTTTCTCTGTCAGTTTTTAACTTTTGTCTTTGCCTGTAGTTTTCACCAAGTTTTTCACGAAAGTGTGGTTTTCAAAAACTGATGAAAAATAAATCCACACATTCAGGAAATACCTATGAACTCTAAATCACACAAATACACACAAAAAAATCCCTTCATCACTTGAGCAGCTTGTCAAGTTGATCTTAGCAGGTTTGTTCAAAACATTTACATTGCCACTACTTGAAGCATTGTGAACTTCCTATAATATCAGCCCTTCAATATATACTTCTTATTCATCTATACTTTAAGCACTTGTTCTTCTACTTCACCTACACTCACTTAGGCTCTAGCATACTCAAATCTCACCCACAGGAAAAATACTCTGGAATCCTTCCTCAGATACAAATTGGTGTCTCTTCACTCTTTTTTTTTCCCCCCTTTACTATGATTATTCTATACTTACATAGCTTTTTAAAAAATAATATTTTACTGAATATTTAGTGAAAGTTTATACCACAAGATAGGTTCCCATTTGGCAATTTCCACAAATTGTTCAGTAACATGAATTATATTCATCACAATGTGTGTCAACCTTCTCTTTAATTGTGTTCTATTTGTTCCAATTCCAGTACTCTTGTTTCATTGCCCCCTTAGCTTCTTATCTTTGTTTTGAGTAATTCTTGACATTTTGGTCTCATACATACTTTTTTTTTTTTTAAGTAGTGCACCAATTTGACAGGTAATATCCTTTATTTTGTGTGCCACTCTGCTATTTGACTATAAAATGTCTTCAAAGGATAAACTGGTTCTAGGTTTAAAAAGTGTCTTGGCAATAGTCTCAAGGATCCCACTGTTATTTTTCCAGTCTGTCTCGCTTTTTTTTAAGGATTATTTTCTCCCATTCTATCCAGAATCATCTACTGTGACCCCTGCCAGGTGGTTAGTGGTACTCAAACACTCATTTTTACTTTGATTATGCTGTGTTCACTATATCCACATCCAGTGTTACTTTTCCCATCACCAAAAGTAACAAGTCTCTATGGTCTAAAGCATATTTTCCCCTCCTCCCCTCCTCTTCCTGGTAGCCACTAATTTACTTTGGTCTCTCTATATATTCTTGTCATATTACAAAAGAAGAGTCATACAATGTTTGTCCTTAAATCCTTGACTTACTTCACCTAGCATTATGTTCTCCAGATCCATCCATGTTATAATATTTTCAGACTCATCATTGTTCTTTATAGTTTGTAATATCCCATTGTAAGTATGTATGGCAATTTGCTTATCCATTCATCCACTGATTGACACTTCAGTGGTTTCATTTCTTCATGGGTGTTTTGGCTGCTTGCCTATTTTGTGATTGAGTTTTTTGTCTTTTTGTTGTTGAGTTGTTGCAGTTTTATATAGATTTTAGAGATTAGACCTTTACCGGATAAGTCATTTCCAAAGTTTTTTTTTTTTTTTCTTTTTCCTCAGTATGTAGGTTGTCTATTTACTACTTTAATAAAGTCTTTTGATGAGCAAAAGTTTTTAATTTTTATAAAGTCTCATTTATCTATTTATATATTTGTTGTTGTGTTTGTTATCCTGTTTTTATAAATATTAGATCCCATGGTTTCCTTCCAGGAATTTTATGGTTGTAAGTTTAACATTTAGGTCTTTTATCCATTTTAAGTTAGTTTTTGTGTATGGTATGAGGTATGAGTCTTATTTCATATTTCTTCAGACAGATACCCAGTTTTGTCAACACTATTTATTAAAGAGACTTTGTCTGCTCAATCGAATGGACTTTGACCCCTTGTCAAGAATCAGTCTTCCATAGATAGCTGAGTTTAATTTTGAGTCCTCAATTCTATTCCACAGATCTATGTGCCTGTCTTTGAATCAATACCAGGCTATTTTGATTACAGTGAGCACATAGTATATTTTAATATCAGAGAGTGTGAGGTCTTCTACTTTATTATTTTTCTTCAATATTGCTTTGCCTATTCAGGGTTTATTTCCTTTCCATATGAAATTGATCATTTTTCAGAATGTTTTAGGGGTTTGTACCAGGGTTACATTGTATCTACAGATTACTTTAGGTACACTTGGCAGTTTCACAATCTTAAGTATTCCAATCTACAAGGATGATATATCTTGCCATTTTTTTAGGTCTCTTTTAGTCTCTTTTAGTAATGCTTTATAATTTTCATTATGTAAGTCTTTTATGCCCCCACTTAGGTTAATTCCTAGGTATTTTATTGATTTGGGCTATTATAAATGTTGTTTTCCTGATTTTTTTGGGGGTAGTATTTGTTAGTGAAGAGGAACCCAATTTGTGTGTGTTGATCTATATAGCCTACAACATTGCTAAATTATTCTATTAGTTCTAGCAGTTTTCTTCTGTGTGTATGATCATGTAATCTGGAAATAGAGATAGTTTTCTTTCTTCCTTCCAAATTTCAAATACAAATTCTTGTATTTCTTTCTTGACATAATGCTCTGTCTAGCACTTACAGTACAATATTGAATAAAAGTGGCTACAATGGGCATCTTGGGTCATTCTCATTCTCAAAGGGAAGGCACTCAGGCTTTCTCCACTAAGTAACATGTTGGCTGTTGGTTTTGCATATATATATATATATATATATATATATATATATATATCCCTAATTATGTTGAGGCAATTCCCTTCTCTTGCTATTTTCTTGAAAATGTTTATCAGGAGAGAGTGTTGAATTTTATGAAATACCTTTTCTGCATTAATTGATATGATCATATGATTCTTTTCCTAGTTTTATTTATGTGGATTACATTGATTACTTGTGTAATATTGAACTACTCTTGTAATCCTGGTATGAGTCCCCCTTGATCATGGTCTATGATTTTTTTAAAAATGTTATTGAAGTGTGTTGACTAGAATTTTGTAGAAATTTTTTTTTTTTTAATCTATGTACATAAGGTTAATAAGGATATTGGTCTGTAATTTTCTTTTTTTGTGATTTTTTTGCCTGCTTTAAGTAACAGTGTTATTCTGGCTTCATAGAAATCCTTTATTAGTGTTCATTCCTCTTATATGTTTCTGAACATATTGAGCAGGATTGGTGTCCCCTCTTCTCTGGATGTTAGAATTCTCCAGTTTATCTGTCTAGTTGGGCTTTGTTTTGTTATTGTTGACAGTTTTTTGTATAACATTTTCAATTTCTCCTTTTGTCACGTGTCTGTTTAAATTTTCAACCTCTCTTTCTGTTACTTTTGGTAGGTGGTATGTTTCTGAACCTTCACTGAGAGTAAAGAATACTAGATAAATGTTTACCTGTGTTTTATTGACTATGCAAAGGCATTTGACTGTGTGGATCATAACAAAGTATGGATAACATTGCAAAGAATGGCAATTCCAGTGCACTTAATTGTGTTCTTGAGGAACCTGAACATAGACCAAGAGGCAGTCATTCGAACAGAACAAGGAGATACTACATGGTTTAAAATCAGGAGAGATGTGTGTTAGGACTGCATCCATTCATGATACTTATTCAATCTGTATACCAAGCAAATAATCCAAGGAACTTGACTATATGAAGAAGAATGTGACATCTGTATTGGAGGAAGACTCATTAATAACTCCAATATGTAGACGATACAACCTTGTTTGCTGAAAGTGAAGATGACTTGAAGCACTTTCTCATGAAGATCAAACATTACAGTATGAATTACACCTCAACATAAAGAAAACAAAAGTCCTTGTGTCTGGACCAATAAACAAAGCAAAGATTGAGGTTGTTAAGAATTTCATTTTACTTGCATCCACTGTCAACACCCCCCACTTAGGTTAATTCCTAGGTATTTTATAGAAGCAACAGTCAAAATATCACACAACAGGGATGGAGTGGGGTTAAAAAAAAAAAGATACCAAGTGATTTATTGCCAGGCAAATCTGCTGCAAAAGACTTATTTCAAATGTTAAAGAGCAAAGATGTCACTTTAAAATCTAAGGTACACCTGACTCAAACCATTGTTTTTTTCAATAGCCACAAATGCATATAAAAGCGGGACAATGAGTAAGGAAGACTGCACAAGAATTGATGCATTTGAACTGTGGTGTTGGCGAAGGGTATTGGATATTCCCTGGAATGCTAGAAGAATGACCAAATCTGTCTTGGAGAATGTACAGCCAGAATGCTCCGTAGAAGTGAGACTGGCCAGACTTTGTCTCTTGTAGTTTGGTCATGTTGTCAGAAAGAACCAGCCCTTAGAGAAAGATACCATGCTTGGTAAAGTAAAGGGTCAACAAAAAAGGGGAGAACCCTCAAGGAAATGGATTGACAAAGTAGTTGTGACAATGGACACAAGCTTGGCAGTGATTGTGAGGATGGTGCAAGGCTGAGTGGTGCTTTGTACTGCTGTCCATGGAATCACCCAACTCAATGATACCTAAGAACAGCAACAGTGTGTATCTGGGAATTTGTCCATTTCATCTAGGTTTTCAAATTTGTTGGAGTACTATTTTTCATAGTAATTGTTATGGTCTTCTTTATTGTTGGTGCAGTTGTAACATCATCGTTTTCATTTATTTATTTGGTATTTGCCCATGCTGGTTCTTGTCTTTTGTCAGTCTAGCCAGTAACTTTTGTATTTTACTGATTCTTTCAAAGATTCAGCTTTTGGTTTTGTGATTCTTTCTACTGTTTTTCTATTTTCTATTTTGTCTATTTCTGCCCTGATCTTCATGATGTTCTTTTTTTCTAATAGCTTTTGGCTTCTTTTGAGCTTCCTTTTCTATTTGTTTGAGTTGTCTGATTAAGTTAATGATTTGGGATCGTTTTCTTTTTTTTTTATATGTAAGCATTTATTTCTATTAGTTTCTGTCTGAGTATTGCTTTTTTTTTTTTTTTTTTTTCAATTGCTTTCAGAATCCTGTCCTTAACTTTCATTCTCAAGAATTTATCAGGATATGCATAAAGTTATTTTTGTGTGTTTCTTTTCATTACAGTCCTGTTTCTTCCTGTTTTTGCAGGCTTGTTCTCTGTTCAGATCTAGGAAACTCTTTCTAATTATCACCTGGAAAATTGTTTGTATTCCTTTATTGTTGTCATGGTGCTCTGAGATTCCAATAATTCTAATACTAGATTTCATAATTGAACCTTATATTTCTATTTGTATTTGTTTGACTTGCTTTGTTCTTTTCTCTTGTTTCTCTTAAAACTTGGTAAGTTCTATTATTTTGTCTTCTAATTCATTTATTCTATCTTCTGTTTGACATTATTTTTGAGTATTTCTCTTACTTTTTTTTCTAATTCAATTGCTTTATTCTTCATTTCCAGTAGTTCTTTTTTCTATTTTGACATTTTCAGTTTCCTTGTTGAGTCTCTCATTTTGTTCCTCCATTACTTTCTGATCTCTGCAAGTTTTTTTTTTTTTTTTGCTTTCTTTAAGCATATTTAGCATCAAAATAAAAAACCAGACCTACTGCCTTCAAATTGATTATGACTCATAGTGACACTATGTTGTTGTTCTTGTTTTTGTTATGTGCCATTGAGTTGGACCCGACTCATAGCGACCCCTCCTTGGGTTTCCGAGGCAGTATCACTGCAGAAGTAGATTGCCCCATCTTCCTTCCAAGGAATGGCTGGTGGGTTTGAACCACCAGCCTTCTGATTAGCAGTCAAGTGTCTTAGCCACTATGTTACCAGAGCTCCTAGTGACACTATAGGACAGAGCAAAACTGCTCCTTAGAGTCTGCCACATTTTTCTCCCATGAAGGAGCTGGTGATTTCAAGCTGCCAACCTTCTGGTTAGCAGCTGAGTGTTTTAACCACTGCACAACTAACACACTATTTTGCTGCATAATCTCAAAAATTTCAATTTGTTCCATTAGTATGACTTTCATAGGAGAAATTTCCTCTTCTTCATGTTTGCTTTTGACTGGTCCTTCTTCTCCTGTGATTTTGTATGCTTTACTATTTTGTGTTGAACTTGGACCATTTGTTACCTTGTTTTTAAACTTAAAATGTTGTACTCCTGTTTTTTGTGGGAAATTTTTCTCATTGAGCCCCCTGGTAGCACAACAACCAAGAGTTTGGCTGCCACCCAAAAAGCTGAGGCATGTTCCCACCAACTGCTTTGTGGGAGAAAGATGTGGAGCTTCTCCACAAA
Source organism: Orycteropus afer afer (assembly GCF_000298275.1). Taxonomy (NCBI): domain Eukaryota; kingdom Metazoa; phylum Chordata; class Mammalia; order Tubulidentata; family Orycteropodidae; genus Orycteropus; species Orycteropus afer. Next base: position 4,975,818 of record NW_006921662.1, read on the forward strand.
GTCTCACAGCCCTGGAAATCCCATAGGAGAACTCCACTCTACTCCACAGAGCCTCCATGACTTAGAATCTACCCACTGGCAGTAAGTCTGGTATCTTTTCCTGAGAACCACCAGAAGGCACTAGTATCCTTAGGATTTTCAATGGTGATTCAGGATTTCTGGAATTCAATATACATTCATGGGGGAGGAGCTGGTTTAGCTACTCATAGATGCTGATGCAAGCAGTGGGGCTTAACTTTCCTATAACAAAGAAAAGATGTTCTCTATGATTTCCCTCTTGGGCACTCATGCACAGGCTATCCCATAGTGTACCACTGTGGGCACAGAACCATCTGAAGTATTCCTCTCATCCTCCTGTTCTTGAAGTTCTTCCCCATCCTAGTGCCCATCTGCCTTGGGTCTCAGTAAGTTCAATAGCACTCTTTCACAGCATCACAGTCCCCCTTGCCCCTCCCAATTGCATGGCCCACGACCTCCTATGACCAATCTGTGCTGCATTAAAAAAAATCAAGCTACAGCTTCCTCAGATTATCTCCCTTTCTGTGTTCCCTGTTTGGGGTGTTGTCCAGCCCCATGCCAAAACAGTTGCAATGAACAAGTGCTCTAGATGTTACCAGGTAGGTTCTCCCAGCTTCTGTGCCCATCCTTGCTCTTCTTCTCCTCCACTTCAGGACTCACTCTGACTCTCCAAGACCTCAGCTGCTATCTGGAATTCTGAAACAGCAGTCTGTGCTTGTTTTTATTCATTGATCAGTGTGTTAGTTGTAGCATCAATAAATGGGAGTATTCATTCATTTTACCATCTTGATCTGCCCTCTAAATAATTTCATTTTGAAAAAGAAATTTATACTCCCTGCTAACATTTTTTTCTCTCCTATTCACTTTAAGAATTTTTATTTTATTTATTCAACATTATTATTGTTGAAAATATTCACAGCAGAACACACACCAATTCAATAATTTCTACATGTACAATTCAGTGACTGATTACATTCCTCAAGTTGTGCAGTTCTCACCCTCTTTTTCCAAAATGTTTCTCCCTCAATAATAAACTCATTCCCCCCTAAATTTCTCATTTGACATTCCAAGTTGCTCTCATCAATTAAATCCTATAGAGATAGTTCTTTAAAAGGAGCACAATACTCAAGGTAGACATTCTTTACCAATTAAACTAAGCTATTGTTTGGTTTAAAGAAGATATCAGGGTGTAGTTTGGGTTTAAGGATTAAGGTTTAAAGATTATGCTCTTTCCTAAATGGCTGTATCTTCACATGTAACCTTTAAATAACTAAATTTTTGTTCTGTGCCATTCTTTCTTCTTTGTTACCAGTTTCAAAATTGCAACCAATTCATGACAACTTTAGTTCAATCATTGTTGTTGTTGTTGTTCTTTGCCATCGAGTAGCCCCGACTCATAGAGACCCCTCCTTGGTTTTCCAAGGCAGTATCACTACGGAAGTAGGAATGCTCAACCTTCCTTCCAAGGATTGGCTGGTGGGTTTGAACCGCCAGCCTTCTGGTTAGCAGTCAAGTGCCTTGAGCACTATGCTACCAGAGCTCCTAGTTCAATCTTTAGCCACTTTAATCTTATAAAGTCCCATATATAACATAGTGTGCTGTGTTCCCTCCACCAAACTAACCACACTTATTGCTGTTGTTGTTGGTTGCTGTTGAATCAATTCTGACTCATGGTGACTTCACGTATAAGAGGAGAAAATTTCCATAAGCTTTTTAAGGCTGTGACCTTTTGGTAGCAGATCTTCCAAGGCAACTCCAGGTGGCTTCAAATCACCCACATTTCAGCTAGTTGTTGTTGTTGTTGTTAAGTGCCGTCGAGTCGTTTCCGACTCATAGCGACCCCATGCACAGCAGAACGAAACACTGCCCGATCCCGCACCAGCCCCACAATCCCTGCTATACTCAAGCCCATCATCGCAGCCACTGTATCAATCCATCTCGTTGAAGGCCTCCCCCTCTTTCGTCGACCCTCCACCCTACCAAGCATGACATCCTTCTCCAGGGAATGGTCCCTTCTTACAACATGACCAAAATAGGTGAGACGAAGTCTGGCCATTCTTGCTTCCAAGGAGCATTCTGGCTGCACTTCCTCCAGGACAGATCTGTTAGTTCTTTTAGCAGTCCATGGTACTTTCAGCATTCTTCGCCAGCACCACAACTCAAAAGCATCAACTCTTCTTCGGTCTTCCTTATTCATTGTCCAGCTCTCACATGCATACAAGGTGATTGGAAATATCATGGCTTGTGTCAGGCTCACCTTAGTCCTCAAGGAGACATCCTTGCTCCTCAGCACTTGAAACAGTTCCTTCGCAGTTGACTTTCCCAATGCTACACGACGTCTAATGTCCTGACTGCTGCTTCCATTGGCATCGATTGTAGAACCAAGCAATGTGAATTCCTTGACAACCTCAATCTTCTCTCCATTGATTGTGATGCTGCTCATTGGTCCAGTTGTGAGGATTTTTGTTTTCTTTATGTTGAGATGTAATCCATACTGCAGACTGTATTCTTCAACCTTCATCAGTAGGTGCCTTAAGTCATCCTCACTTTCAGCAAGCAAAGTTGTATCGTCTGCATATCTCAGGTTGTTAATGATTCTTCCTCCAATCCTGATACCACGTTTTTCTTCATATAGTCCAGCTTCTCGGATTATTTGCTCAGCATATAGATTGACTACTATTTCAGCTAGTAGTCAACACTTAACTGTTTGCACCACCCAGGGATGCCTTATCACACTAGTCAAACTTCTGTCTAAACTATTCCATTCCTCATTTCAACAAGAACACCAAGTCCCCAAATTTGGAGTCATATTTCATTTCTCCATTCCTTTTTTTTTCCTTCTATTAGATCATTTTTCTGCTCACTACTAAATTCTCAAAATCATATCCCACTTTCCTTTCCTACTTTCATAAGCCTAATGAATAAAAAATAATTACACATTTTGTGAATGCTCACAAGACTCCAAGTATGCAATATTTATTATCTCACTTAGTTTTCATACTAAAACAATAAGATAGCTGTTCTCATCATCATTTTAGAGATGAGGAAATGAGACTAATAGAGACTAAGTAATTTATTAAACCACATGGTTAGAAAGTAGGATTGGGTTTTGAACTCAGAAAGTTTTGATTGTTAACCAATGTGCATATTTCCCACGCCTTGTGATTTGATTGTTGTAATAGCTTCAAAAATGATTCTATGTCTCTAATCTCTCTATCTCCACAAAACCATTACCAATTCAACATCCAAATTCTCACTATCCCTATCTTTCTGAAGAAAAATTTGATCATTTCCACTCTTGCTTAATACTTTTTTGATGGCTCCTCATTATTCTCAGGATAAAATAAAATTGAAACTAATACAAACATTTGACTAACTGATGTTAGATATGAGCCAGTTCATAAGATATGAACTGTTTTGACTTATGTATAAATTGACTCAAAGACAGACTTGTTTAATACTTTTTTGATGGCTCCTCATTATTCTCAGGATAAAATAAAATTGAAACTGTCAAGCCTTGCCCAGTTCAACTGTACCTTTATATGTCACTCCTCCCCTTATCAATGCACCTTCTACCCATCCACATCAATCCTCTTATTTTTTTTAATCTAAACTTTAATTTACCCTCTGCCTTTACACCTTACCCTTTTCCTATACCTGACTGTCTCTAACTTGCTTGTCTCTGCTCAAATTTTGATACCTTTATGAAAATCTCCTCCTATGTGCACATTTACCAAAACAGCCATATGTCAATTCAGACAATATATACTTTGTCCCAATATCCAGTCTAACCACATATACATCCATAGTCTCAACATTCATTAAGCTTATTATATTAAAAATCTGAGGTATATACAATTGTTCATAATAGCAAAGAGGTGCTTCTTCATGACATGCATTAAAATATTATTATTGCTGTACTATGTTAAAGATGTTTTTTGTGTATCTAAAAGAGTTTAATATTTTATGCATAGAAAGCTATACTACACACCATGTACTAATACAAACATTTGACTAACTGATGTTAGATATGCGCCAGTTCATTAGATATGAACTGTTTTGACTTATGTATAAATTTGACTCAAAGACAGACCTAGAACTGGAACTCACTCATAATATGAGAACAGGCTGTATATAATATGGTTTTTATACAATATCCAAATCACATAACATCCTATTTCACAGAATATATCATGGATATTAAGCAATGCCTAACTATATTATATTACTAATGCAATATCACCATGTGTTGATTGTACATGTAGGCCCTATTTAATGCCACCTCTACACAGTGTTACCTTATAAGAACATTATACCTTTTCATTAAAATATCTATTAAGGAGATTGAAAATATGTCAATAAGAATTAAGAGCAGATATTTTGTAACTCTGGCTAGTAAGTATTAATAAATCACACTGCAAATGTTATTGTCAAATCTATGAGATTTTATCACAATAAATTTTTATTGCATTGGGACCTCTCTTTTTGCCACTTAATTCTGTGTCAGCCATGGCTGGCTGACAAGAGCTTGCAAATAATATGTTTGATTTGCCAAAACAGAAACAAAGGGAAAGTTTCATGTTGGATGTTAAAATGCAAATTTTAAATAAATTATGTTTCTTTCAAGGAAATGTTCAAAAGGAGGTAAGGTAGGTAGGTTACAGCAAGCATCCAGGGTGTAGCATGAATCTTTGATATAATGGAAACTGTCATACATATAACTGCTTCCTGGGAGGATACCGAAATAATTAGAATGGTTGTCAGAATAAACAATGAGTGGAGATATGTTAATATTTCAGAATATTTGGGGAGAATTTTTTAAAAAATGGATGATAATTTTTAATGCTAAGAATGCATTTCCATAGGAACAAGGCTATAATGTTCTTACAGAGTTAGGTAAGAAAATATATTTTTGTCCTATTTGTTCTCAACACTTAGCATACTACCTGAAACTATACATAAGTTGAGGAAATATTTCAGTTAATTTTTATTGCAATGCAAGGGGATAAAATCACTCAGGAGGTGTGTGAGAAGGAAAGAGAGCAGGAGAGAATAGTGGCTAAGCATGTGGTTTCTTGATTCAGACTGTCTGGCTCTACCACTTAGTAACTCTGTGACCTTGGCAGTTTGCCTATTTATTAATTTTTCTTAAGTATCATCTGTTAGATTATCAGACAATTCACAGTATGACACTATGTATAATTCCTACTCATTGGGTTATTGTAACAATTAAATGACTTAATACATGTAAAAGTGTTTAAAGTAGTTCTTGATGAGAAATAAGCATTTATTAAGCTTAGGTTTCTACTACTATTATTGAGAAAAATACCCAAGAGAATTAATACTTAAAAGACAGGTAAATGAGGGTAATGAATCTACTACAGAAACTGAGAAAAATTGGCTAGAGGGGATGGGAAGCATGTATGTACACAGACACACACACATACACACTCATGTGCATAAGCACATCAGTACATGTAACCCTAGGAAAAGGTGTACACAAATCATGGAACCTTAGGAAAAGGTGTTTTCAAAAAGAAGTGAATCAACAGGATTAAATGTGGCCATGAAGCCAAGAGGAACAATGAAAATGGCTCTTTAGATTTAGTGAAATGGAGGTCTTCGGTGACCTTGGAAACAGCAGCTTAAGCTTAGTTGCAGTGGGTTGAGAAATGGATGGGAAAGGAAGAAGTAGAAGTAGGGATAATAGACAATTCTTTCAAAAAGTTTGAGTCTAAAGAAGAGAAATAAAATGACAATTAAAGAGGCATGGTAGTCAGGTTAGGAATTTGGCTTGATTTTGCAAATGAGAGACACTATTAATAAATTGGGCATCTTTATAAAATGATTTTGCTATCATAATAATCATTCTGTAAAGGATAATGAAACACATATATAAGAGTTCTGGTGGATTAGTGGTTAAAGCATTGAGATGCTAACAAAAGATCAGTTCACACCCACCAACTGCTCCTCCAAAGGAGAAAGACGAAACATTCTGCATCTGTTAAAGTTTACAGCCTTGGAAAGCCTATGGGGGCAATTCTACTCTTTCCTAAAGGGTTGCCATGAGTTAGAATTGACTTAGTGGTAGTGGGCTTTTTTTGTTTGTTTGTTTGTTTGTTTTTAAATATATATATCACTTACTCCCAATCAGGGCTTGTTACTCAAAAAGATATAGAATAAATGCCTAGGAAGGCACTATAAAGGAGTTCTGGTGGTTCAGAGATTTTGGCTATTAACCAAAAAGTCATCAATAGAACCCACAAGCTGCTTCACAGAAGAAAGATGAGACAGTCTATTTCTGTAAAGATTTAAAGCCTTAGAAACCCAATTGGGCTAGTTCTACTCTATCCTATAGGGTCGCTAAAGTGTTCCTATGAGTTAGAATTGATTCAATGATATAGGGTTGGGTTGGGTTTTTGGTTTAATGAATTACAACACAATTGGGGCTACAATATTTTCTACTGTATCGTAGAATTTCTAATCTAAGAGTACTAGAAGTATAGGCAAATAAGAAATATATATCGTTGTTGTTATGTGCTGTTGAGTCAGCCTCAACTCATAGCGACCCCGCCTTGGGTTTCTGAGGCAGTATCACTATGAAAGTAGATTGCCCCATCTTCCATTCGAGGAGTGGCTGGTGGTTTGAACCACCAGCCTTCTGGTTAGCAAGTCAAATGCCTTAGGCACTACACCACCAGAGCTCACTATTATAGTATTAGTACTAAAATAATAATAGCATCATTCAAGTAGTACCAGTGGTACAATGGTTAAGTGTGTGACTGCTAAATGAAAGGTTGGAGGTCCAAAACCACTAAGCAGCTCTGCAAGAGAAACACTTGGCAATCTTTTCCCGTAAGGATTATAGCTCCGAAAACCCTATGGGGCGGTTCTACTCTATCACATGAGGTTGCTGTGAGTCTAGATCAACTTGACAGCACAGAATAACAACAAAAACAAACATTAATCATGTCAATATTAACCATGGTAATAACATAAAACCTAACTTGGCAGCAGCCATATCCTGTCTACTGTGGACATGTAGTTAGAGCAGGTGTAGAAACTGGGGACACCTGACAAGACGGAAATATTTTACAGTATCTCAAGTCTAGACTAGACAGCATCTCAAAGGCAATTCAAGTCCTTAATTAATCCAAAGACTCACTCAACAGATGTTTTTCTCAATCCAGCTTTTACAGACCCATTGGCGTGATGAAGGTAGACAGGTCAGTGAGCACAAGGGATCCATTCATAAGAATATTTAATAGTAAACAGTTTCACCTTCAGTTGTTCCTCTTTCTACATATGATGAATGATGGAAAGGATTAATGTTCGTTATAACATTAAACCCAGAACTCATCTAAACCTTTAGCCATGGATAGAGCTAATGATATACTCAAAAGGCTAAAGAGAATGTTTAAATTATTTTTGTTGATTTTGTTTTGTTTTGTTTAAATCAATTCTCATGTGTTGGTTAGGACATTTAGAAAATTAGAAACTGTAGTCTTGTTTGAGTTTGCAGAGCCATAGCTTTGGAGTGGCGCCCACTACTGTATTCAGGTTTCATGAGAAGCCAGATTTGGGTGAGCCTGACTGTTGATCCATCATAAAACTTACTCCCACCTCCCTCTGTGCAAGTCTTACTGGAGAAGAGCTTAAATAAGAAGGAAGTGAGAAGGTGGGGGGTGGGGCAGAGCATAGAGGTGGCAGGGAGCTAGTACAGCTGTGGGTCATTAACAATAATCACAGCCCACCAGCATGAAAGGCAGCAGAGCATGAGTATTCCCTCTTCTTTCCTTTCCCTATAAGAAGCCATCTGGACAAGGCAGTTTGGAATAAAATGCTAGTAAGGGAATTTCGTTCTGTTTGAACTTTATTTAAAGTCCCAGTGTAGACCAATCCTTTGCTTTGGCTTTGAACCTGGGGCCCAAGAAGCCTCAAAATAAAAGCCCGCTCTGGGTTTGCAGCACCAGGATGTTGCCCTAATGAAAGTTCATCACAGAGAGGGGAGCTTATTCTTCACTGGATGATGAAAGAGAGAGTGACGCATTGCAGTGGCCCAGGGCCCAGGGCCAAGCTGCATTCTGTTTTGGGTTGACTGGCCAGCACTATCTTTGCTGTCTGGTAGAAATGTTAATGTCCTTATAACCACCTCTTTACTCAAAAATCCAGCCCTAATATTTATCTAGGAATAAAAGAAACCTAAGGAAATAATTTCAAGGAAAGAAAATACAAACTCCCAAATTCTTTTGAAATATAAAAGCTATTCACAGCTTCTCTTTTCTCCTTTGTCCACAAAGTTTTCTTTATCTCACCCACCCAGCTAATTGCATGTGAAACTTTAAAGAAATACAAGCAATTATAACTATTCACTTAATGGATGGAGCATGACTCTACTACTTTTAATGCAATTTACCATCTTTGAAATTTTAGTATACTTTCAGAATACTATAGAAATATATCCTTAAAACAGTGTGAAGATATGGAGTTCAATTGTCCAATTTTATATCTTCTTACAAAGAAATGATATGCTTCTCTTTGGAGGCCAACAAAATAATATCCAACAATGAAATCACACAGAAGTTTGATAACCAATTGCCGTGAAGTCGATTCTGACCATGCCAATCCTACAATCCTACGATCCTACATGTGTTAGAGTAGAACTGTGTTCCACAGAGTTTTTCATGGCTCCTTTTCTGGAAAGAAATGACCAGGCCTTTATTCTAAGGTGCCTCTGGGTGTATTTGAATGACAACCTCTCAGGTAGTAACCCAGCACTTACCCATTTACACCATGCAGGGACTATAGGGGTTTTAGTGCCTAAGGCATTAGACTGCTAACCAAAATGGCTGGTGGTTCAAACCCACCAGCCACTCCTCAAAAGGAAGGTTGGGCAATCTACTTCCATAGAGATACCACCTCAGAAACCCAAAGAGGGGTCTTCTATGAGTCAGATCCAACTCCATGGCAATGAGTTTTTGTATTACTAAGAATTGAGTTTTCTCTTATTTTTAAAGTAAAATGTTTTTATTATTTATGAGTGCCTACTTAGACAATAATGAGAACTTAGTTATGTGATAAAGATTATTTAAATAAGGATAAACATGAACACTCTAAAAGTTCAGTTCTCAACTTATCATAAATTACATCCCACTACCTTCAAGTTGATTCTGACTCATAGCAACCGCCATTGGGTTTCCAAGGCTATAAATTTTATGGAAGCAGACTGCCTCATCTTTCTTCTGTGGAGTGGATGGTAGGTTTGAACCACCGACCTTTTGGTTAGCAGCCAAATGTCTTAGCCACTACATCACCAGAGCTCCTTCATCAGTTACATAGTGGCTCAGAATTACTGACCATAAAGCCACGTCTTTGGGCCAATGTGTGAAGGACATGATTGTACATTGTGGCATATTAGATGCTCACAAAGAGCCAAACCTGGAAAGCCTAGCTGGCACATATTGTAGAAAATAAGTCCAACATGTAGACATTCAGTCAAAAGAAACTATTTTAGTCTGCGAAGAGCTCCATCCGCCTTTTGGTTGAGCATGTAAGTGGTTGGGATTAGAGTAGTAGTGCTGAGGGTGAATAAAGATTGAAACACTAAGAGAGAAGGAAGATATTCTATACATTTTCACCTGGGAAACAGAGTCTCTTCTGGCAGCTTTTTATTATTTTTACAATTTGATATTTTATTTTATTATTTTATAGCATTTTTTTGGTATACTGTCACATTTTTAAACAGTTTAAATTTGGCAGAGAATGTAGCATAATTTCGACAGAGAAAAAATAAAACAAATATAATTTCATACTTGAATTCTTAGACATTACTTAAAAGAGAAAAGTAGTTTTTTGTGTTGTTTTAGTTTTAGCAATAGGGACACATGGAATTTTATTTTTTCTACTCTTATTTGATGTATTTATAGTTATATATTTAGACCTTCTTTAAGTTTATCAATCAGGACATGCAGCTAGAAGGCCATTAACACTGTCCCGATGTTCAAAACCTTTTTTGTGTGAAGGTTAACTCAGAGAATTATGTCAGTTAGAATTTTTTCCTCAAGATCTAACTGGAGCTTGGTTTATAAAACTCAAAATGAATCCAACAAAAATAAGCTGAAAAAAGACTAGCTGTCCTCATTTGTCCTGCTGTCCTCTTTTCAAGCTATTTTTTCCCTTTGGTGGTAAAGTTTTTACTTTGGGGTTTCTAAAATGCCATGACTGGCTATATTTACATTTTGAATACCTAGTCATGTGGAAGCTCTAATTCTCTATTGACACAGCTTGGCATGACGTGTTTCTTTGAGAAAGGTCCAAAGAGAATTCTCTGGATTCACAAACAGCTGATACTATCCCTTATGTGTAAAATGGAAAAAAAAAAAAAAGCAAAATGTTTGAGGTAATGGAGTTGTTCTACTGCTGCTAGAATAGTTTGTGCAACTAAAAAAACAGAATCATTTTAAAGGCCACGTTATTAGAATCATTTGATTAGTTTTATTGCAGAAGATGCCCTCCTAGATGAAGGACCCTGATAGAAATAATACATCACAAGCAAGAGAAGTTTTAGCAAGATGACAGAATTAAAGGAAAAGGAAAGTAATCACCTTGAGGTCACTGAAAGGGCTTTAGTTATAAGGGTAAATATGGGTCTAGAAGCTCTGTCCAGGAAAGTGGAACAACATCAGAGAATCTGGGACTGATTCTAGGAGGTACCTAGTACCAAACTAATCTGTATTACTGCTTGTTAGGCCAGTTTGCAACCTGAACAATAACTCTGTGTAAACTCAAATAACTAATTGCTACAGCTGAGAAACTTTCTACTCAACCCTATATTGAGCTTAATGATGAAGATTTACTTTGTAATGAAAAATTACTGTGAAGGAGCCCCAGGCTTCACTCTGAATCCCATGCCCAACCTTCAGACACACCCTCTTCTGCCCTGCCCTTCACTCTTGCTGACTGAAATTCACACCCCACCCACTGTTTCTAAGTCAGTTTTGCAGAAGACCCAGTCAGCTTCCATATTTGTCAGTTAAAATCTCCTCTTGGATGTTTAAAAAGTACTTCACATGATCCAAAAAAGAGCTGTAGATTTACCCAATTTTTTTTTTTTTTCTTAAGCTAATCATTCCTGTCTCAATAAATAGCTCCACCTGCCTTTTAATGCCATTGTTCAAAGTGTTGTCCTTGTCTTGGATCCATGTCTTCCATTCAACTCATCATCACTTCCTATTGAGCCCACCCATCTCCACTTCTACCTCTCCGACTCAACCCATTATCATTGTACCCTTACACAAATACAATAGCCTCTTAATTGACCTCTCTTTTTCATCTCTTGCCCTTCTACACCATATTCATCACATAACATTTAGAATGACAGTTTAAAACTGTACATCATAGAATAATCCTTTTTGGCTTATCTGCCCCAATGTCTTCTTACTGTTCTTTGAATAAATTCCAGTTCCTTCACCATAGCCTATTAGACTCTGCATGACATTTTTTTTAACTCATCTCTTCAACTTCATTCTTTACCATTCTCCTTTTTCCTCTTTTTCTTGCAGTCACACTTGTCTTCTACTGTTTCTAAAACATGTCAACCCTGTTGCTTCCTTTGAACTTTGTGCATTTATGGGCATTGAACAATCAGAGTATGAAACCAAACAGAACTGTGAGTGGCTACCACACCTCTGTTCTTTCTCCTTTAGCTTTTGAGGGCTCCATTCTAAAGCACTGCTCTCTCTGATGTCACTAGTGGATGCATTATCTTAAAATTTAATGTACTTCTCTCAATTCCCATCCTCATCTGGCTTTGTTAAAGCAATGTTTCCACAATCAACACAAATGGAAGCAGCAGTCAAGAAATCCGACAACATGTTGCATTAGGAAAATCTGCTGCAAAAGACCTCTTTAAAGTGTTAAAGAGCAAAGATGTCTCTGTGAAGACTAAGGTATGCCTAACCCAAACCATGGTATTTTCAATCACCTCATACGCATCTGAAAGCTGGACAATGAATAAGGAAGACCAAAGAAGAGTTGATGCTTTTGAGTTGTGGTGTTGGTGAAGAATGCTGAAGGTACCATGGACTGCCAGAAGAACTAACAAATCTGTCCTGGAAGAAGTGCAGCCAGAATGCTTCTTGGAAGGGAGAATGGCCAGACTTTGTCTCACCTACTTTGGTCATGTTGTCAGAAGGGACCACTCCTTGGAGAAGGTTTCATGCTTGGTAAAATGGAGGGTTAACAAAAAAGGGGAAGACCCTCAATAAGATGTACTGACACAGTGGCTACAACTATAGGCTCAGGTATATCAAGGATTGAGATGCTGGCATAGGACAAGTAAGTGTTTTGTTCTGTTGTATATAAGGTCACTATGAGTTGGAGCCAACTCAACAGCACCTAACAGTAACAACAAAGCAATGGATGTTCTAGTACCTATCTACCTTCAAAATATATTTTCATGAGTTTTGGGGGAACTTCATGCCTAAATAATAGAAGAAACTTGCCATGTGAAAAATTGTGCTGCCAGGGTTGATGGATTTTATTTCTAACTTCACTACTTATTAAACATAGATCTTGAGAAACTCAACTGTGTGACCTACAAAATAAAACAATTACTTGATGGCAAAATGGTTATAAGGTGTTCAGCACAATTTCTGGCATAAATATTAAATAAATATGATCCATAATTATTACATAACTCAATCAGTAAGTTTTAAAAGTATCATTGTGTATAATCATTAAAAAAAAATCATTATTATTTGGTATTGAAGGAATGAACTAAACTCTTCTAGGCAGTCAAAATCCATTTGTTCAGGCATGTGCTTTATTTTCCCCTTGCACTTGAACTCCAACTTGAACACAACTTGCTTTCAAAATAATGGCTAAAACTAGTGGATGCCAAAAGCTAAATTTTCTACAGGCTATAATTGTGATAAATTTAAAATGTGTTCTAAGAGACTGATACATTGACCCAAATTCACTGAAGTAGTTCTAATTATACTGTTGTTTATTACTATGACAAGTGTTTTAACCACAGGACTAATATTAGAAATAAACAAAGGTTTTATTATGCCATAAATTAAATAAAAATTATGTGGTTTGTGTTTTGAAGAAAACATGAAGCTTTGATAATGGTAGGGTTATAAATTAAAAAAGAAAAAAGCCCCAAGAAATACACAGACAGACAATTATTTGTATTTAAAATATATCATAATAGGAAAAAAAAAAATTCTAACAATGAAAAGAAACAGGGTTAACTGTTTAAAGGGAGAGATAAGCACTATGCTTATAAGCTTCCAGGAACCCTGAGAGAATGGCAAATGGCCCCCAGAAAGCAGATGGCAAAATACTAGTGCTTAGGAAATATGGGAGTGACTCAGGGAGATAAATAAAAAGTTGCCAACATTAGAAAACTACCTTATTGGTAGCTTCCTTGTAGTACTTACAGCTTGGAATATTAGGAAGGCATGTCTCAAGAATTTCACCTCAAAATGTTACAAAGAAAAAAAAGAGTACATACTATTTGAGTAAATTTCCTTGAGGATCTTTAAATATAGGAGAGAGAAGGAGCTGATAGACCATTTTGCTATCCACAAGGGGATGAGGAAGGTTCCATAAGGAACCTTGCATTCAAAGAAGAACTTTCCCTAGACACTATGGTAGTCTCCGGAGGTGATAAAGCTGATGCTGACTGCAGACCCATGTTAATGGTGCCCATTAGCTCATCTAGAATTTTCTCTCTGAATCTTTATCTGGGTGTTTCATTCAAACTTCAATACATGTGCTAAAAATCCTACTTAATTTAAAATGGTAATCTGAACACAGCTTTTATAGCACTCTGATATTTTTCTCTTTTTGATGTCTCTCCTCCCACAAAGTCTTGTTCTCAGCTACGAATAATCTTTCACGAAAGCTAGAGAAGTGTTTCTCAAGATGGAATGTAATAGTCAATGACATCAGAATCACTACCGGAGCTGACTAAATATGTGGATACCTGTGCCCCATCCAGACTTACTGATCCAGATAAGTCTCTGTACAGTACAATCTGAGAGGCATTGAGCTGAAAAGAAGGGACCCTGGTGGTGTAGTGGTTAAGTGCTTGGCTGCTAATCAAAAAATCAGTGGGTCAAACACAGCCACTCCACAGGAGAAAGAGGTGGCAATCTGCTTCTATAAATATTTACAGGTTTAGAAACCCTATGAGGCAATTCTACCCTGTCCTATAGGGTCACTCTGAACTAGAATTGACTCAGTAGCTGTGGATTTTTCTTTTCTTTGTTTTGGGTTTAAAAGAGGAGCACCTGGATGATGCAAAGGATTAAGCACTGAACTACTAACCAACAGGTTGGCAGTTCAAACCCATCAGAAAGCCCTTGTAGAAAAGGCCTGGGCAATCTGCTTTCAAAAAGTCAGCCATTGAAAACCCTACATAGCATAGTGCTGTCTTGGCACACATGGGTCACTGTGAATCAGACTCAATGCAAGTGGCTGGATTTGGTGGTGAGGGGCGGGTAAAAGGAGATTCTTAGAGGCTCTCAAGTCTCATATTGCTGGGTCTGAGTCTTGTTCATTTTTAATTCCTCAAAGTGTCAAGCAGAGTTGGTGTTGTATAAGAGGCAATCAGTAAATATTTGTTAAATAAAATGCATGAGTAGTAGATGAATTCCAGGCACCAGCATTGATTAGTTGGTTCTCTCTGTGGCCCACGAATACCATCCAGCCCACCCGTTCTACCAAACAACACTAGAGATATTGGGGAAGCTCCTTTAAAATAATGCTCCAGGGTCCCAGTTAAGTAATGACTGTGAAACCTTATTTTCCTTCAACTCACAACATGAATGTGGCAGTAACTCCCCTAAGCACAGTCCCAAAAGAAGAGTGCTGCTTGCAAGGAAAACAATTTCAAAGTTGCACAATTGATCTGGGAGTTCTTATCTGATCTCAGAGGAATTAGCTAAGTAGTTAGTTGTGTATTTCCGTCAACTGCTGCTTCCTATGGGGTAGTTTCTGTGTAGCCTACTTTTTATAATTTTCATCTAAGGAATTTTGTCCGTTACTTTTGGCTCCTAGACATACGTAGTTTAAATAGCTAGGATAGTATTACCTATTAGGAGAGTGTTTCAATCTGTGACTAATTTAATAATGGAAATGTTAGTACAAACCTATGACTAATCTGACATTTGCATAGTAATTTAAAGATTTTTCAAGCATGCTCTGAACTTTATAGGACAGTTACCATTTTAAGGCAGAGTCCCTGGAGTACAAAGAAGTTAATTACTTGGCCAAAGTCACACAGCTGATTAGTGTCAAGTCTATAGGGCTCTTAGTACAATTGTCCCTCCACTTTGGAATATTGACCCACAATAATAGATGAACATTGCCTTCTGATTGTTAGAGTAAATTCAGTGTTGCTGCTATTATTTTCTTCTTAGTTAAATATTTATTTTAGATGTTTCTCTGGACCTGAACATTAGGTGACATGGACCAACTTCAGCTCAAGAATTGTTTTCTCATTTTCTCCTGTTCCCATCTTAGAACACTAGGTGACATGGACCAACTTCAGCTCAAGAATTGTCTTCTCACTTTCTCCTGTTCCCACCTTAGTCCTGACAATCAAATATAAAAGGAGGGTCAGCAATGTGTAGTGAGGTAGTCTTGCCTCTCCCAGACCCACTATCATTGATGCCAGCCACATATTATTATCTGTATCAACATCTATGTTCTTACTCCTTCAAGTTGAACTTAAAACCATGGTTAAGATTTAAGTGTTTGGAGTCTCTTTGAATGTGGTATATCCCTACCACTACCCTAGGAGCTCTGGTAGCCTAGTGCCTAAGGCACTTGACTGCTAACCAGAAGGCTGGGGGTTCAACCCCACCAGCCACTCCTTGGAAGTAAGGTTAGGCAATCTACTTCTGTAGTGATACTGCCTTGGAAAGCCAAGAAGGGTTGCTGTGAGTCAGGTTTGACCCAATGGCACATAACAACAACAACCCCTGTCCATCTTTCCTCCTCTCCTTCCTTTCTCCTTTACTATTATATATATACATAGCCAAAAAACTCACTTCCATCAAGTCAATTCTGACTCTTAGTGATTCCCATTGGGCTTCAAAGTCTATAAATCTTTACAGAGGTAGATTGCCTCAGCTTCCTCTCACAGAACAATTATATATACATATATATATATAAAACCAAAAACCAAACTCACTGCCCATGATGGTTGGAGCTGTGTGTCAACTTGGCTGGACCCCAGTTCTGTGTGGTTGTTCCCATGATGGGATCAGATGACTGAGTTCTGAGTGGCCAGTCTGCCCAAGGGGAGTTTCCCTAGGGGCCTGCTTGCAATGATATTCCAAGGACAATCTGGAAGAACGGCATTCTGAACTAGACTTCCTTGAGTGAGCGG
>NW_006921662.1:4992620-4994969 GCF_000298275.1 Orycteropus afer afer
AACCACCAACCTTCTGGTTAGCAGTCAAATGCCTTAGGCACTATGCCACCAGAGCTCCTTATGTGTTTTCTCTCTCTCTCTCTCTCTCTCTCTCTCTCTATATATATATATAAAATACATTTTTTTAAAAAAACACATTGGGCGATGTCAGAAATTCAGAGATAAATGGTTAATTTCTTCAAGGTATGTAAGAACCCTAAAGAAGAATACAGCATATTAACAGATAACTCTAATAAAATCATAACAGAAGTATCAAATAACAATTATTCCCTAAATAATAACATGTTCTTAATATGGAAAAATATCTACTCAGAGAAATCAGAAATGGCTTACTAAATGTGGTAGATTATCAAACAGATCAGAATAAAAGGATAAGATTTGAAAAGAGACTAGAATTGGAATAGAGTGGAGGGATCAGGGAAAAGACTTATAACTGGCTAAAGTATATTCAAGAAATAGAAAACTATATTATATATAATGATATATTGTGTATCACTAAAGTGTACAACATAAGGACAGTACCTTCTTTTCCCTGGACTGCCCCCAAACAGGTATTCATTATTTATTTTTGCCACATCCACCCCACAATAGCCTGAGTAACTTTTTAAATACACGAAAAAGAGTATAACACTTCTTGTTTAAAACTATGCAGTGGCTTTTTACTGCAATTAGAATAAAATCAAACTCTACAAAGACTCAGTCCATTCAGGTCTTCTAAGAAGCAGCACTGAGAAGTTAGGAGTAGAAGAAGAATATTGAGGAACGATGCTGTAAATGAAAAAAAAATAAAAAAGAATCAGGATTGGACAGGGAAAACCTTCAGACCATAATGAAAATATGAAACCTATGAAAGATGGGGAGAAAAAGCTGTAATGCAGAGCTGACAAAGCCTCAGCAAACCCAGTGGGCTCTCTGGAGCAAAATTTGCCTGTAGGAGGACTACTATTTTGGGAAGAAAAAACCAGACCTTAGTACTCTACCATACTTAGTCTTGGCTGTGGTCTGTTCAGGAAAAATCATAACTTTGGCTCAAAAGCTGCAATGAATCCCAAAGACACTGTAGCTGCAGATTTTTAACCAACTCTATTTCTTGCAACTGCATGGATCCCTCTCCATGGCTGCCATAATCCACTCTTTGTGATGTTCAGATTCACTTCTCCATGCAGGTTCAGAAGTAGCTCCTCTAATCAGCCTTTTTTTCTGAGGGTGAAACATTCAAAAGAAAAAATATAAAAATATAGGGGTGAATTGTAGTCCCAAATCAGTGAAGTTGTTCTTCAGGACACACTGGTACCCTTGTCATCCCCCACCATTATCCAGCCCAAATTCCCTGGCCTCAGCTGCTCTCAGTGATTTACCTGGTGTTGTGACTCACATTCTCATTCCTCACGTACCTGGTATATGGATTAGAATAATGTTTCTTGGTACAGAGTGTTATCTCCAGTACCTCAAAATGCCTACCAGATTAAATACTATGTTATCTGTAGGAATCCCTAATACACTTTACCAGATTAAGGAAATCCAATTCTATTTATAATTTGTGAATAATCTTTTTAATCATAAAGGAATGTTGAATTTTTAAATGTCTTTTCTGCATCTATTGAAATGACCATATGGTTTTTCCTTTTTATTCCATGGATGTGGTGAATTATAATGATTGCTTTTTCAATATCAAATCAATCTTTCATTTCTGGGATCAATTATACTTGGTCATGCTATATTATCCTTTTTATTAGTTGCCATTTGAAATATTTAAACTAATTCATTTTGAGAAGTGATAGAAAATGTAGTAGATGGCTAGTGTAGATTTTATTAGAATGAAGAGAATCAAGAAATTGTAAAATCAGGAAATAGATAGAAGCATCCTTAGTGAGGCTAGAGGCAAAGATGCAGTGAACATAAAGACTATAACCCAGTTATTGAAATTATTGAGAAATGCAAAAAGTTTCCCAGAAAGTTCAAGACAATGCAAAAAGAAAAAAAGATATTTATTAAAGGAAATCATATACATGGGATGCTTGGATTTCAAAAGAGAAATTTGCCTTTTGTTTCAAATGCTAATATGTAAATATCCTTGTAAGGCACTGCCAAATTTTTTCCCAGTCTATGGGTTCTCTTTTTACTCTTTTGTGTAATCTTTCGATGTGTCTAAGTGTTCAATTTTTAGGAGGTCCCAGTGAGTTTGTCTTCTGCCCTTTGTGCATTTTTAGTTATATTTGATAGGTATTTATGTCATGTATTAGGGAGGCACTTAACTGCTCACCAGAAGGCTGGTGGTTCAAACCCACCAGCCACTCCTCGGAAGGAAGGTTGGGCAATCCTACTTCCGTAGTGATACTGCCTCGGAAA
>NW_006921662.1:4995069-5010034 GCF_000298275.1 Orycteropus afer afer
ATAAGGCTGGCGGTTCAAACCCACCAGCCGCTCCTCCTCGGAAGGAAGGTTGGGCAATCCTACTTCCGTAGTGATACTGCCTCGGAAACCCAAGGAGGGGTCGCTATGAGTTGGGGCTGACTCAACAGCAAACAACTACAACAACAAGTTTGTACCTACTATTTATTTATTTATTTGGTTATCTTTATAGTTTTAGGTTTTACATTTAGGTCTTTAATCCATCTTTATTTCATTTTTGTATATGGTGTGAAATCTGGATCTTGTTTCATTTTTTCTGCAAATGGATATCCACTTTTGCCATCACCCTTTGTTAAAGAGATTATCTCTTCCCCAGTTAATGGATTTCAGATGAGCAATCCATAAGTGAATAGGTTTCCTTCTTGAATCTCAATTCTGTCCCATTGGTCTATGAGTTTGTTGTTGTGCTAGTACCAAGCCATTTTGACTAATGTGGCTGTATAGTAGGTTTTGAGATCAGGAAGTGTGAGGCCTTGTATTTTGTTTTTCTTGTTTAGTAGAGTGCTGCTTATCTGGGGTCACTTTCCTTTCTGTTTAAAGTTGATGATTAGTTTTTACATCTCGTTAAGGAATGATGATGTAATCTGGATTAGGATTGCTTTGTATCTGTAGATTGCTTTGGCTAGTATTGATATTTTCACAATGTTAAGTCTTCCTGTCTGTGAACATGGAATATTCTTCCTTTTATGTAGTTTCTTTTGGTCACTTGTAGTAGTGTTTGTGGTTTTCTTTGTATAGGTCTTTTGTATCGCTGGTTAGATTTATTCCTAAGGATTTCATCTTTAGGGTGGCTATTGTAAATGGTAGCGATTTCCTGATTTCCTTTTCAGAGTTCTCTTTGTTAGTGTTCTGGTTACCTAGTGTCGCTCTGACAGGAATATACCACAAATGGAATGGTCTTAACATACAGGAGTTTATTCTCTTACAGTTCGGGAGGCTAGAAGTCCAAGTTCAAAGTACCAGGCTCTAGGGGCTGAGTGAAAGCCCCTCGACCTTGGGCTTCAGCCCTTCCTCTTGCTCCCGGCCCACTGAAGCTAGAGGCATCTCTTCACTCAGGCAGCTACTGGCTTCTGAGGGTAACAAGCCCAAGGTCGACAAATAAAATGGCACAATCCCGATGTTACCAAACCACACAGCAGGCCATTAATTCAAGTCCGTCGTAACTTCCAAGGTTGGCAGAGCATTGCAGGCTGCTGAACAACAACATGGCTATATGCAGGGTCCAAGTGTGCCATAGGCTAGAGACCATTCCCCAAGGCTTCTCCTTATATACAGGAAGCAGATCACATTCTTTAAGGCAGCTACTCAGCTGCTCACAGTAGATTCCACCATGGAGTTGATTACCAGTCTCATCATGGGGAATAACTAGCACCAGCTGCCCAGCCACTCAACCAGGCCCAGCTAAGTTTACACACAAATGTAACTACCACAATTAGTCAAAAGGTATCAACTGATTTTTGTATGTTGATCTAGCAACCTGACAGTTTTGTAAATCCTTGTGTACTTTCCACTAATTTTCTTGTTTAGTATGGGATTTTCTGTGTATAGGATCCTATCGTTTGCAAATAGAGATACTTTTACTTCCTCTTCACCAATTTGGATGTCTTTTATTTCCCTTTCCTGCCTTATTGCTCTGGCTAGGACTTCCAATACAGCATTGAATAGAAGTCATGATAAAGGATCTCTTTATGTTTCCTGTTCATAAGGGGAGTGCTTTCAGTCTCTCTCTATTGAGACCAGTATAGGTCATTGATTTTGTATATATGCCTTTAATTCTATTTCTATTATTCTGAGCATTTTCATTAGGAATGGGTGTTGTATTTGGTCAAATACCTTTTGTATGTTGATTGATATTATCTTCGTGGTTCTTTTCCTTTGTTTTATTTATGAGGTGGATTACATTGTTTGTTTTTTCTAATATTGAACCATCTTTGCATACTTGGTATGAATCCTACTTGGTTGTGATGTTTTATTTTTTGATATGGTGTTGGACTATATTGGCTGAGATTTTGTTGAGGATTTATGTGTTTATGTCCATGGAAGGTATTGGTCTATAATTTTCTATTTTAACCTTTGTCTGGCTTTGTTATCAGGGCTATGCTCACTAAATAGATTGAAATTAGAAGTACACCTTCTTTTTCTATGGTCTGGAATAGATCGAGTAGAATTAGTATCAGCTTTTCTCTGAATGTTTGATAGAATTTTCCAGAGAATCCTTCTGGGCCAGGACTTTTTTGTTGGAAGTTTTTGTTTGTTTGTTTGTTTGTGACTTATTCAATTTCTTCTTTTGGTATGAGTCTATACATATTTTCTACTTCACACTATGATAGTTTAGGTAGATATTTTGGTTCTAGAAAATTTTTCATTTACTCTAGGTTTTCAAATTTGTTGGAGTACAGTTCTTTACAGTATTTTGTTATTATCCTTTTTCATTCTGTTGGTTCCATAATGACATTGTCCATTTCATTTCCTATTCATGTTGTTTACATCTTCTCTTTCTTTTCCTTGTTAGATTTGCCAGCACTTTGTCAATTTTATTAATCCTCTCAAAGAACCAACTTCTGATCTTGTTGATTCTTTCTATTATATTTCTTTTTCCCTTATTTCTGCTCTAATATTTATTATTTTCTTTCTTCTGATGATCTTTTGTGGCTCTCTTTCTCATTATCAGAATGCTGGCTTAATGTGTTGATTTTTTTTTTTTTTTTTTCCTCTTTTTTGATATGTGTACTCATTACTAGAAAGTACTCTCTAAGCATTGCTTTTTTTCTGTGTCCTGGGGGTTTTGATATATTGTTTGGTTCAAGGAAAGTTTTTATTTCATTTTTTTAATTTCTTCTGTTACCTAGCAGTTTTTAAGCAGGGTATTATTAGCTTTGCATGTTTTTATTTTTTTATCCCCCTTGCTCTTTCTGTTGTTGATTTCTAATTTTGTAATGCTGTGATCTGAGTAGATGCTTTGCAGTATTCTAATGGTTTTGAATTTATTGAGATTTGCTTTGTGGGTTAACATACGGTCTAGGTTGAAGAATGTTCCATTTGCACTCAAAAAAACTCACTGCTGTCAAGTCATTTCTAACTCATAATGACCTCTCCTTGGGTTTGCGAGGTGGAATCACTACTGAAGTAGATTGCCCAATCTTACTTCCGAGGAGTGGCTGGCGAGTTTGAACTGGTTAGTAGTCAAATGCTTTAGGCACTATACCACCAGAGCACCTTCCAGTTGCACTGGAAAAAAAAATATATGGTGTGTTGGTGTTGATAGAGTGCTTTATATATGTCTATGAGATCAATTTTTTTGATTGTTTTGTTTTGCTTTTCTGTGTCTTTGTTAAGTTTCTTTCTTGTTTTGTCCTTCATCAAAAGTGGAGTATTGAAGTATCCTATTATCATGGAGCTGTCTATTTCTCTTTTCAGTTTTGTGGAAGTTTGATTTATGCATTTTGGAGCTCTCTCATGGGGTGTGTAAATATTTATTATGGTTATGCCTCTTGCTTGATTAACCTTCCTTGTCTCTTATGCTGTTTTCTTTCTTAAATTTCATTTGATCAGAAATTAATAATGCCACTCTTAATCTTTTTTGGTGCCATTTACTGGATTTTTTTTTCCATCCTTTTGTTTTTAGTTTAGTTTTGTCTTTGTGTGTAAGGTGTGTCTTTCATAGACAGCATATTGATGGGTTATGATTTCCTATCCATTCTGCTACTTTCTGTCTTGTGACTGGTGCATTTAATACATGAACAATCAGTATAATAATTGACAGGTATGAATTTATTGCTATCTTTTTACAGTTTTATTCTTGTTGTTGTTATTGTGTGTGTATGTGTGTGTGGTACCCCTGATTGCTTTGTTCCATATATTTTTCTGTGCTGAGTTCATTTTGTTTATAGATTTTTAAAATCTTTTTCTTCATTGCTGTTGTTTTCAAGTTTCCTAAATGTTTATCATTTTTCTTTATCATTTTGATGAAAAGATTTATTAATTTTCTTTGAGATTACCCTGTAATTTATTATTTTCTTCCCCAGTTTAAAAGAACCCATTTGCCTTGTAATTGTCTTGATTTTCTCTCCATTTGGAAGTCTGTAATATATTTATTACTTCCTGTTTTTGTTTTGTAGTTGTCCTGTTAACACACTAACATCTCTAGTTCCCTATTATCAGCCATGTAGGCTTATTTTACTTTTGACCCTGATCTTTCTGGGTTGGTTTCTAGGTGATGTTGTCTTAAGTATTATTCTCAGGTTGTTGTCTGTTGTTGCTGGTTCTCTGTCCAAATAACTCCCTTTAATATTCTTTGTAAAACTGGCCTGATTTTTACGAATTTTCATAATTTCTATTTATCTGGAAATATCTTAATTTTGCTGTTATTTTTGAGGGGCTATTTTGCTGGGTATATAATTCTTGGTTGTCTTTCTTTTTTTTTTAGGATTTTATATATGTCATCCATTTACCTTTTGCCTTCTTATGAGTTCTGCTGAGAAACCAGAGCTTAAATTTATTTTCTGTAACTTTTCATCTTTCCCAAGCTGATTTCAGGATTCTTTCTTTGTCTTCTGCTTTGAAAAGTTTGATTATGTTATGTCTTGGTAATTTATTTTGGGGTTTATCTTGTTTACATATTGTTGAGCTTTTTGAATGTGTATCTTCTCATCATTCATGATATTAGAAAAGTTTTCTTCCAACAAATATTCAACAATTTTCTCTTTGTGTGTGTGTGTGTGTGTGTGTCAACCTGTATGTGATGTCTCACATAATTCTTAGACTTTTGTTTTCTTATTTTCATTTTTTTTCTGATTTTTCCTCCAACAGATTAGTACTGAGAGATTTTTCCTCAATAATACTAATTCTGTCCTCCACTGATTCATTTCTGCTCATTTGCCTTTTCAATGCATTTTTTGCCTCTGAAATCTTAGTATTAATCTTCTGGGTTTCTATTTCCTGGTTTTGTATTGTTGCTAAATTTCCATTTATTTTGTCATTTTCTTCTTGTATTGTTTTCCTTGATTCTAGAGTTTTGTCTGTGTTTTCCTTGATCTTTCTCTAAATCAATTGAAGGTACTTAAACAAAATTATTTTGAATTACTTATCAGGTGGATCCAATGTTATTTATTCCTCAGGAAGGTTTGCTGGGTCTGTATGTTAGTCACTTGTTTGAGCTATTGTCTAGTTTCTTCGTGTGAGCTGAGGTTGTCTGTTGTCTCAAAGACATGCAATGGTATATATGTATTTGGTTGATGATTGTATGTCAGGTTTTGTGTGTGTATGTGTGTGTGTGCTATATTTTGTTTTAATATATCTGAGCAAGAAGGGTAGGCATGCTACTCTGCAATTAGCACTCACCACTTGTCTCCCACTGGGTGTGACAAAGTATGGGTGTGTGTGCATGTGCATAGTACTCTGTCCTCTGTTCCTGTATAGTAGTTGTGGGAGTGGCTGGGTAGTGAGGATGTGGACTCTGTCTCCTGGCAGGTGGTTCAAAAAGAAAAGAAAAAAATGCAGCAACAACAAAAAAATACAAAGAAAAAAAAAACAAATGAAAATACTAAAGAAAAGTGGGGGGAGAAAAAAGATAGAAAATGAAAATAATAAAAACAAAAACTTGAAAGGGGGAAAACAAAAAGGAATAGAAAAGGAAAAAAGGAAAAGCAAGGAAATGGAAAAAGAAAAAAAAAGAAAGAAAAAGAAAATAAACAAGAGAAGTAAAAGGAAAAAAGAAGGAGAGAAGTGGGGACTGGGACACCTGTTTGGTGCTCCTGCTGGCTGAGAAATCATTGAGAAGCAGGTTGCCTGATATAGGTTGGCATGCTCTTCCCACTGAAGAGGCTATGGGGTGCAGGTTGCCCAGTCCAAAATGGTGCTTCTGCTAGCCTATGAAGTGGTTAGGTTCAGGACACTCTCAGTTCATGAATGTGCTTGTATCAGGCTAGGTGGTGGCTAGAGGTGGGCACCCAATCTGGTACAGAATTACTGCCAGGCTAGGAGACAGCTGGGGGCAGGGCACCTGGTTGGGGAATGAGTTTCTTCCAGCCTAAGGAAGCAGACACTGAATGACTCCAAACATGGGAGTGGTATTTGATTTACGATGTACCTCTGACCTTAGGTGGAGAGGGGCAATGTGACAGGGAATGTGACTGGACAACACGTGGGTGGTTGCATTGCAGTGAATTCCTTGGTATGGTTTTTCTAGCCACGGTCTTTGTAACTCCCACTGGATTGCTGGCTGGGACCATGCAAATAAGATGTGTAGAGTTCTGATGTTGGGATTGGTTAGTTTTGTCACACTGCTAGGCTTAATGAGTCCTCCTAGTGCCAAAGAGGGGATCTCACTGCTACCAAGAAAGAAGAGCTAGAGGTGAAGTGGAGCATGTCCTTGGACCCAAGATCCCTGTGCTGGACCTTCCTGGCTGAGAGGAACTCTGGTGGAGAGACACCCTGTCAGAGAGATGTCCCCATGGAGAGATGGTGGCAGTGGAACCAAGAGGCACAAGATAGAGAGACAGGCTTATCTAGCCCACAGAGGCAGAGGCCAGGCCAGAGAGGCATGTCTGAAGGCACAATAGAGGGTCACTGCTGATCAAATAATTATATCTTGAGTGCAGTCCTGAACCTGAATTGTAGCCTGTTACTTCCCTAATAAACCCCATAGGCATGAGCATTGTCTGTGAGTTCTGTGTGGCCATTGCAATGAATTATCATACTTAGCAGAGAAGTAATGAATATTGTGGGAGGCATGATTGGTGTCAAATTTGGTAAAAAGACTGGATGGTAGCAGAATATCTGGCCTCAGAGGAATAAGTTTTGTGTTGTTGATGGTGCTTCTGTCTTCCTTTTGTGAAGTTAGAGGAGGTCAGAAGATGTAACCTCCAAGTCCTTTTTTACAGTGGGGGTGAGGAATGGTCACACTTCTGGTCACCTGGTGGGTGAGTGTGAGGAATAAGAGGAAGGTTACACTTCTTTGGTCACCAGACACCAATATGGGCATTGGTGTGGTCCTGGATGAGCAGAGCTGATTATCAAGATCCCATTCCAATTGAAATGCTGTTTGCAAAAATTCAAAATGGCTACACTATGTTGGGTCAGTTGAAAATTCACTGCTCTGTATGTCTCCTTGTTTGCTGTTTTCACTCAGTTTTTTCTTTTAGTCAGTATTTGACCCAATTCTTTATTCTTTCCATTGAAGTTTAGAGTTAAAAGATTGTCATCTGTATCTGTTTCATTTGTTTTATCAGGTTTTTGTTCTAGAAGGTCTGGGTAGCTTATCTGCCTAGTATGACATCTTGCTGGAATTTCCTCCTCCAAAGGGTTTTCAATAACTTATGTTTCAGTAGATTGCCATTACTTTCTCCTAAGGTGCCTCTGGGTGGACTTGAATCTCCAAACCTTTGGTTAGTAGCTAAGCACTTAACCATTTATGCCACCCAGATACTCCGCTTGTGAGTTAAACTAAACACACTGCCATCAAGTCTGTTCTGATTCATAGTAGGTTCCATAGAGTTTCCAAGGCTGTAAATCTTTCTGGAAGCAGACTGCCTCATCTTCTCCAATGGAATAGCTGTTGGTTTAAAACCCCTGACCTTTCAGTGAGCAGCTAAATGCCTTCACTAGTGCCTTGTGAGTTAGAGGATCTCAAATTGCCTTTGAGAAGGATCTCAAAGCAAAATGGAATAACAAGGAGTATTACGATTTAGGAACCCTGCTGGTGCAGTGGTTAAGCACTCAGCTGTTAACTGAAAGTGTGGCAGTTTGAACCCACCAGCTGCTCTGCAGGAGAAAGATGTGTTGGTCTGTGTCAGTAAAAATTACAGCCTTAGAAACACTACAGGGAAGTTCTGCTCTGTCCTATAGAGCATATAGGGTCTCAATGAATTGGGATCAACTAGATGTCAATAGGTTTTCTTGGGTAAGTACAATTTATGTTACTGCAGAAAGAAGGACTATCGATTTGCACACAAATTATTATGTATAACTTTCCATTTATTTCATTTTGTTTGCAAAACATCCAGAATTATATTTCCCATCTCTTCTGATTCTTTAATTAGAAACTTTGATGTCATCAAGAGTAATCACCAGAGCAAACATCAGGCCCAGCTATTAGAAAGATATATAATCTTTTCATAATTTGCCTATGATATTTTGAATAGGAAGATGTAACTGATCATTTCTGGTTGAATTTGATGGTACTTTAAAATAAACCAAAGCCCATGCAGAAGAGAAATAACCAAAATCCATCTTTTCCTCCTTAGTATTTAATTTGCTTTCCTTGTTGGATTTCAGGTTTAGAAAAAATATTTATATCAGTTTAGTCTGGAAAGCTGGGAAAAAGGGAAAGAAGAAAGAAAGGAAGGAGAGAAGGAAGAAGGAAGAAAGGATGAGTTTCAATAAGTCTTTTTAATTGAGTTACACACTCAGATTATCATTTGTAATGGTCTCAACTTTTCAAACGAAGCCACAGTAAACTAGTAGCATCAATTACCAAAGGGTCAAAGTTGCCATTGACTCACAAGTTGCCATATGACTCTGACTCATGGAAACCTCACATGTAATCAGAGTAGAACTGTGCCCTGTAGGGTTTTCAATGGTTGATTTTTTGGAAGTAGATTACTAGGCCATCCTTCTGGGTATCTCTGGATGGACATGAACTTCTAAGTGAGTACATTAACACTTAACATTAGTGTCAACCTCCAAATGACTTTAAGGGTCATATTATCAACAGGAAAATAAAAAGTACAATGATTAGATTAGAAAAGCAAGTAAGAATCTCTTCTGCCATCCCACTTTCTGTCTATTACCTCTGTTATATAAAGTGTCGTGTACTAGAAAAGTCCCTCTTCTGCATTTTCTCTCACCCACCAGTCGTAATGTTAAATTTCACTTAATGAACAAATATTAAACTGATTAAATATGTTGAAATGAAATATACAGGCCTAAATATATTGATTGTAAGAGCTCTGGTAGCATAGTGGCTAAGGCACTTGACTGCTAACCAGAAGGCTGGCGGTTCAAACCCACCAGCCACTCCTCGGAAGGAAGATGGGGCAATCTACTTCCATAGTGATACTGCCTCGGAAACCCAAGGAGGGGTTGCTATGAGTGGGGTCCGACTTGACAGCATATAACAACAACAACAACAAATATGTTGATTATAAATGCAGTTTCAATGGTTGGTTCAATTTATATTTTTGCAAAGTTTGAAGGATTTATTATTTTAGTTCAGTGCTCTACTCAACAACTATTGGATTGTAGGCCTATTCTTACCTTATCTGAGATCTGAGGTACTCTTCCATATACAGTTGTAGAACACTGAGCAGTTATATCTAGACTACATGATACTCTCCTCAGGCACAACTGATTGGGACCAGGGTGGGCACTTATAATTTTATAACTCTAAACTTCAAAATAAAGAATAAAGAAGTGGGTCAAATACTGACTAGAAGAAAAAACTGAATGAAAACAGCAAACAAGGAGATATACAGAGCAGTAAATTTTCAACTGACCCAATATTTTATAATTTTATAAAGATTATCAAAGAACTATAATCTTTTTAGCTAGAATTAGGGATTGGTATTGACAGAGAAATTGATTCTTCTTCTGGAATAATTATAAAACTACACTCTCTGAAGACCCAAGAAGCAGAGAAAAGTCAGTTGCAGAAGGAAAGAACAAAGCAGGTGAATCAGAGAGAGTAGAGAGGCTCAGAGAAGCATGGAGAGTAGAGATGAGGAGACCACATGAAGCCTCTGATTTCAAGGGCAGGCTGCATTTCAGCCCTAAAATTCCATTTCAGTCTTCTTATAGTAAATTCTTCTTTCTTCTTAAGCTGGTTTACTTGGATTTTCTGTTACTTGAAAACAAGAGTCATAGTTATTATAAGTGATTGCTGACCTGAGTAATCTCAGTTCCTATTCTGGTCTTTCATATTACACACTTCTTCAGTGCACAACTTAGTTTGTTGCATCCCTGCTTGAGTAGCCTTCCCTCCATGCCTTGCTCCAAAGCAGTACTCTGTTCAATTTAATGGTTGAATCTTCAAGCAGTTTCTATTAAATAAATGAATTCATTGACTGATAAAGGCCTCAACTTTAGTGGTTTATAAACATGCAATATCATCTTTTTCTCGTCTCTCTTCTGCCTCCACCCTCACACTTAACCCATACACTCATACCCTTTCATATTTCTGATTAGCTTGGCAATGATAGGAAGAAAATGTGAGTTGATATAGAATATATTGAAACTCCAAATGGTAATTTCATTTACCTGGTGAGTCCCCTGAAGGTCAGAATTTTTTATACCTATCTGTAATAACAGTTATAGTCCTTTAAGATAAAACTACTTCCTCAAAGTACGTTCCTCTTGACAAAACCACATTGAAGTTGTATTCAGGATGTGAAAACTTGTTAAACATTAGGCTTCTAACAAAAAGCTTAACAGTGCAAATTCACTCAAAGGCTATGCAGGAAACAAGACCTGGAGATCAGCTCCTATAAAGATTATAGCCTAGAAAACCCTATGTGGAAGTTCTACTCTGTCATACAGTGTCATTATGAGTCAGAATTGACTCAGAGGCACACAATAACAACAATAACAGCTGTGCTGATTATTCTTCATCTCCATATTAAATATTTTCCCATTTCTGGCACAGGAAGCTGACCATTCAAGACTACATCAGCAACTTCCCCTATTAGCTGGCTTTCAGGTATGTTCAGGCAATGGGACATATTGACAGAAGATTAGAGGGCAAGAACAGAGGAAAGTCAGGATATTCCTTCTCTCATCCATTTCTGCCATGGCACACTGTCTGAGAGAGTAGCTACATTCCTCCATGACTACAAGTCCTACAGAGAAGCCTCCTAAATAGCTCAGGCTCTCACTGGGCTCTATAAAACTAATGTCTACTCTTGCATTTTCAGCACTAAGTGACGTAATAGCTTCTCACTGTTGCTAGTTCATAATTGGCTCAATATTATTTATTTTTTTTCCTACTCCTCCACATATATCTGTAAGTACATTATTGAAAATTCTTTTATTTGAACCATTTGTGATAAATTTTTAAATGCTAGGCTCTTGACTAATGAAATAGCCACCTGTCTTGGGCATAAAAATATGCACTATTCCCCTACTAGACTTCTGGTAAGATGGCAGAATAGGCAGACAAGCTACACTGACCCTCTTCAACAAAGAAAAGAGAAACCAATTGACACAGATACAGAAGATAATCCTGAAGCCCTAAGCTTTGAAAGAAAGGATACAGAAGTAGGTTAAACACCAACTAGTAGAAGAAACTGAATGAAAACAGTGAGTAAGGAGAAAAACAGAACTGCAGACTGTCAGCTTTCCTGACAGCATGGACAGCCTGAATATTTCCAAGTGGTGTTAGGATCTGATAAGCATCCTAAAAATCAGCCCTGCTCACTAAGGGCTGTATGGACTATTGCACGGGTAGCTGACAACTGAAAAGGGAAACAGCAAAGAAGGAGACAAACTGAGCTGTGGACTTTTGGCTGTCTGAAGGGGTATAGCAATTTTGAATGTTTACAAGCAGCAGCCATTTTGGATATTTAAAGTGACAGCACTCTTGTTCAGATTCCAGGAACCTGAGAATAGGCTCCACTTACCAAAGATAGCACTGGCATACAGATGCTGATGACTAGATAGGAGACAGGTGGTGAGTGCATAAATGCTTCCAACTAGCAAATAGAGGAGCACAGTACCCTGCTTACTCAGACACCTCCAAACAAAACAAAGAAAGTAAAAATCTTGGGCAAATCACTACAACATACAATCATTAATTAAATATAAAAACAAAAATATCACACTGTCTTGCAGACAACAGATCACCACAGTCCACACACACACACACACACACACACACACACAAAAAAAAAACAAGATAAAGCATTAGAAATAAAGGACTGGAATACAGACCCAGAATATATCCCTGAGGAAGAAGCAGCATTTGGAACTCCCTGACCAGGAATTCAAAAGAATTATATTTAGGTACTGTCAACTGATTAAGAGACAGATCAAGGAAAACACAGAAAAAAATGAGGAAAATACAGAAAACATAGAATAATTTCAAAAGACAATACAAGAACAAAGTGAATGAAATAAATGAAAAAATAGAAATGATACAAAATCTACAGATAGAAATCCAGAAGGTTAACACTAAATTTTCAGAAATAGATAACATATTGAAAGAGCATATGAGTAGAATTGAACCAATGGAAGACAGAATTAGTGAGACTGGAGACAAATACCTAAATTCTTCTTTGGAAAAGGACTAATCAGAAAAAAGATCAAAACACAATGAAGAAAACTAAGGTTCATGTGGGATATCATAAAAAGGAATAATCTACATGTAATCAGAATTGCAGAACAGGAAGAGACAAAAAAAAAAAAAAAAAACAGAGAAAAATGTCAAAGATTTTTTGGAAGAGAATTTCCCTGCTATGATGAAAGACAAGACTATATTCATTCAAGAAGTCTAAGGAACCCAAAGAAGGATAGACCCCAAAAGAAAATCACCAAGGCATATTATCATCAAACTCATCAAAACCAAAGATAAAGAAAGAATCCTGAAAGCAGTATGGGAAAAATGAAAAGTTATCTAAAAAGGACAACCCGTAAGAATAAACTCTGATTTCTTAGCAGAAACTGTGAAAGCTAGAAGGCAATGGGATGGTATATATCAACCCTGAAAGAGAAAAATTTCCAATGAAGAATTATATACCTGGTAAAATTGCCCCTCAAGAGTGATGGTGAAATTAGAAATTTCCAGAGAAGCAGAAATTAAGGGAATTTGTTAAAAGCAGACCAATCTTACAAGAAATACTAACGGGAGTCTTTTGAACAGAGGACCAATAATAGCAAACAATTGACTGTAACTACAAGATGACATAACCCAGAGACCAACACATCTATGGAAGTATCCAAAGTAAATAAGCTTTTAAGATTGTAAACAGAGAACCAGAGACATCAATTGGCAAATGAGGACAACTACAAACCAAAATGAGGAAAAAAAAAAATTATGTAGTTACAAAACTTCTAAATGGTGAGGAAATCAAGACACTTGCAAGATAAAATAGACTGATTAAACCTCGGGGAGAAAATTATAAACCATGGGGTAACCTCAAAGAAAAATGATAAACCTTCAAACCACAATAAGAGGACCAACACAAATATTTAGCAAATACTGAACAATGGAAAAGAAGGAAATGATAATATAATTCATAAACAAAATGAGCTCAGCACAGAAATTTATATGGAACATAGAAATCAAAAACACCAAAAGAACACACTTAATAAAATATCAACAATAAATTCACACTTGACAATAGATGTCAATGGATTAAATACACAGTCAAGATGGATAGTTGCAGGCTGGATAGGAAAACATAACCCATCAATATGCTGTCTACAAGAGACACACCTTAGAGACAAAGACAAAAAGAGACTAAAAATAAAAGGTTAGAAAAAGATATATCAACCAAATGGCAAGCAAAAAAGAGCAGGAGTAGCAATATTAGTTTCTGATAAAATTGACTTTAAGACAAAAATCACCATACAACATAAAGAAAGACATTATATAATGATTAAAGGATCAATTGAACAAGAAGATATAACCATAATAAATATCAGTGGACCCAATGAAAGAGCCACAAAATACATAAATCAGACTTTAACAGTACTGAAACGACAAATAGATGACTCCACAAACATAGTAGGAGATTTTAATACAACACTTTCAAAGACAGATAGAACAACTGGAAGGAAATTCAGTGAAGATGCAGAAGAACTAAGCAATACAATCCACCCACTTGACTTTACAGACATCTACAGAGCACTTCACCCAACAACAGCACAATATACATTCTTTTCCAGTGCACATGGAACATTCTCCAGGATAGACTATATGTTAGGCCAAAAAGCAATCCTTAGTAAATTTAAAAACATTGAAATACTGCAAAGCATCTTCTCAGATGACAATGCTATCAAATTAGAAATCAACAATAGGAAGAATAAAAGAAAAAGAGCAAACACATGGAAACTGAATAACACCCACATTGAAAATGACTGGGTAATAGAAGAAATAAAAATGAAATTAAAAAGTTCCTTGAATTAAACGAAAATGAAAACACAACATACCTAAAACTTTGGGATACAGCAAAAGCAGTGATCAGAGGCCAATTTATACCAATAAATGCACACACTAGAAATGAAGAAAGAGCCAAAATCAGCACTTTAAACCAACAACTCCAACAATTAGAAAAAGAGGAGCCAAGAAAGCCACAGTTATCAGAAGAAAACAAATAATCAAGATTCGAGCAGAAATAAATGAAACAGAAAATGGAAAGACAATAGAAAAAATCAACAAGCCTAGAAGTTGTTTTTTTTGAAAAGATTCATAAAATTGGCAAGCCACTGTCAAATTTAACAAAGGAAAAGAGGGAGAGAATACAAATAACATGAATAAGAAACAAATTGGCCACATCACAACAGAACCACCAGAAATTAAAAGAATAATATCAGGATACTATGAAGAGCTATACTCCAACAAGTTTGAAAATCTAGAAGAAATGGATGGATTTCTAGAAATATACTACTTACTTCAACTAACACAGACTGAAGTGGAAAATTTGAACAGATGCTTAAGATAAGAAATTGAACAGGTCATAAAAAATTATCAACAAAAAAAAGCTCTGACCCAGACAGTTTCACTGGAGAATTCTACTGAATATTCAGAGAAGAATTGACACCAATGCTATTCAAACTATTCCAGAACATAGAAAAGGATGGAATCCTCCCAAATTCATTTTATGAAGCAAGCATAACCTTGATACCAAAACCAGCAAAGACATCACTAAAAAGGAAAACTACAGACCAATATCCCTCATGAATATAGATGAAAAAATCTTCAACAAAATCCTAGCCAATAGACTCCAACAACATA
>NW_006921662.1:5010549-5052304 GCF_000298275.1 Orycteropus afer afer
AAAAAAAAAAAAAAAAAAAAGTACCAGAACTAAATGAGAGATTTAGCATTATGGCAGGATACATGATCAACATCCAAAAATCAGTTGGATTCCTCTACACCAGCAAAAAGATTGCTGAAAAAGAAATAAGGAAATCAATGCCATTTACAATAGCTACCAAAAAAAAGAAAATACTTGAGAATAAATCTCACTAGGGACACAACAGACCCATACAAGGAAAACTACAAAACACTGCTTCAAGAAACCATGAGATCTACTAAATGGAAGAACATCCCATGCTCCTGGATAGGAAGATTGAACATTGTGAAAATGTCAATACTACCAAAAGCAATCTATACACTCAATGCAATCCCAGTCCAGATCCCATCAACATTCTTTAAGGATGAGGAAAAAAACAATCACTAATTTTATATGGGAAGGAAAAAGACCTCGGATAAGCAAAGCATTATTGAAGAGAAGAAGAAAGTAGGAGGTCTCACACTCCCAGATCTCAAAATCTACTATACAGCCACAGTAGTCAAAATTTTCTGATACTGGTACAATGACAGGCACACAGACCAGTGGAACAGAACTGATAACCCAGGAATAGGTCCACTGACCTATGGTCAGCTGATTTTTGACAAAGGACTAGAATCTATTACATGTAGGAAGAGATGGTCTCTTTAACAAATGGTGCTGGCAAAACTGAATATCCATTTGCAGAAAAACAAGATCTGTACCTCACACCATACACAAAAGCTAACCACAAGGATCAAAGAGTCAAATTTGAAACCTAAATTGAAACCTCAAGGAAAAACTAAGGGCAAATTAAAGGGCCCTCATCTACGGTATAAAGAGACTGTCAAGCATAACCCAAAATGCACAAACAGCTGAAGAAAAACTAGATGAATGGGATCTTCTAAAAATTAAATTTTTATGTGCCTTCCAAAGACTTTTCCAAAAGAGTCCAAAGAGAACCTACAGATTGGGGAAAAATATTTGGCAACAACGTATCTGACAAGGGACTTACCTCTAAAGTTTATAGAAAACTCCAACACCTCAAAAACAAAAAGACAATCTAACAAAAAAATGGGCAGAAGACGTGAATAGACACTTCACCAAAGACGATATTCAGGTGGCCAAAAACAAATGAAGAAATCTTCACTATCATTAGCCCTTAATAAGATGCAAATCAAAACAACAATGAAATACCATCAGGCCCCAGCACTAATAACAAAGTTCTACAAGACAGAAAATAACACAGCTGGTGAGGATGTGGAGAGATTGGGACTTTCATACACTGCTAGTGAGACTGTAAAATGATACAACCACTGTGGAAAGCAGTATGACAATTCCTTAAAAATTTGGAATTAGATATACCATTTGAGCCAGCCATTCCATTCCTAGGTATATACCCTAAAGAGGTGAGAGCCAGGACTAGAACAGATACATGCTTACCCATTTTCATGGTAGCACTATTTACAACAGCAAAAATGATGGAAACAACCTAGGTTTCCATCAACAGAAGAATGGATAACAAAACTATGGTACATATACAAAATGGAATACTATGTAACACTAAAGAATAATGTAGAATCTGTGAAACACCATATAACGTGGATGATTTTGGAGGACATTATGCTGAGTGAAATAAGTCAATCACAGAAGGAAAAATATAGTATTATTTCATTATTGTAAATAGTCAAGGAAAGCTTTATATATGGAAGGAAACCTTCTTTGTTGGTTATCGTGGGCAGGAGGGGTGAGGAGGAAACACTGCAAAAATAAAAATTAAAAAAATTACCTACTGCCAAAAAAAAAATGCATATAGTACAAATGACAAATTACCATCTTGACTAATTAATCAGTGAAATACATTTACTTGTGTGTTCCACTTCTGACTTAGTTTGATTATCTGAGAAACAAATACCACATAGATTTAAGGTCAAACATCCTTGGTTATGTCTTGGATATGCCTCTAATAGTTTTTATAATATGGAACAAATTGATTAACATATTAGATCTTGGATATCTCATGCATAAAATAAGAAATTTGAACTACTAGGTGATCGCCAAGGTGTCTTCCAAGTTTTAATATTATTAATTAAATTCTTCTTAAAAGTATTGACTTCATAAACTATCAACAGCACCTGATAACATTATATTGTTGAATCTCAACAAATGAAAAAGAAAATAAACTGCAAGCACCAACTATTTTTAATTGCTACTGAATGAGGCATATATATTTATATATATACATTAGATATATTAGATTCCACTCCAAAAATTAACTAATTTTTATTGGATTTTTTGAATATGCTTCACTCAGCCTGTAACAGCATTGTTAATTAATTCTTGCCTTTAGAGATGTTTAGGGAGCTCTGGTAGTGCAGTAGCTAAGGCATGTGGCTGCTAACCAAAATTTCAGTGGTTTGACTCACCTTTCATAAAGATTTACAACCTTGAAAACTCTATGAGGCAGTTCTACTCTGTCCTATAGGGTTTCTACAAGTCAGAATCGACATGATGGCAGTAGATTTGGTATTTTTTTTATTTTAATGATTTTTTTCCCACTCTCAGGAATGGGAGAGGCCTGTGAGGGAACAACCTGCAGCCAATTAAAGACCTATCTGGAAGGAGCACGCAGAACAGTCCCAAAGCTCACTTGTAATAAATAGCTGATGCTCCCAGAAGCCATTGTGGGAAAAACCTTTTAGTAAATGGGGAACTAGATACTCAGAAGGGTATTGGCTCAGTTATAGGAAAAAATTAGCCCTAGACTAAAGGCTTCTCCACCTCTACCTAAGAAAATCTAAGGGCAAGTATGCAATAAATTGAATTCTTTCTAAATTAACTTAACTGAGCTCCAGAAACAAAAAATCCTAGAACATATAAATAAAGATCAACTGTACAATGTCTGGCATCCAATCAAACATTACCAGGCATTCTAAGAAGCAGAAATTTGCGATCCATGATGAAGAGAAAATAGCAATCAATCAAAACTGATTCAAATAGAATCAGTAGACATGGATACTGATTTATAGTATCATTTAGCCTATAAAATATTTTATGGAGACCTTTATGTTACAGGGAGGAATAAGCATGTTAAGAAGAGACATAGAAAAATTGTTTAAAACCCCCAATCAGTCTTCTAGAGATGAAAAACATAAGATCTGAGATGAAAAATAAATAAAACATGATTAACAGCAAATTAGCCACTTTAGAATTAAATATTTAGTGAACTTGAAGATATAACAACAAAAATTACCAAATATATTTTCAAATTTGATGAAAATTCTAAAACTACAGATCCAAGTTGTTAAAAAATAATTGACTATTTAAATATATTTATCATATATCAATAATATATACATACACACACATTCACACACACACACAATTTTAAATTTTGAGATTTACAATAGCTGTAGAAGTAAAATGTTTGAAAAGAATATCACAAATTCTTAGAGACAAATAATGAAAGTATATTGTTGTATGGTTGTACTGTATGTGATGTGATGTAATATTACATAGAGGTAGACTATGATCAATTAAAGAGATATACTACAAATCCTAAGCCAACACTAAGAATTCAATCCAAAGTGGTTGTAGATCAAAACTGAAAATGAAAAATTATAAAATTACCAGAAAAAAATTACAGAAGAAAATAGTCAAGACCTTTAGCTAGGTAAAGCTTTCTTAGATACAATACTAAAAGTGCAATCCATAAAAGAAAAATTGTTAAATTGGACATTATCAAAATTAAAAACTTCTATTCTTCAAAAAGACACATTAAGAGAATGAAAAGACAAGCTATAGACTGTGAGAAGTTACTTGCAAAGAACATATCTGATAAAGAACTTGTATCCAGAATATATATATATATATACATATATATACATACATATATATATATATATATATGCATATATTCTGAATGCAATAATAATGAAACAAACATCATAATTTAAAAATGGGCAAAAAATTTGTATTGACATTTCACCAAAGACAATTTATGTGCAAATAAAAACCAAAACCAAACTCACTGCCATCAAATTGGATCCAACTCATAGGGACCCCTCCTTGGGTTGCCGAGGCGGTATCACTGTGGAAGTAGATTGCCCAACCTTCCTTCCGAGGAGTTGCTGGTGGGTTTGAACTGCCAGCCATCTGGTTAGCAGTCAAGTGCCTTGAAAAGATAGATGCTCAACATCAGTAAATATAGCAAACATAGTTTGAACCCGTACCAAGTTACCACAATATAGCTATTAGAATGACAATATAAGCAAACAAAAGAAAACGGTCAACACCCAGTGCTGTCAAAGATCTCAAGAATAACTGGAACTCTCTATAAGTTGCTGTTGGAAATGCAAAGTGGTACAGCTACTCTGGAAAACAGTTCAGCAGTTTCTTATTAAATGAGCAAACACTTACCATGTGATCCAAGTTCCAACTCCTGAGTAGTCAGTCAGTCTAGAGAAAAGAAAACTTAAACTCTCACAAACATCTGTACATTAATGTTCATAGCAGTTATATTCATGATCATCAAAACTGGAAACAAAAGAAATTTATTCAAATGATGAATGGATAAACAAATTGTGGCCAATTGATACAATGGAATATGATCCAGAAGGAATAAACTACTGATGTACCCAACAATATGGATGAATCTCAACTGTCATATGTTAGGTGAGAAACAGACCAAAAGGGCTTCAGATTGTATGATGGTTATTTATATGACATTCTGGAAAAGTCAAGACTATGGGGGCAGAAGTCAAATCAGTAGCCAGTGCCTGGGGTTTGAGCAGAAGGTGACAATAAAGGGCATAGGGGGGTTTTTGAAATGAGTTAACTATTCTGTATTCTGATTTTACAGATGGTTACACAACTGTATGTGTTTGCCAAAACTATACTACTCTAAAACAGAGTAAAATATTATACTTCAGTAAAATAAAAGATCAAAGAAAAATGTCAGTTGTACTTTTCAAATATAAATACAAGATCTTGTGAGTTGAAAAAACCTGATAAATAGAATAAAAATTCTGAACTATAAATATACTCAGAATGACTCCGTGGAAGATTATATTTTATTCCTAAATACTCAGAGCCCCACTTCTTAAGGAGAAGATATCTCATGACCCCATTAGTATTAACCTTCATCGTGTGACACTTGTTCTCTCTCTCTTCCCCTCTGCAACATTTGGAAGAAGACTTGTCTTCTGAGGTGTCTCCGGGTGGATTTGAACTGTTAATATTTCCAGGAAGTAGTCAGGCTACAAGGGCTCCTTTTACACCACTATATGCCATGTAAATTTCTACTCTATTATGGCACTTACCAAATACATTAAATCAATTCATTTATATCCTCCAAAAGATGAATAACTCCTTTAACAGCATGGACTGTGCCTTTCTTATCTTTGTTTTATCCATGCATATATCAATATCAGGAGCTCTGGTAGCATAGTGGCTAAGGCACTTGACTGCTAACCTGAAGGCTGGTGGTTCAAACTCACCAGCTATGCCTCGGAAGGAAGACGGGGCAATCTACTTCCGTAGTGATACTGCCTCAGAAACCCAAGGAGGGGTCACTATGAGTCAAGTCCAACTCGACGGCACATAACAACAGCAACAACAAATCCATATCAGGCACATTGTGAGAATAGAAAGAAAAGTGTTTATGGAAAGAAGGAAGGAGGGCAGAAAAGATAGAAACAAGACAGAAAGGAGCAATCTACTTATATCCAATTTAAAGAACATCTTTACCTGTAAGTTGATTCTTGGATAAACATATAATATGTGCACTCTAATGAATCTGATTAATATTACCTTTTCATCTTTTAACTTGAATCTAATAACATCTATTTAATATGTTTTGAATTCTATCTCTTTTGAGATCACTGTGTGTAGTTGTAGAAATAATATAAAGATAACAAATAGTTTATTGGTACTTAATTGAATGCTTTTTGTAGAATAGAATTTAGCAATAATTGCAATTATTCTCATAATTTAATTCTCATTTTCATCTAATTCTTGCAACCAGTTTATGAAGCCAGCAATAATATTCTCCGGTTTCAGAGAAGACATGTCTAGTTTCAGTGTATTTACACTAACACTTCAAGATCTCAAAGCCAGGAGCAGAGGGACAAGGACTGAACTGAAGAGAAGCTGACTCCAAAGCCCTTGCTCTTAACCGTGACAATATTGCAACATTGGCAAGCTTGAGATTGGTGTTTGTTTTATATTTTAGTTTTTTAAAATGAGTGTTCAGGAATCCCCAGGTAACGAAACAGTTAGTGAAGTTGGCTGCTAAAAGAAAGGTTGGAGGTTTGAGTCCACCCAGAGTTACTTTGTAAGACTGAAAGACAGACCTGGCCATCTACTTCCATAAGATCAACCTCTATGGAGCACAATTCTACTCTGACACACTTCGAGTCACCATGAGTTGAAATTGACTCTATAGCAACTGGTAAATGAGTGCTTACTTTTAAAAATAATTCAGAATTCTGAAGGTCAAACTCTTTATTTGTTGCAGTTTGCATTTCCTTTACTTTAGAGTCAACAATTTTAATTCAGGGAAAGGTATATATCTGAAAGTTGTTCCTACAAAATAAATAATTCTGTTTATTGTCCTGTTCAGAAACATTCCAATGTGTTGTTTCTATACCAATAGATGTATTTTTCTTCCTACATAAAACTTTCCACAATGCATTTTTATATGGTAGTGTTAGTAAGAACAATTATTTTCTGATGTGAAATTGCCCAAACATATAATGTTTTCATCTTACACAAGAAATGTATAGCGGATTTGTTGGTCCAGGTTCTTGTACATATATATATATATATATATATATATATATCTCATTGGCTGATATCAAAAATTAAACTGTATGCAAGTTTTAATTTTGCTTGTGCTTCCTTCTCAAACACAAGTCAGCCTCTGGTGAATTATGCAAAAATAGACACAAAATGGCAAACTGTGTTTCTACTTCTGTTTTACTTGGGCTTTATATGGTTATTTCTGGGAGATCTGGTTGTGTAGTGCCTAAGGCACTTGACAACCAGAAGGCTGGTGATTCAAACCCACCAGTCGCTCCTTGGAAGGAAGATTGAGCAATCTGCTTTCATAGAGATACCGCCTCAGAAACCCAAGGGGGGATAACTATGAGTCGGAACTGACTCCATGGCATTCAGATGGTTAATTCTTAGATATAACATTATTCAACATGGCAAATTAAAGTAAGTGATTTTAGGGATTCTGGCTAGCATTACAGTAACTGAAAATTGGTTCTACTCTAGTTCTACTCTGTAGGGTCACTATGAGTCTGAATTGCTCAATAGTAGTGGATTTGGTTTTTGTTTTATTTGCCCAATGTAAATAGAAATCCCTAAATTTAATAGTATGGTGGGTGGGAGAGGATATGACTCTGATTCTTCATGTACATGTCTCCAAGTCTGGATCTTTGCATACTCCTCTCTCTTTAAGCCTATAATGTCAAATTATTTCATAATTCATAATTATATGAATTATGAAATTCATTCATAATTGTCAAACTGGGAAAACCTATTTCAAAATGAAATAGTTACTTATCAGAAGTAATAAGAATGAACTCATAGAATTTAGGAATCAATATATCAATATCCAAATGGAGCTCTTCACTCCCTTTACTTACCCACTTTCTTTCAACTACCAAAGCCAGTTGCTATCAAGTCAACTCCAACTCATGGCACAGCCTCATGGGTGTCAGAGAGGAACTGTGCTCCTTAGGGTTTTCAATGCTGATTTTTTTTTTTTTCAGAAGTACATGGCTAGCCATTTCTTCTGAGGCACCTCTCAATGAACTTGAAGCTCCAACCTTTCAGTTAGCAGCTAAGCATGTAAACTTCTTACACCACCCAGGAATTCCCTTCCAACTACAATATTTCTATTTTTCTAATCAACCCAATGGAATTGTCATCCAAATAAAAGAAAATAAAGTCCTTGCCTTTACAAAAGTAGACTCCAATAGCCAAGAAGAAAGTGAAGATTTGTTGTTTCTTCACTTGCAGAAGACATATAGCATCTGTGTTTTTAATGGCAGAAAAGCTGGATCTTAGGTGGTAGGGCTGAGAATTGCAGATGAACAATATCATGCAGACATTGAATGTTTAAAACTCACTGTCAAGGGAATGTGCTATTTATTATTTCCCTTGATGTCATTAATCACGTTTCAAGACATATTACTGTCCTCCTAAATCCATTTATATTGAAGTCTATTTAATGGCTCTTGAAATCCACTTCAAAGAGGAAACTGTGTTCAAATAATAAAGTTGATTCTTTTCCCTTAAAATGTACAAATTACAGTGTGCTTAATTACTAATAAAAGTATAATACAAGCCATAGTAATACATAAGAAACAAAATCTATAACAAGAAAAATTAACATGTTTTGCACTCAAAGTACATTTGCCTAACAATAAAGCATTTTGAAGTAAACATTCTATAAAAAAAAAAAGGAGAGAAATAGAAATAATTTATTTGGGGATTGTACTATTTCACATCTTTCATAGAATTTCTCTTTCTTATCATGTGGGTAGCTGCCATGTAAAGATACATTAAAATCTTGCCATTCCTTTGGGAGAATGTGGGGTGACAGTAACCCAAGTCACAAAGAAGTCTTTGGGTTTTTCATGACTCTCCTGTGGCCTTTAATAAATAAGCACACACACACACACACACACAAAGGATGTTTTTTGGCTTATGACAGGCTAGTACATTTGGAGTAAGACCAGTGAGTAAATCTGATTTTAAAAATGACCACAACAACTTTTTATTGACATTTATAGGCAGAGACAGATGTTAACTTGCAATAAATTTGAGAGCGTAATTCCAGCTTAAGAGCCTTGAACCAAATCTGAACTTTCCAATTCTGTCTCTCCCCTCAGCCGTAACATGTAAATATTTAGTATAATTAAGTCTGGTAATATACTATAAATTCTTCCAATTGAGATTGGTTGAAATACTGCCATATCATCTTTTTAAGTTTTATTGAGTTATAGTTCAAATACCATATAATCCACCCATTAAAAGTCAATGTTCTTTAGTGTATTCACAGAGTTGTGCAACTATCACCACAATTTAATTTTAGAACATTTTTATCAATTGCAAAAAAGAATATTCATACCCATTAGCAGTCACTCTCATCATGCTATTCTCAAATGCTGGAAAAAAAAAAAAAAACCAAACTCATTGAGGTTGAGAGATTCAACTCATAGCGACCCCAACTTGGGTTTCCAATGCCGTACCTCTATGGAAGTAAATTCCCCAATCTTCCTTCTGAGGAGTGCCTGGTGGGTTTGAACCACCAGCCTTTTGCTTAGCAGTCAATTGCTTAGGCACTACATCACCAGAACTCCCATTCCCAAGCTCTAGGTAACCACTAATCTGCTTTGTGTCTCTAGAGAGTTGCCTATTTTAGACATTTCATATAAATGTAATCATACAATATATGGTCTTTAGTGACAGAGTTCCTCACTTGACATAACTTTTTCAAGACCCATCCCCATTGTAATAGCATATGTCAGTAATGCATTCCTTTCTGTTGTTGAGTAATATTGCATTGTATTGATATATCACATTTTATCCATTTGCAAGATAGACATTTATTGAATGTATGGCACATTCAATATTCTTCACCGACACCACAATCCAAAGGCACCAGTTCTTCTGCT
Organism: Orycteropus afer afer; assembly: GCF_000298275.1. Taxonomy (NCBI): domain Eukaryota; kingdom Metazoa; phylum Chordata; class Mammalia; order Tubulidentata; family Orycteropodidae; genus Orycteropus; species Orycteropus afer. The sequence continues at coordinate 5,020,236 of NW_006921662.1, forward strand.
ATCCTCTTTATGCATTGTCCAATTCTCACATGCATATGAGGCTATTGAAAATACCATGGTTTGGGTCAGGCACATCTTAGTCTTCGAAGTGGTATCTTTGTACTTTAACATTTTAAAGAAGTCTTTTGCAGCAGACTTGCCCAATACAATACATCATTTGTTTTCTTGACTGCTGCTACTGTGAGAGTTGATTATGGATCAAACTAAAATGAAACGCTAGACAATTTCAATCTTTTCTCTAATTATCATGATATTGCTTATTGATTCAATTATGAAGATCTTTGTCTTCTTTACATTGAGGTGTAATCCATACTGAAGACTATAGTCTTTGATCTTCATTGGTAAGTGCTTCCAGTCCTCTTCACTTTCAGCAAGCAAGATTGTGTCATCTACGTGGTGCAAGTTGTTAATGAGTCTTCCTCCAAGCCTGATGCTGCATTCTTCTTTGTGTAGTCCAGCTTCCCAGATTATTTGATCAATATACTGATTGAATACTCACAGCCGTCGAGCCGGATCCGACTCATAGCAACCCCTCCTTGGGTTTCCGAGGCAGTATCACCATGGAAGTAGATTGCCTAACCTTCCTTCCGAGGAGTGGCTGGTGGGTTTGAACCACCAGCCTTTGGTTAGCAGTCAAATGCCTTAGGCACTACACTACCAGAACTCTCAGTGTTGTATGGTGAAAGGACACAACCCTGACATACCCCTTTCCTTTTTCTGTTCAATCTGAAGAGACAAAGCAAGTGTCAAGCCCACACTCAAATATGACAGAGGTTTTGGAATTAATAAACAAGAGAATTAAAATAACAACAGTTAAGAACTCATCTGTTAATAGACATAGTGGCAGTGTCAACTCACCCAGGGGTTCTTCAGGAGGAAGACCTGTCAATCTTCTCCTATAAAGATTACAGCCTAGAAAACCAAATGGGAGCAGTTCTAGTGTGTCAGTGGGGGTCACTTTGAGTTTGAATTAACTTAATGGCAGCTAACAACAGCAACAATATGATCGATATGTTAATGGGTCTAAAAGAAAAAGTAGAAAACATGAGAGAACAAATGAGTAATGTAAGCAGGGAATGGAAATTCTAAGAAAGAAATCAAATGGAAATGCTAAAAAAAAAAAAAAAAGTAACAGAAGGAGAGAATGCTTTTGATGGTCTCCTCAGTATACCAAACATTGCAAAGGAGTAAATGAGCTTGAACATATGTTGATAGAAATTTCCTAAATGAAATACAAAGAGAAAAAAAGAAGAATGAATAAGAAAAAAAAAAAAAAAAACACACACACACTATCTAAGAACTGTGGGAAAATTACAAAAGGAGCAACATACTCATGGATTATGAAAAGAAAAGGAAGCGAGAATGGAGCAGAAATGATATTTCAAGTGATAATGACCAAGAATCTCCCAAAGAGAAAATAAAACAAACCAGAGATTAAGGATAAATAAATAAATAAATACATAAAAAGAAAGAAACTAACAACAAAAACCCTACAGCTAGGCACAGCACACACAAAATGTAGAAAACAAAAGACAAAGAGAGTATCTTGGAACAAGCTTGGGGATAAAAACGTTTTGCTTATAGAGGAAAAAAAATTAAAATGCACTTGTCAGAAACCATGCAAGCAAAAAGAGGGTGCAGTGAAATACTTGAAGTATTGAAAGAAGCAACAAACCAATCTAGAATTTTGTTTGCAATGAAATTATTCTTCAAAATTAAAGGAGAGCACAGATAATAACAAAAAAATCTAACTGCATCTCAAATGTATGAAACAAATCATTAAACAGGGTGGTGTGAAAAGGTACTGATTTAAGTAACTTTGGAAATGAGTGATGTCTATAAGATTAAAAGCGAAAGGAATGATATCACTCTAGTCTACTTGATAAAACGTTTCTAGTGGGGTAATGGTTAACAAATACCCTACATCTATGCTGCAATAAAACAATTAAGTGAATGATGACAGATGGTTGGAGATAGGTTTCTCATTGTGGATTGGCAGATTACAGATAAAGACGGGGCAATCACTAGAACAATTCATGTGTTAATGCATTAGAGTTGAAAACATTAGTATGAAGTCATGGTTTGCTTAATATAGATACAGATGGACACTTAAAGATACATTTATACATATACCCACACATACACAGGTTAGTATACACACAGGTGTCTCCTTGCTCTGCCACCTGAGAAAGCCTAGAAACAAGGACCATCCAATGACAACAGGCATCACAACTTGAGCCCACATTTTGGTTTCTAAAATCATTCCCCAATAAAAGGAACCAAGACTTCTTGTAATAAATAGCTGATTCTGGGATTGGGGCAGAAAGCATAGAAATTGAGCTTGGAGCATTTTGTAGTAACAGAAAGCACTCAAAAAAAAAAAAAAAAAATATATATATATATATATATATATATACACACACATTTTTGGAGTATACTGTAGAGACACTGGAGCCATCTTAAATGTTCCCAATGACCAAAGCTGAAATATTTTAAACAACAAAGTGAACAAAGTAGTAGTGGATTATAACTAACCCAAAGTATAAAATAAATGCCCATGTGTCCATACTGATTGTGGTGGTTACGTTTGTGTGTCAACTTGGCTGGACCTGGTTGAGTGGCTGGGCAGCTGGATATAGTATTCCCCATGATGAGACTGGTAATCAACTCCATAGTGAAATCTACTGGGAGCAGTCTTTGTGTATGTCGTCTGCTTCCCATATGTAAGAAACAGCTTTGGGAATGGCCTTGAGTTTATGGCACGCTTGGACCCTGCATGTAGCCATGCCATTGTTCAGCAGCCTGCCATGCTCTACCAACCTGGGGACTTAGAATTGACTTGAATTAATGGCCTGCCATGTGGTTTGGTAACATTGGGGCTGTGCCTTTTTAATTGTCAACCTTGGGCTTGGAAGCCTCAACAGCCAGCAGCTGTCTGAGTGAAGAAAAGCCTCTAGCTTCAGTGGGCTGCGAGCTGGAGGCAGAGCTGAAACCCAAGGCTGAGGGGCTTTCACCCAGCCCCTAGAGCCTGGCACTTTGAACTTGGACTTAAAGCCTCGAAACTCTAAAAGAACAAACTTCTGTTTGTTAAGGCCATCCTATTTGTGGTATATTCTTGTCAGAGTGGCACTAGGTAACCAGAACACTGATATTCGTAAACTATTGAACAATAACAAAATAGGAGAAAAGAGACAAATCTCTCTTGCAGAAGAATTCTCAATAATTTATGTACCTATTATGTTCTCAAGGAGAGGGACCATAAATCCTCACTCCTTAAGTGTGGTCTGTACATGGTGAATTCTTTCCAAAGAGTACAAAATGGAAAGAAGAAGAAGAAAAAAAGAAGAAGAAGAAAAAGTTATAGTGGAGAAACTTGACAAACACAGCCTCAACCAACTAATCAAGGGTAATATCAACAGGGATAAAGTATGTTGCTAGTATGTATGCTTGATATGATGTCATATCAAGTGACATTTCATCTCTGTGGTCCTCCTCCCCCAGACTCGTCACTTTAGTCTAATCATAAGAAAATCATCAGACAAATCGCAATTGAGGGATTTTTTTTTTTTGTAGAATGTCAAAAAATTTGTAGAATGTCAAAAACTTCTACAAAATCCCTGCCTAGCACTCCTCAAAATTGTTAAGGTGATCGAAACAGGGAAAGTCTGAAACCCTGTCAAAGCTATGTAGTCTAAGGAAGTGTGACAAGTAAATGTAATATGGTGTGTTGGATGGGATGCTGGAACAGAAGAAAGACATCAGGTAAAAACTGAGGAAGTCTGAGTAACATGTCAATAGTGTTTCATTAATTGTAAAAAAAATGTACCATAGTTATGAAAGATGTTAGTAATAGGCGAACCTGAGTGAGAATTCTCTGTACTATCTTCTCAATTCTTCTCTAAATCTAAACCTGTTTGAAAAAATTAAGTCTATTTACAAAATATTGTATTTCTCTTGTGGATCTACAACCTCTCAGTCTCTTTTCATGAAAGCACATTTTGGCATGCAACGTACATTAGTTAGGTTTTTTTTTTTTTTTTTTTTTTCTCCCCAGGAAACCAAACCAAAAGAAGGAAGAAAAATCTGTATCTCTAAAATCATGGATGCTTTTTTCTTACAACTACAGCATGCCACTATAAGGAAGAACTAAACACCTTGCAGGGTAAAAGTCTTGATTGAAAGCTCAGCATTAAAAAATGCCAGACCCCTAAGGTTCATGCAGATAACTTAGCATCACCTCCCTTGTTTTACAAACAACTGAAAAGTGAGCTCAGATAGGTTCTGTGACTTCCTTGACTGTGCTACAGAACCAGTTAATGACAAAACTGGGGTGTTAAAGTATTTTTGGTAGTTTCCAAGAGATATTCTGGAGCTCGCTAATAGAGAACCAAGTTTAAAATAAAACAAAAGGATTTAAAGTTTGTAAAATAATTCTCAATTATCAGTGTAAATAATAATAGTTCCAGACACTTAGTACATATGAAGGAAATATTTGTGGGTTGGGAGAAGTCCCTGAAACCAGGTCTTCTGGAAAGCATGGTTGATCAAATTATTTTTGTTTGGTCCATGGCAAGAGGTAACTATAAAGAAATACAATTTGTCAAATATATAATATAAACTAGTTCCAAAGGAGTATAATTTTTAAAACAAGCAGAAAATTGGTTTTCTAATGTATTAATGTCTTCTGAGATTGTATCAACCTACCGAACTAAACCCACTGATGTCAGGTTGTTTGCAACTCATAGTCATCCTATCATAGGGTTTCCAAGGCTGTAAATCCTTATGGAAGCAGACTACAACTTTCTCCAATGGAGTGGCAAGTAGGTTCAAAGAGCCAACCTTTCAGTTCATGGACAAGTGCTTTATCCAGTATGCCACCAGGGCTTTCTTGCACCTACCTAGAAATATAAATGTCATTGTGACAGAAACAAATTGTTCTTGTTAGCTCAGTTTCATCTTCAAATTTTATCTCTTCCCTGCCACCTTTGCCCCCTGCTCCAGTCCATCAGGAATAATCAAAAAATCCCAGAGAATGTCTCATATATCAGCAATCACAGGCCTCTAGGCAAATTGTCAATTAAGATGCTCCTATCTGACTCCCGGGCATGGCTCCAAAGATACCAGGTGACCCCTAGAAGAGGCTACAGCTTGGCCTGAAAGGAGATAACCTTCCACAAAGTGATAATGTCTATTTCTTGCTGTGAAACCCTAAAAATGATGGTGATTATGGTCACTGCCTTGCTCCAAAGCACTGTATCAAACCTCGAATTGGATTGATGAATGGAACTCAAACAGAAAAAACTCACTGCCATCCAGTTAGATCCGATTCATAGTGACACCACCCATCACGTGGGTTTCCGAGGCAGCATCTCTAGGGAAGCAGATCTTCCTTCTGAGGAGTGACTGGAAGGAAGATATGGCAATCTACTTCCCTAGGGATACTGCCTTGGAAAACCAAGGAGGGGTCACTATGAGTTGGATCCGACTCCATAGGCAGTGAGAAATGAAAACTGAGTAATTCATGTTGTGATTATCTCAATATCATTTTTTCCATTTGTCCTTGAATTAAGATGCATTTTTGTCTCTTACAAGGAATTCTTTCTCATGAAAAATTTCTGTAAATAGAGATAGAGCAGTTTTCTAAAAACAGACAACAACAACAACAACAAAACTCAGACCCAATTCTAACTCATGGCAACCACATGTATTTCATTATTCCATAGAGTTGTCTTGATCAGGGAAAGCTTTTATGTTTTTCTTCCAGGGCCTATCTAGCCTAAAGCATTTATTGAATATATATGGGGGATCAAATTATTTTCCAGAAGATTCAGTCACTTGAATATCTTATAGTCAGTTTGGAAATAAAATTCATATATATTTAAAATAATTTGAAACATTAATCACACTTGGAAAAATGGCCTACTGAAGAATAAAGCTATACACAAATGAGTGATATAAGTAATATTAAAATTTCCTAAACAGATGATGGTAGATTAGAGCATCATTTCATTTCAAAGACCTTATCAGCTGCACACTTTTTATTTAAAACAAAATATTGAAAACTTGGTATTTTGTAATCTTAGGGAAAATGACCCATGCTTATCTGTCAGTTTGTTGTATTTTGGTGGCTTACTTGTTGCTGTGATGCCACTGGTGTTTCAAATACCAGTAGGGTTATCCATCATGGACAAGTTTCAGTGGAGCTTCCAGACAAATATAGACTAGGGAGAAGGATGTGGCTATCTATTTCTTGAAAATTGGCCTGGAAACATTATGAAGATCAGTGAAACACTGTATGATATAGTGCCAGAAGATTAGCCCTTCAGGCTGGAAAACACTCAAAATACAACTAGGAAAGAGCTGTCCTCAAAATAGAGGTGACATTTACAATGTGAATGGAGTGAAGCTTTTGGGACCTTAACTTGCTGCAATAACAAAATGAAAAGTAACAGCTGCAAAGCATCAATTAATAATCAGAATGTGGAATGTACAAATTATGAATGCAGGAAAATTAGAAGGTGTCAAATATGAAATGCAACACATAAAGACCAATATCCTAGGCACCAGTGAGCTGAAATTGGTTGGAATTGACCATTTTGAATGAGGCAATCATATGGACTACTATGCTGAGAATGGCAAATCGATGAGGAATCCCATCACATTAACAGCAAAAAGAACATTTCAAGATCTATCCTGAAGTATAATGTTGTCAATAATAAGACAATATCCATACGTCTACGAAAAAGACCAGTTAAAATGACTATTATTCAAATTTACACAAGATTCACTAAAGCCAAAGAGGAAGAAAAGGAAGATTTTTACCAATTCATGCAGGATAAAATTCATGAAACCCATAATCAAGATGCATTGAGAATTAATGCTGACTGGAATGTGGAAGTTGGAAACAAAGAAGGAACACTGATAGTTGAAAAATATAGACTTGTTGATAGAAATGATGCTGGAGATTCTATATGGAATTCCATAGAATTTTTCAAGACCAGTGACTTTTTGTAACTTTTATAACAGTATAACACACTTGGCATTTCTCCAGCTGAAGGAACTGAAGAAAATTCAAGTCTTGAATTTCAATATTGAGGAATCCTATAGGCAAAATAAGGAGCTCTTGTGGCATATTGTCTAAGGCATTTGACTGCTAACCAGAAAGCTGGTGATTCAAACCCACCAGCCACTCTGTGGAAGGAAGACTGGGCAATCTACTTCCATAAAGCTTTACTGCCTCAGAAAACCAATAGGGGTCACTATGAGTCAGAATCAACTCAATGGCAGTGAGGGCTTTTTTTTTTTTTTTTTTTTTTAATAGGCAAAATATTGAATAATGCAGGAAGCATCAAAAGGTGGAAGAAATACATCGAGTCACTATACCAAAAAGAAATGGGTGACGTTCAACCACTTCAAGTGGTGGCATATGATCAAGAACCGATGGTATTGGAAGAAGACATCCAAGTTGCACTGAAAGCATTGGCAAAAACAAGTCTCCAGGAATTGATGGAATACTCATTGAAATGTTTCAACAAGTGGATGCAATACTGGAAACACTCACTCATTTATGTGAAGAAATTTGGAAGACAGCTACCTGGCCAACTGATTGGAAGAGAACCACATTTATACCTATTCCCCAAAATATGATCCAACAGAATGTGGAAATTATCAAAAACTATTGGGAGCTCTGGTGGCGTAATGACTAAGGCATTTGACTGCTAACCAGAAGGTTGGCAGTTCAAACCCACTAGTACTCCTCAGAAAAAAGATTGGGCAATCTTCTTCTATAGAGATACTGCCTCGGAAACCCAAGGAGGGGTTGCTGTGAGTCAAATTGAGTCGGCAGCAGTAAGTTTTTGTTGTTGTTGTTGTTGTTGTTATTGTTAATATCAGAAGCAAGTAAAATTTTGCTGAGGATAGCAGCCAAAATTCAAGCTGGATTTAGAAGAGAATAGGAATAAGATATATATATATATAATTGCTGGTATAAGATGGATCTTGGCTGAAAGCAAAGAATACTGTTGTTGTTGTTGTTAGGTGCCGTTGAGTTGTCTCCAGTTCATGGCAACCCTATGCACAGCAGAATGAAACACTGCCCAGTCTTGTGCCAGACTCATGATCCTTTCTATACCTGAGCCCATCATTGTAGCCACTGTGTCTATCCATCTTGTGGGGGCCTTCCCTGTCTTTGTTGACCCTCCACTTTATGAAGCATGATATCCTTCTCCAGGGAATGGTTCCTTCTGACAACATGACCAAAGTAGTTGAGACTAAGTTTGGCCATTCTCGCTACCAAGAGCATTCTGGCAGTACTTCTTCCAGGACAAATTTGTTAGTCCATTTAGCAGACCATGGTACTCTTTGTATTCTTCTCTAACACCACAACTCAAAAGCATCAACTCTTCTTCGGTCTTCTTTATTCATTGTCCAGCTCTCATATCCATAAGAGGTGATTGAAAATACCATGGCTTGTGTTAGGCACACCTTAGTCTTCAAGGAGACACCTTTGCTCTTCACTTGAAAGAGATCTTTTGCAGAAGATTTGCCCAATGCAATACATCATCTGATGCCTTGATTTCTGCTTCCATTGGTGTTGATTGTAGAACCAAGTAATATCAAATCCTTGACAACTTCAATCTTTTCTCCATCCATTGTGAAGCTGTTTATTGGACCAGTTGTGAGGATTTTTTGTTTTCTTTATATTGAGGTGTAGTCCCTACTGTAGACTGCAGTCTTTAATATTCATCAGTAAGTGCTTCAAGTCATCCTCACTTTCAGCAAGCAAAGTTGTGTCATCTGCATATCACAGGTTGTTAATGGGTCTTTCTCCAATCCTGATGCCACATTCTTCTTCATATATTCTTCTTCTGGTATTCTTTTCTTTCAGCTAAGATCCATCTGACATCAGCAATGATATCCCTTATTCCACATCCTGTTCTGAATCTAGCTTGCATTTCTGGAAGTTCTCTATCAATATACTGCTACAGCTACACCTGTTTTTGAATTATATCTTCAGTGAGATTTTGTGTGTGATATTAATGATAATTTCCACATTCTGTGGTATCACCTTTCTTTGGAATAGGTACAAATATGGATTTCTTCCAGTCAGTTGGCCAGGCAGCTGTCTTCCAAATCTCTTGACATAACCAAGTGAGTACCTCCAGCGGGTATTCATTTGTTGAAACATCTGAATGGTTATGCTGCCAGTTCCTGGAGCCTTGTTCTTTGCCATTTCCTTCAGTGCAGTTTCAACTTCTTCCTTCAATACTATTGGTTCTTGATTATATGTCACCTCCTGAAATGGATAAACATCAACCAATTCATTTTGTACAGTGACTGTGTATCCCTTCCATCTTTTTTTTTTTTTGATGCTTCCTGCATCATTCAGTATTTTGCCCACAGAATCTTTCAATATTGCAACTCAAGGCTTAATTTTTTTCTCAGTTCTTTCAGCTTGAGAAATGTTGAGCATGTTCTTCCCTTTTGGTTTTGCTAACTCCAGGTCTTTGCACATTTCATTATAATAATTGACTTTTTCTGCTAGAGCTGCGCTTCCTCTAGAATACTAGAAAGATATTTACCTATGTTTTGTTACTATTCAAAGGCTTTTGACTATGTGGATCATGACAAATTATGGATAACATTGAGAAAAATGAGAATCCCAGATCCTTTAATTGTGCTCATGAGGAACCAAGAGGCATTTGTTTGAACAGAGCAAGGGGATACTTCATGGTTTAAAATCAGGAAAAATGTGTGTCATGGTTGTGTCATTTCACCATACTTATTCAATCTGTATACTGAGCAAATAATCTGAGGAGTTGGAATATATGAAGAACAATGTGGCATCAGGATTGAAGGAAGACTCATTAACAACCTGTGTTATGCAGATGATAACAACTTTGCTTGCTTAAAGTGAGGAGGACTGGAATCATTTACTGATGAAGTTTAACTAATGCAGTCTTCAGTATAGATTACACCCCAACATAAAGAAAACAAAAAACCTCACAACTGGACCAATAAGCAACAGCATTATAAATAGGAAAAAGTATCAAATTGCCAAGAATTTCATTTTTCTTGGATCCATAATCAACTATCATAGAAGCAACAATCAATAAATAAAATGATATATTTCACTGGGTAAATCTGCTTTAAAAGACTTCTTTAAAATATTTAATAACAAAGATGTCACTTTGAAGACTAAGGTGCACCTGACATAAGCCATGGTATCTTCAATGGCCTCATATTCATGTGAAAGCTAGACAAGGAATAAGGAAGACAGTAGAAGGATTGACTCATTGAATTGTCATGTTGGCAAAAAACACTGAATGTACCATGGACTGCTAGAAGGACAAACAAATCTGTCTTGGAGAAAGTACAAGAGAATGCTCCTTAGAAGGGAGAATGGCCAGACTTTCTTTGTCACATTTTGGTCATGTTGTCAGATGAGATCATTCCCTGGAAAAGGGTATCACATTTGGTAAAGTATAAGGTCCCCAAGAAAGGGAAAAACCCTAGATGGTACAGATTGACACAATGTCTCTGACAATGGGGTCAAGCCTGGCAACGATTGTGAGGATGGCACAGGACCCAACAGTGTTTTGTTCTGTTGTATATGACGTTGCTTTGTGTTGAAACCTACTTGATGGCATCTAACAACAACAACATATGCATGAGGAGCTCTGGTGGCATTGTGGTTGAATCCACCAGCAATTCTGTGGGAGAAAGATGAGGCAGTCTGCTTGTATAAAGATTTATAGCTTTGGGAACCAATAGGGCAGTTGTATGCTGTCCTGTAGAGTCTCTGTGAATAGGAATCTACTCAATGGAACTGGGTTTGTTTTGGATTTTTCATAAGCATGTGAAATCTGGCCAATGAATAAGAAAAACTAAAGAAGAATAGATGCCTTTGAATTATGAAGTTGACAAAGAATATTATACTATGGCCTTCGAGAAAAATAAGCAAATACATCTAGGAAAAAGTATAGCTGGTAGGCTCCTTAGAAGGAAGGATGGGGAGACTTTGTCTGCTGTACTTTAGTCATGTTACCAGGTGGGACCAGTCCCTGGAGAAGCATAGTATGCTGGGCAAAGTAATTGCTGTTGTTGTTGTTATGTGCCGTCGAGTCAGACCCAACTTGTAGTGACCCGTCCTTGAGTTTCTGAGGTAGTATCACTATGGAAGTAGATTGTCCAACTTTCCTTCCGAGGAGTAGTTGGTAGGTTTGAACCACCAGCCTTCTGGTTAGCAGTCAAGTGCCTAAGGCAGTAGAGGATCAGAAAAAAAGAATACTCCAAATAAGATGGATTGGTATAGTGGCTGCAACAATGGGCTGAAGCATAGCAATGATGGTGAGGAAGATGTTCTATTCTGTCATATACAGGATCACTATGAGTTAGAGCTGAGCTTACTATAACTATAACAAGAGAAATGACAGTATTGTTTGCATCGTCTTTCACTTTCATCAGTAGTTATTTGATTGAGAATAATTTCTCATTATTATTTATTAAGGTTAGACTAAATCTCTTAGATTATATAGAAATATAGAGGTTTAATAGGATCTTAATTTTAATATTGTTAGTTATGATACTTTTTCTCCTTATTACTATTAAAGGTGTAGCTGTTGCTGTATAAGCTCCACTTGGCAAATATGAAATCTTCTCACTAAGTATGCCTAAATATCCTGGACATTATATACAAAAGAAACGTAAGATTTAAACTGGAAATAAGAAGATAGAGTAGCTAAGGACCATAAAACAAAAGGAATGGCATGACAGTGAGTTTCCTGGGTTACTTTTTGCCTCGTGTACCCTGAACTGGGTGCTAGAGAATCCAGCAACCTAAAATATCATCAGATGCAGAGATTAAAAAAAAAAAAAAAAAAATTAAGAAAATCCTGCTCTTTATAGGAGAGGAGCAGCCTAGAAAACAAAAACTTTTAGATAATTACTGCTCCTATCTAGCCAAGCACCATAGAGAAACAACAAAAAATGTAGCACCACTTCCAAAACCATCAGCAAAAACTGAGAAGAGAGCCTAGATTTTTTTCCCTTGCTAGACTGTTACAAAGTGTTCCAATTCCTTGACCAAGGTAGTGTCAAAGAAGGCTGAGTAGTAGGAAACTGGGACATTCATCCCCATCTCAAGGTAACCACAACCCCTGTTAGTGTCATGGACACCACCTGGACAGCCTGGATTTACCACTCTCAAAGCAGTAGAAGACACTCAACCCTCTTCTTGCCAAGTTAATGTCAGAGGAGGTGGAGTAGGAATCTAGCATTGTCACTACATCTCAGCAGTAAGGAGGACCCCTCCTCCTCATTGTCAATACAGGTCTACTGGGAAGCCTAAACTCCCACCCCTGCTGAACAATAAAGGCACTCCTTCCAGCTGGGGTATCAATCACTCCCATTTGGCAGTAATGTGGGTGTAACACCTTTTGTCAACCGGTGTGTTGTCAGAGGACGCCTGCTAAAATAAAAGATTTAAATAAGATCAAGTGTCTCATAGCACCATAGCCAAGATGTCAAATTAAAAATTACTCATCATATCAAGAACTAGGAGCTCTGGTAGCATAGTGCCTAAGGCATTTGACTGTTAACCAAAAGGTTGGCAGTTCAAACCCACCAGTCACTCCGCGGAAGGAAGACTAGGCAATCTAATTCGGTAAAGATTTACCATCTCGAAACCCAATGAGGAAAATCTCGATTTAAATGGGAAAAGAAAATCAACAGACAAAATTATTAGGATGATACGGATATTGGGATTAAGTCACAAGTATTTTAATGCAGCCATCATAAAAATGCCTCAATGAGAAATTATGACCAAGCTTGAAACAAATGAAAAAATACAAAGTCTCAGCAAATGAATGTTGTTGTTGTTGTTATGTGCCATCGAGTCGGACCTGACTCATGGCAACCCCTCCTTGGGTTTCCGAGGTGGTATCATTATGGAAGTAGATTTCCCAACCTTCCTTCCGAGGAGTGGCTGGTGGGTTTTAACCACCAGCCTTCTGGTTAGGAGTCAAGTGCCCTAGGCACTCCGCTACCTGAGCTCACCAAATGGGAATAAAATTGTTGGTTTGATAACCCAAAAAGCAGTGTTAAAACAGTCTCCCACAAAGAAGTGGGTGACTGCTCAATAAGTTCTCTATATAAGAAAACCATTCTTCTCTATAGGGTTCATTTTTTACTTTCAGAAACAAGTGGTAAAAATAGCAGTTTCTCTTTCAAACAAATAAATGAATTAGAAACAATAAAACTTGATCAGGAATGTAGCCATCTCTTCTATTCAATCTTCTATCTCCTCTGTTGAAGGAACGCTGATGGCTCATGGTTAAAGCCTTCTGCTGCTAACCAGAAAGTCAGTGGTTTGGACCCACCAGCTGTTCCGTGGGAGACAGATGAGGCTGTCTGCTTCTGTAAAATTTACAGCCTTGGAAACCCTATGGGGCAGTTTTACAGTGCCTAAGGCATTTGACTGCTAATGAGAAGGCTGGTGGTTCAAACCCAGTAGCCACTCCTCAGAAGGAAGATTGGGCAATCTACTTCCATAGTGATACCACCTGGGAAACCCAAGGAAAGGTTGCTATGAGTCAGAAAAACATCTCAGTGACAGTGAGTTTGGTTTTTGGTTTATAATGGGTCACTATGAGCATGGTCCCTGAGTCACAACCAAAGGAGAATCTCCTCGATCCAGAAATGTTTGAATTGAACTGAGACATACTTTCTACACTGAAAATCTATGAAATAAAGATATTGTCAGTTCTGGCTGAATTCTCCTGAGTTCTCACAATTGAAATCTAGGTCAGTAAGTTAATACCTTTGTTGAACCCTTTAAGCTTCTGTCTCTGGCCATCTGGTCTGACCAAACACAAATGAAGTAGGGAGACTTCTATAGCCTATGTAGACAGAAATAGGATTCAAGGGTAAAGAAGGAAGGTATGTTTAAATCAGGAGAAGAGGAACCTCACCCAGAGAAATAGGTGTTATATGAATGAACCAAAAGTAGCCTTTATATCTTGGCTTCAGGCTCTTTATTTCTTCATAGCAAGCTGAAGCCTGTCAGCCAAAAAGCCCAATACCAACTTCCAAATTTTACATTTCCAATTGTTTTAAAAATAGCCTGAGTAACCATGTTTTAGCCACTTAGAGCCTGCCTGCTTTACTTACCCCACAAACCTGAGCCCGACATGTTATCCCTATATACGATAAAACCCACTAGTTATAAAGACCCCGTGGTAGTTAAGTTTGTGTGCCTACTTGGCTGGACCTGGTTGAGTGGCTGGACAGTTAGATGTAGTTATTTCCCACGATGAAACTGGTATTTAACTCCATGGTGGAATCTATTAGAGCAGCTAAGTAGTTGCTTTAGGGATGTGGTCTGCTTCCAGGGTATAAAAAGCAACTTTGAGAAAGGTCACCCTGCATTTAGCTGAGTCATTGTTCAGCAGCCTGCCATGTTGCCCTGCCAATCTTGGGACTTTTAATGGACTTGAATTACTGGCCTGCCATGTGGTTTGGTAATATCAGGACTGTGCCTTTTCACTTAATCGACTTTGGGTTTGTCATGCTCAGCAGCTTGCAGCTGCCTGAGTGAAAAGATGCCTCTAGCTTCAGTGGGCTGGGAGCAAGAGGCAGAGCTGAAGCCCAAGGTGGAGGGGCTTTCACCCAGTCCCTGGAGCCTGGCACCTGAAACTCAGACTTCTAACCTCCAAAATTGTAAGAGAATAAACTCTTGTTTGTTAAAGCCATCGCTTTGGTGGTATACTCCTGTCAGAGCAGCACTAGGTAACTAAAACAGACCCCATGCTGCTGCTGCCCTAGATCTAAGCTCTCCCCACTTTGCAGCAGAAAAGGTCATCATCTAGGCTAATGTAAGCCCACCTTCTTTCTTTTATCCCCCTGGGGTTTCCTTTACCCTTTCTGGTGGCTCTCTGTACTGTTTGTCTCTAGTGGGCCTCTGCTATGGTGAATTGTCCCCTGCGTGTGAACCGGCCACACGTTAGCCCCAGTAAATGGCTTGTTATGCATCATTGCTATCTCATGGTCATCTCTTTTTCCTTGATTGGTACCAAACTCCCTCAAACTCGCTATAGCAGACAGTTAAGCCTTCTGTGGCAGCATGCCCCTCATTATGTCCTGACACATGATCAGCTGAAAATGGGCAATGACGTGGAATTGCTTTGATTCCCTAGGTTTCCTGTAGGGCAAGTGGAGTCAGGAGTGAACAAAGTAATGGGCTAGTCTCATTTGAATGCATTCAATCTTTTCCATTTTCCCCAATGCACTGTACAAATAATATCATTTTTCTATTTATTCAATGAGCATGGTTTTATAAAACTTGGCCTTCCCTGGTTGCAATGAATTTGTTTGGGTCAGATGTGGAACACTCCACAGGGTTCTATGTGGTCAGTTGTGGTCCACAGGACACTGGAATCAGAGGTTTGCAATTCAAATGGGAGGTCACCAAACAGTTGAGGTGCTCTTTGAAGCCACTGAAAAAGTCTTTTCAGCTAGGCATGGAGCTCCTGTGTACTGCTTTCCTGGCATTTTCTGAATGATTGAGACAAGATTCAAGTCTCTTTGGGTTTCTTTGAGAGATTCTGGTATGTGCTATGATGTTTTTATGGAAAAGAGCAAGCATATTTTAAGAAGGGAAGCAGAACTAGTCAAAAGATTTGCTTCCCAGTTGAAGAATATTATCAAGTCTGTGAAAAGATTAAACTGATTACACAAAACTATGAAGCCCTCAAGTGACCACCAATGGTTAGCTGCATTTAATAAATAATAAATAATTGGAACAAGTCCACCATTTCACTTCAGAATACGAGAAGCCTTCTCACAAAATGGTGAATCTCCTATTATTTCATAGAGTGATTATAGCTTGTTTATGTTCAAGGACAAAAAAGATGCATCAGAATCTCTCTGACCCCACAGGACTGATGCCAAAAGCTCCTTATAAGCATCTTAAAAGAATGTAAAACAACTTCAGAGAGCAATAATGGATGCTTTGGATAAAATGTTCACCTTTAGGAAAGCCTAAAACTGCTTTCTCAAGAAACTAGGGGATGTAAAGAAAGAATATGGAAATTGAAGGAACAGAAGAAATGCTTGAAAACTCCCACATAAATGGTAAAGAGAGTCAGCTAAAAATTTCTAGCTGATACCAGACTGAAAATGTTAACTTTCCTACTCTCATTAGAGATAATTACAAGGATATGACAACTTGGAGTTAGATTTAAAAAAAAAAAAAAGTGCATACAAAAATGGAGACCAAGACCCTCAACTGAACTTCAGTTTGAAGAAACTCATTGCTGCGGTTAATTTAAATGGTTCTTTAGAAAGACTTCAAGAATGAGAACAAGAATTATTTAAAAAGTTATGTAAAGAAAATCAAGTCAATGTAGCATTTACAATTCAAATGAAAAGGCTCCAAACTGAGCACGCATCTTTGTAATACGAAAACACACAGCTTGAAAGTAAGATTCAAAAGTCTCCACTGAAACTTCAAGTATTGCCTGAACTACATCAAGAATATGTAGTGCAACTTTGCAAAAATAAATAAATAAATCGAGGAGGGAATTTCCTATCTAGAAAATAACCCCCTAAAGTGTATGGAAAATACCAGAGGTACATATCAGCTCAGCTTCCAAAGGAAAATGGCTGAAGACCTGAAGAAAGATGGGAAAGAATCACTTCCTTCTATTAAAGTTAGATCATCTCTACTGAGAAAAAAGTGCATTTGACTGAAAGAAAGCTCAAGCAGCTATGAAAAGAAAATGGTCACCACAGACAAAAATTTTCTGAAATAGTTTAGATACATAATTGCTGTCAATTCAGTGTCAATTCCTGATGATCTGATGTACAACAGAACAAATATTGACCAGTGCTGCATCATGCTCATTTTCTCCAGAATGTCCATTGTTGTGGTAATTTGGACAAACAATTTCACCAGCAGCCTCCCTCGCCCTTGCTAGCCCTCTGCTTCACCAAACATGATGTCCTCCTCCAGCAACTGATTTCTCCTGATGACGTATCCAAAGCGAGGAAGTCAGACAGTGTTTTTTTGTGATCCATAAGGTTTCATTGACTAATTTTTGGACATATATTGCCAGGCCTCTCTCTCTCCCTAGTTTGTCTTTGTCTGGAAGCTCTGGCAAAACTTGTCCACTATGGTGATCTTGTTAGTACTTGAAAAATTAGTAGCATAGCTTCCAGCATGTAAGCCATACACAAGCCTACCATAGTAGGACAAACTGGGAGGCCAGTTTAAATTCCAGTTTTTCCCAAGCTTTTCCCTTCGTGCCTGCTCTTCAACACAAGCTCTGAGAATAGGCTTGAGAGTAGCAGAGACCTCTTGGATGCTCAGAGCTGCAGGAAAGGAGAAGGGCTAAACTCTCAGAGTGCAATAATCTGACTGTCAAGTAGGGCTGACTCAATTTTCACAGCTGACTCCAGCACATCCATAACCACAGCAGGACATCTAGCTCTGTTTTCTCTTTTTAAAAGTTATTTTGATTTATCTCCTTTTGTTTCACTTGTTACTTCTTTGTTACTAAATTTGCTCATATTGAAGTTTAATAGAATTATAATTTCTAAAACAGTATTTTCCAAGTATGGACGATCTCACTATAATTCTTATGAATTCATAATTTCCACATCATTGTATCCTCTGGAATTAGTGTAAGCATTATATGTTGATTTAATTAACTGGTCTACTATTACCTAAACCACAATTGAAGTTTGAAATGATCAGGTAGAGACATGTGAAACAACAAAAATCATTTTGATATGTGATGAACTGTTATACAAAATCTGTATGTTTACTTATTATTAGCTTAGTATTTATTAAGCTAATGAATATAATAATTAAATTAATATTTGCCTCAAATTTTTACTGGTTTTGAAAACAATACAAAAATATTAATAAAAACAAAATAGTTAAAAATAAAACCTAGAGTAGCACCCCTCTCTATATCTATTATAAATTCATGGATTAATATAGAGGAGTTAATATTTTACAACTATTAGGCTCTTGTTTTGTACTGTTTTGTGATATTGTCATTTTATTTTTGATATTCTTTGTTCCTTAAATGTTTCTAAGTTTGATGCACTCAAAATAAAATTCACCCTTTAAAAATGTTAACACATTAATTTTAAAAGTAAATAGATCAATTAAAGCTGTGATTATTTGGAAAACAAAGTGTTGGGGAATGTCATGTCTCTTGATTTAACATATTTGCTTCCTAGAAAAATTGTTGTATATAAAACATCAATTTGAACTTAAGAGTTGTCCATCTCAGGGATGCAAGCATGTTTGATGATTGTGCAAAGGGTTTGCTACTATCTTGTTGTACGATTTTTTGCATGTAGAATTAGGCCTTGAGGGAGAGGGTTTACATCTGGAGAAGACAATAAAATTATGAGATCAGCAGTAATTATGCTTTTCAAGGACCCACCAGACTCCTGTGAATGGAAAGGAGGTAAAGGCAGAAAATGAAATTAATGTTGTCCCTGGGGTCTCTGGGTACCAAGTGGCTTCTGAGAGCACCTGCAACGGTGCCCCTATAGCAGAGTGTCCCACAGAGACAAGTTGAAGAAGGAAGCACTCTTCCCGTCTGCATGCAGAATACAGTGTGGCTCTACCTCAAGAGAATGCCAGTGAACACAGCTATCATGGTGCCTCAACCACCTGTCCCAGGAGACAATTGCTTTGGCAATTACATCATGAGTCTCACAGAAGGCATCAACAGCAGTAGTAGGGGTGAGGTACAGCACTCAGGTAGCCTCTTGGGTAGCAGACACCAGTAAAGAGGGCAGAAAAAAAAACGAGTGAACATACCAGAGATCCTCTTGAGTTTTCATGCAGTCATGGAATAAAGTCAATATACAATTATTTCAATGAAGCACAAAGAATGCTAAGGTAATGAATTATATTTTATTGCTATTATTTTTTACCTTCCTCCACTTTTCTTTTATTTTTAAACTGGAAGAGAAGAGAAGAAAATGCCCATAAAAATATAGCCACAGTGGAATCTGAAGGAAATAAAGAAAACAATGTATAAAACAAGGCACAATTTCAGATGGTATTAGTTTATGTACATATTATGAGTAATAAACAAAAAATATTTTTCTTATTTTGTTGTTAAGAATATACAAAGCAAAAGAGAGCAAAATATACACCAATTCAACAATTTCTACATGCACTATTTAATGACATTGATTCCATTCTTTGAGTTGTGCAACTATTCACACCCTCCTTTTCTGAGTCGTTCCTCTCCCATTAACATAAACTCACTGCCCCCTGAAGTCTCTATCTAATCTTTCAAATTATTGTCATCACTTTGATCCCATATAGATAGTTCTTAAAAGAGCATTATACTCAAGGCAGACATTTTATATTTGCTTAAGAAAACTCCAGGGGATATTTTTGATTATCTTAAGGGGTTCATTCAACTTTCATGGCTCCAAGAAGTCTGGATTCCATGAAAATAGGAAATTCTGTTCTGCATTTCCCCCTTTTGATCAGGAATCTTCTATAGAATCTCATATCAAAATGTTAAGTAATGGTAGCTGGGCATCATGCAGTTCTTCTGGTATCATGGCAAAAGAGGCAGTTGTTCATGGAGGCAATTAGGAACACATTCCATATCCTTAACAGTATGGTTGCATTGTTGATCATTGTGACTGTCAATAAGTTGTACACCTGTAAAAAGCTTAATTGGCAAAAGTTGTGTGATAGCTATATTTATAACAACAACAAAAACAAAAAAAGAAGAGCTGCTGAGGTTGCTTATGTACAACAAAAGAAATATGAATGAGCAAGTGAATTAAAGAAAACAAACAAACAGGTTTTTGTTCAGCACAGTAATAAACTCCAGGAGGTTCACTGTAGAAGCATAACTGTAATGCAGTAGATTTCTTGGTATGGGTTTTCTAGTCATGGCCTTTGTGACTCCCACCAGAGTACTGGATGGGACTGTGTAAATAAGGTGTGTGGAACTCTAATTGAAAGATTGGTTAGTTTTGTCATGCTCCTGGCCTTAAAATGAGCCCTTCTAGAAGCAGAGGAGGAGATTCTCACTGCCATCAGAAAAGAAGAGCTGGAGGTGAAGTAGAGTACGTCCTTAGACTCAAGATTCTTGCACTGGAATTCCTTGGCTGAAAGACACCTGGCAGAGAGATGCCTGACTGAGAGATGCCCAGTGGAGAGGTACCTGGCTGAGAAATAGTGGCAGTGGAACCAACAGGCACAAGACAGAGTGCTGGGCTTTCTGGCCCAAGGAGCAAGAAAGCTGAATGTCACTGGGCTGGAGGCTTGCCGGTGGAGTCAGGCGCATGTAGGTGTACCTATCAGCAGAGCTAAAAGAGCTTTGAAACGCTTGCCTGAGCAGGGCAGAGGCCAGGCTAACAGGCCAAGGGCTCAAAGGTGAATCTTAGGGCATAACAGAGGGGAGACTGTCCTGTTCAAAGAATTGTATCTTGAGCACATTCCTGAACCTGAATTGTAGCCTGTTACTTCCATAATTAACCCTATAATCTTGAGTATTGTCTGTGAGTTCTGTGTGGTCATTGAAATGAATAATTGAACCCAATAGAGAAGTAGTGAGTGCTGTTGTAGTTAGTGCCATAGCTGCTAAAAAGTTTTGGAGGGTGGTGGCATGTTTGGCCTCATAGGAATAAGCCCTGGGCTGCTTCTGGTGATTCTGTCTCCATGTGACATTAGAGGAGATCAGAGGATGCCACCTGCATGCCCTTTTTGCTGTAATGTAATTCAAAAAGGCCTAATTAGAAGGTGAAGAATTATAGTAGCCCAGCTAAAAGAAGTTTTGTTGAAACCCATGAACTTAAGTGCTAATGCATTTTGGAAGACATTTATAAGAAGAAAAAGAAGAGAGGTAAATAGGGTTGATATATAGTAGGCATATATTACAAACCACAAAGCCAGATGCAAAAAGAGAAGGCTACTTTCCCAATGCAATCCCCGAATGTGAAAAACATGCATAATGAAGTAGGGACTGAAACATGGCTAGATGACACTTTCTGTTTTGGAAAAAAAAAAAGCCAAAGCATTTAAAAAATTATTTCCTTGTCATACTGAAAATTTCCATTCCCATTATATACATCTTTGACAGAGCATAAAGGCAATAAACAAGTAAACAATAAAAAAAAATAGTTGATGATTAAAGTTTCTGAAGAAAATAAGGTATATTGAGGCAACCAAATAAGAAAAAAAGATTCACATATGAAATAGATGCAAAGAAAAACTGAGCTTCTTTAATCTTGGGCTTCTCACTTCTCTGACAAATGCAATAATTTTCAGACTGAAAAGAATGAATGAACTTTGATAAACTGAATTTATGTCCAAGATTGGTCAGGTGATAATAAAACTGCACTTTGATTCTCTCCTTCAAATCTCCAAAATTGAATATGTTACATATCAGATAAAAAATGTAGAGTGGTAATGAGCCAACACTAACATGATGCAATCTAATAGCAATAAATATAAAAACCCTCACTGTGGCCAAAAGAAACAGCTCTACCAGTATAAGGTGGGGGAGATATGCTCTTTTTATATGGATCTCATCATCATACAAGGTCACTACAAAATGTGAGTGATGAAAAGCTAAGAGCAAAGACGAAAATAGGAACTGCTGTGTTGCATCATGGGCGTGGGGGAGGCGCACTTTGTTAAGAAGTTAAAACCTTGTCAATGATGCGCTAGTATTTGATTTGGTCAGATATATATTTACTTAAAAAGATATATCAAACTAAAATAGGGAAGGATCAGAATCAGAATCTTTAGAAAAATCAGTGATCAAACTACAAGACAAAGCACAGATCCCTAAACAAGCATGTAAACAATCCAGACCACTTAGAGTTCATTCTCTTTTCATTCCTTTTTTGAAGACCGATAAGCTTACCTCTGTATCTAATATTTAAAATATCACCAAGTAGCTTAGCATCATCATATAAAACATGTAGAGTTTTAGATTTATCAAAAATCCAGTTTGAATTAATAATGGGATGCAGATACCAGTAATAATAATATGTTAACATGTTGTTCCAGTTACCTAGTGCCACTCTGACAGGAATATACCACAAAGGGGATGGCTTTAACAATCAGGAGTTTATTCTCTTATAGTTGGGATGCTTTAAGTCTGAGTTCAAAGTCCCAGGCTCTAGGTGCTGGGTGATTGCCCCTCAACCTACCTGAAGCTGGAGGCTTTTCTTCACTCAGACAGCTGCTGGCTGCTGAGACTGACAAGCCCAACGTTGACAAGTAAAAAGGCACAGTACCAATGTTACCAAACCACATGGCAGGGCATTAAGTCAAGTCCATTGAAAGTCCCAAGGTCAGCAGAGCACGGCAGGCTGCCGAACAACGACACAGCTACATGCAGGGTTCAAGCATGCCATAAGCTAGAGACCATTCCCAAAACTGTTTATTATATATGGGAAGCAGACCACATACCCAAAGCAGCTACTACACTACTCTAGTAGTTTCCACCATGGAGTTAATTACCAATCTCACCATGGGGAATAACTACATTCAGCTGCCCAGCCACTCAACCAGGCCCAGCCAAGTTGACACACAAACTTAACCACCACCCATGTATTAAGAGAGATAAATTATGGAGAATTGGAGTGTGCTGTTGCTATCTCATGACTGCGCTCTAGTTCAAAGATCCACAAAGTTTAGTACTGGGAACCATAACTTAAGAGAGGTAAAAAAGAGAGGAGGGTTTTCATGAGATAGTAAACCTAAGGAAGAATGAAATTAAACATTTATTCTGGAGTAGAAAATTCTAAAGGAAAGCAAGATAGTTTTACTCAGTAATTTGGAAAATTATTATAAGAAAGAAAGAATTGATTTTTCTATAAAATTTCAAGGGGTGGGTCTAAAAGACACATATTTTTGATAAATATAAAAAATGAACAATATAAGAATTTTTTATTCCCCAAATTAAATAAGCTATATCAAGATATAAATTGCTATAAAAACTTCCAGGGATAGAACTTAAATATAGAATAAGGTAATTCAAAAAAATGAGTGGGACCTTTTTGACTCTAAGATTCCGTGATTTTTACTCATAAAATGACTAATTTTAATTTTTATTTCATGTTTTTGACTTGGTATTTGAAGAAGTATAGGGTGGGAGACTATAAAAAGAAAGTACATGCAGAACAAAAGCAATTCCAAGAAAAATCAGTTCTTTTCTCACCATGTCTTTTTTCTATTTGCCCATCATTATCACTACCATAATCATGTAATTCCTCTCAGAAACTTTCAATCTTTCTGTATGTCTTGAAAAAAATTTCTCAGTCAATTCAATTGTTTCTAATAATGAATTATATTTCCAACCCAAGCTGTTGATTCAAGTCAAATTACCTCTTACCTTTCAAATTATTCCTCCCAACAGAGTGTCCTCTATTCTCATCTAATTTGTTCCCTCTAAAATGCATAGTGGGAGCTCTGGTAGCATAGTGCCTAAGACACTTGCCTGCTGACCAGACGGCTGTTGGTTCAAACCCACCAGCCACTCCTCGGAAGGAAGGTTGGGCAATCCTACTTCCGTAGTGATACAGCCTCAGAAACCCAAGGAGGGGTCTCTATGAGTTGGGTTTGACTTGACGGCACATAACAACAACAACAACAACAACAACAACAACAACAAAATGCATAGTAAGTAGCCCTGGTAGTGCAGTGGTTAAGTGCTCAGATGCTAACAATAAGGTCAGTGGTTTGAACCCAGCAGTGGCTCTGAGGATGAAATGAACTGGCAATCAGAATCTGTAAAGATTACAGACTGCAAAACATTTAGGGGCAGTTCTATGCTGTCCTCACCACACCACCCACTGCCATCTAGTTGATTCTGACTCACAGTAACCCTCATTGGGTTTCTGAGGTGATAAATCTTTATGGAAGTAGATTGCCCCATCTTCCTTCCATGGAGTGGCTAGTGGGTTTGAACCACCAAACTTCTGGTTAACAGTCAAATGTTGTAGGCACTGAACCACCAGAGCTCCTTATTTAGTTATTACAAATCGAAATTGACTCAACGGCACACAGCAAGATACACAGCAGAATGCAAATAATTGCACTAAGCATTACAGCCTATAACTGCATTTTAGAGTGCAACTCTTTTTTTTCTTTCTAATTGTTTAGTTACTAAAATACTGATAAAGATTTAATACATGTTTCTGTATGATAATACAGTTTCAATCACAGAACAATTATTGAAACCCTAAAATACTAGAGATACAACAGTATGTATTCTCAAGGAATGCATAATCAGGGAGGAAAGACAATGTGCTACAACCTGGCAAGCTCACTGTGGTATTGGAGCCCTTAAGAGTGGTGTTAGTTCTTATGAGAATTAAGCAATGACTTGTTGTTGTAGTGTTATGTGCTGCCGTGTGGTCTCCAACTCATAGCAACCCTATCTGTGTACAAACACTGCCCTGTCCTGTACAAGCCTCATGATCCCTAGTATACCTGAGAGCATCACTGCAGCCACCATGTCAATTCATCTTGTGAAGGGCCTTCCCCTCTTTTGTCGACCCTCCAATTTACCAAGCATGACATCCTTCTCCAGAGAATGATCCTTTCTGACAACATGACCAAAGTAGATGAAACAAAGTCTGGCCATTCTCGCTTCTAAGGAGAATTCTACCTGCATTTCTTCCAGGACAGATTTGTTAGTTCTTTTAGCAATCAACAGTAACACCAGCATTCTTTGCCAACACCACAATTCAAAAGCATCAGCTCTTCTTTGGTCTTCCTTATTCATTGTCCTGCTCTTACATGCATATGAGGCGATTGAGAATACCATGGCTTGGGTAGGTGCATTTTAGTCTTTGAGGAGATATCTTTGTTCTTCGGTACTTTAAAGAGGTCTTTTGCAACAGATTTGCCCAATGCTGTATGTCTTTTGATATCTTAACTGCTGCTTCTATTGGTGTTGATTGTAGAACCAACTAATATGAACTCTTTGACAGCTTCAATCTTTTCTCCATATATTGTGATTTTACTTATTTGTCCAGTTGCGAGCATTTTTGTTTTCTTTGTATTGAGGTGTAATCTATACTGCAGACTATGGTCGTTAATCTTCATCAGTAAGTGCTCCGAGTCATCCTTATTTTCAGCAAGCAAAGTTGTGTCATCAGCATATCTCAGGTTGTTAATGAGCCTTCCTCCATTCCTGATGCCATGTTCTTCTTCATATATTCCAGCTTCTCAGATTACTTGCTCAGTATACAGATTGAATAAGTATGGTGAAAGGATACAATCCTGATGCACTCCCTTCCTGATTTTAAGCCATGCAGTATCTCCTTGTTCTGTTTGAATGACAGCCTCCTTGTCAATGTACAGGTTCCTCATGAGTACAATTAAATGTTCTGGAATTCCCATTCTTCTCAATGTTATCTACAATTTATTATGATACACATAATTGAATGCCTTTGCATAGTGAATAAAACACAAGTAAACATTTTTCTGGTATTCTTTGCCTTGAGCCAAGATCCATCTGACATCAGCTATGGTATCCCTCACCCCAAATCCCCTTCTGAATCCCACTTTCATTTCTGGAAGTTCTCTGTCAATATACTGCTGCAACCGCTTTTGAATTATCTTCAGTAAGATTTTACTTGCATATGATATCAATGATATTGTTCAATAATTTTCATTCTGTAGGATCACCTTTGTTTGGAATGAGTATAATTATTGATGTCTTCCAGTCAGTTGACCAGGTATCTGTCTTCCAAATCTCTTGATATAGCCAAGTGAGTGCCTAAAATGTGGCATCCTTTTGTTGAAATATCTCAGTGGGCATTCTGTCAATTCCTAGAGCCTTGTTTTTTAACCAGTTCCTTCAGTGAAGCTTTGACTTCTTTCAATACCATTGGTTCCTGATCATATGCCATCTCCAGAAATGGATGATCATCTACCAATTCTTTTTTGGTATAGTGACTCTGTGTATTCCATCCATCTTCTTTTGATATTTCCTGCATCATTCAATATATTGCTCATGGAATCCTTCAATATTGCAATTTGAGGCTCAATTTTTTTCTTCAGTTCTTTCAGTTTTAGAAATGCCAAGCATGTTCCTCCCTTTTGGTTTTCTAACTCCAGGTTTTGGCACATTTCATTATAATAATTGACTTTTTCTTCTTGAGCTGCTCTTTGAAATCTTCTGTTCAGCTCTTTTATATTATCGATTGTTCCATCCACTTAAGCCAGTCTCCTTTCAAGGACAAGTTTCAGAGTGTCTTCTGACATCCATTTTGGTCTTTTCTTCCTTTCCTGTCTTTTTAATGACCTTTTGGTTTCTTCGTGGATGATGCTCTTGATGTCATCCCACAGTTCCTCTGATTTTCAGTCACTGGTGTTTAATACATCAAATCTATTCTTTAGACGGTCTCTAAATCTAGGAGGGATTATATTCCAGGTCATATTATGGCTCTTGTGGACTTGTTTTAATTGCCTTTCACTTCAGCTTGAACTAGAATTTGAGCAGTTGATGCTCTGTTCCACAGTCAGCTCCTGGTCCTGTTTTGGCTGAAGATATTGAGCTTTTCCATCGCCTCTCCCACAGATGTAGTCAATGTGATTCCTGTGAACTCCGTCTGGTGAAGTCCACATATATAGCTGCCATTTGTATTGTTCAAAAAAAGTATTTGTGATGAATAAGTCATAGGTCTTGCAAAATTCTATCATGCGATCTCCAGAGTCATTTCTGTCACCAAGGCCATATTTTCCAACTACTGGTGATTCTTTGTTTCCAACTTTTACATTCCAATCACCAGTGATCATTAACATGTCTTGATTGCATGTTTGGTCAATTTCAGACTGCAGAAGTTAATAAAAATCTTCAATTTTCTCATCTTTGACTTTGGTGGTTGATGTGTAAATTTGAATAATGTTAGTATTAACTGATCTTCCTTGTATAAAGAAAAATGAACGAACAAAAAATTTATTGCTGTGGAGTCAGATCTGACTCATAGTGACCCCTCCTTGGGTTCTGAGACAGTATTGCTACAGATGTAGATTGCCCAATCTTCCTTCCAAGGAGTGGCAGGTGAGTTTGAGCCACCAGCCTTCTGGTTAGCAATCAAATGCCTTAGGCACTATGCCACCAGAATTCCCAGATCTTCCATGTAGGCATATGGATATTATCCTATCACTGACAGCATTGTACTTCAGGATAGATTTTGATACATTCTTTGTGATGAGGAATGCCATGCCATTCTTCTTCAATTTGTCATTCCTGGCAGAGTAGATCATATGATTGTCTGATTCACAATGGCCCAAACCAGTCCATTTCAGCTCTCTAATGCCTAGAATATCAAGCTTTATGCATTCCATTTCATTTTTGACAACTTCCAATTTTCCCAGATTCATACTTTGTACATTCCATGTTCCGATTATTAGTGGATATTTGAAGTTGTTTCTCCTCATCTTGAGGTGTGCCACATCAGCCAATGGAGGTCCCGAATGCTTTACTCTATCCACATCATTAAGGTCAGCTCTACTCTGAGAAGGCATCTATTCTCCAGTCGTATTTTGAGTGCCTTCTGACCTGAGGGACTAATTTTCCGGCACTATGTCAGACTGTTGTTGTTGTTGTTGTTATTTGCCGCCGAGTCAGACCCGACTCATAGCGACCCCTCCTTGGGTTTCCGAGGCAGTATCACTATGGAAGTAGAATGCCCCAACCTTCCTTCTGAGGAGTGGCTGGTGGGTTTGAACCACCAGCCTTCTGGTTAGCAGTCAAATGCCTTAGGCACTATGCTACCAGAGCTCCAGTGTTTCAGTAATATATCAGACAGTGTTTTACTGCTATTCATAAGATTTTCACTGGCCAGTTCTTTGAGAAGCAGATGGCTTCTTCCTTTCTCTGAGTCTGTCTTAGTCTGGAAGATCCACTGAAATCTGTCCACCATGGGTAACCTTGCTGGTATTTGAAACACTGGTAGCATAGCCTCCAGCCTCACAGCAACACTCAAGCCACCACAGCACAGCAAACTATCAGACAAGTTTGTCTTCCCTACTGCTCTAAACTGCTCTGCTCATTCCTGGTCTATCCCACCCTGCTCACTTACCCAGCCTGTCCCCAGAACAAACATCCATCTTCCACTGGTCTCAATTTGGCTTACTGCATCCTGCACCCAAGGTAGCTCCAACCACACAAACACCCACCATAACTTGCAAATGGAGGTAAATCTAAGCTGGCCTGAAAAGTAAGATTTAGTCTTGAAGCAAAGGGTATTATATGTACAAAGGGCCAGAAGCTATAGAGTGAGACATATTTGGCAATCTGCAATTTTTTCCTATTTAATGAGGAGAGAGTGATGAAGATGAGGTAGAGAAGGAAAGCATGAGAAACTGTCAATACTATGCTAAAAAGCATTTTTTTTTTCATGTCTATAAATGATAACCCAGAAAATGGTATTAATGTAAAAATAAATGTTTATGTCAATGGAAGAAGATGCTTAACTATGGACATCATATGATTTAAATGGTACCCTGCACTCTTAACCTAGTAAAATATCTTCCCTGCCATTTGTGGGGGTCTCTCATTACCTGTTCCATTGCTGTTGAGTCAGTTTGTACTCACAGCAACCCTGTCAGACAGAGCATAACTGCCCCATATGGTTTCCAAGGCTGAAAATCTTTATGGAAGCAGTTGCCATGCCACATCTTTTTCAAACAGAGCAGCTTGTGGGTTCAAAGCACCTTGGCCTTTCAGTTAGCAGTTGAGTGCTTAACCACTGTGCCCCAGGGATCCTTCCAAGCAGTAGGAGTCAGAATATTCTGACTTTCATGACTTAAGGTTGGGACTATTAACAAAGATCAAACCAAAACCAAACTTGTTGCCATCAAGTTAAATCTGACATATGGCAACAGATAAATTGAGAGTACAAAGATAATAGGGTAAGGAATAGAAGATAAATGACAGAACAAATGATCCATTAAGAGTTACCTGGTGGCATAGTACCTAAGGCATTTGACTGCTAACTGAAGGCTGGTGGTTCAAATCCACCAGCCACTCCTCAGAAGGAAGATTAGGCAATCTACTTCCATAGTGATAATGTCTCGGAGACCCAAGGAGGGGTCACTATGAGTCAGATCCAGCTTGATGGCAGTTTTTAGAGTAAGTGCTCAGGATGTAACTCATCCTTTACATCATCGTCTTCCTTCTTTTCCCTTTCTCTTGCTCATAACCACTCATATTTCCCTACTCATGCCAACTCCAGTAACTAAACCCATCAACCGTGTGTGTGTGTGTGTGTGTGTGTTTGTGTGTGTGATTTTTTAAAGGTGTTTTTTGTTGTTACCATTCTGCCTTCAGAAAATAAGATCAGGCCAACTTGGGAGGCTAAGCCACAGAATGTCAACCGTATTTTTTCCTAAGGTTTTTATCCTGAGGAGGAAGTGATAGAAGACATGATTGGGGACATAGCTGACATGGGTTGTGAGGAAGTAAGCAGGGAAATGATGAGTGTGAGAGACAGCGCTTCCTTTCTTTTTTCCCTTCCCCTTTCTCTTTGCCATGACTAGTCTTTCTGCCCACTTCCTTGCCCTGTACTCTCATCTTAGAGTGACATGAAAAATTAAGACTGCATTCCTACAAAGGACGGAATGAGAAATTGTGACAACATTGCAACCCACCCACTGCCATTGAGTCAATTCAGACTCATAATAACCCCATAGGGTTTCCAAGGCTGTAAATCTTTACAGAAACAGACTGCTTCATCTTTCTCCCACAGAGTGGCTGGTGGATTTGAACTGCCAACCTTTTGTTTCCAGCTGTACCACCAGAGCTCCTTGACAACATTCCAAAGAGAGCAGTATTAGAGAACTAGACAATTAAACACAGACAACTAAAGACTTAAAAATAGGCTTAAATATTGAATATTTTTTACTTTAAGAAATTATTTTAAATATATTTAAAATCACATACTTCTATTTTTAAGACAAAGCACAATATAAATGAAAAATTTTTTGATAAAATGTTAATTCAAGTTTTAAAACAATGTTTACTTTATTTGCCTTGCAAAATTACACCTTTTATTTATAAAGTTGTGGTCAAGTTTTACTAACTGGAACATAAGCTGTTATTTTTTGGCTGCAATTTCATCAGTAAAGATGTTTCTTTAGTGGTAGGAATGTATCTTCTTATCTGACAAGTGCATGATGCATAAAATATGAAAGATCTCAAAATAGAAATATGATATGGTCCCAGACAGATGATTGCTTTATGTACATGGGTCTCCCTGTGATAGCTAAGGTTGTGTGTCAACCTGGCCAGGGCATGATACTCACTGGTTTGGCACATATTATGTGGTCATCCTCCATTTTGTGATCTGACGTGAGTAGCTGATCAGTTGAAAGGGGAATTTCCTTGAGGAGGTGACCTACATCCAATATATATAGATATTCTGGCAAAGTTCACTCTCTCTTGATATTGCATCCAAATTGCAATCCTCTAACTTCTGGTTTTTGGGACATGAGCCTACTGCCTGACCTTCAGATTTGAGGATTTGCCAGTTCCAGTACCACCATGAGCCAGTAGTCTTCCATTTGATCTGCCAGTTTTGGGCCTGTCAGTCCCTCCTACCACGTGAGTAAGAGGAAGCCTCCAGTCTGATGTCTGGCTCATGGATTTGGGACTTGCTGGCCTCCACAACTGTGTGAGCCATTTTCTTGAAATAAATCTTTCTCTATATATGTGTATGTTTCACTGGTTTTGCTCTTCTAGAGAACCCAACCTAAGATTCTCCCTTATCAAAACAGTTATATTCTATCATCTCTGAAATGAGAGCTGAGGATTAGTCTCCTTCACCTTAAACAATCTGTGCAATAAGCCAACAATTATTTTATTTCATGTTTCCAGAAGGCTGACGGTTCAAACCCACCAGCCACTCCTCAGAAGGAAGGTTGGGCAATCTACATCTGTAGTAATACCACCTTAGAAACCCAAGGAGGGGTTGCTATGAGTTGGATCTGACTCAAGGGCAGTGTTTTTCTTTTTTTTTTTTTTTAATACCGACAATATTTAATATGCAAGAAATAAAGTCCTAGCTTCAATTATTAAAATTAACCTTCAATTATAAACTATTAAACAAATTTCTAAACATTGCACAAATCCAATGAAAACTGAATTCTCTTAAAACATAATTAGCACAAATTAACTCATTCTAGCTAGGGGAATGTAAGTTCTTTTAAAAAACAATTTTAGGGAAGTGTCTGTTCATTTCCTTCATGAACAGACACTTCACAAAAGAGGATATACAGGTGGCCAACAAACACATGAGGAAATGCTCACAATCATTAGCCATTAGAGAGTGCAAATCAAAACAACAATGAGATATCATCTCACTGCAGCAATAATAACAAAGTTCAACAAGACAGAAAATAACAAATGCTGGTGAGCCTGTGGAGAGACTGGAATTTTCATACACTGCTGGTGGGACTGCAAAATGGTACCACCATTGTGCTAAATGGTATGGTGTTTCCTTAAAAAACTGAAAATAGAAATATCATTTGATCCAGCAATTCCATTACTGGAATATGTCCTAAAGAGGTGGGAGACAGGATATGAACAGACATATGCACACCTAAGTTCATTGCAGCACAATTCACTATAGCAAAGAGATGGAAACAAACAACCTAAATGCCCATCAAAAGATGATTGGATAACCAAACTATGGTACCTTCACACAATGGAATACTAAGCAACATTAAAGAATAATGAAGAATACCCAAACCATATCGAAACATGGATGAACTTGGAGGACATTTTGCTGAGTGAAATAAGTCAATCACAGAAAGACAAATATTGTATGAACTCACTAATGTAAAAAGTCAAGGAAATTTTATTCAGGGAAGGAAACTCATTTTGTTCATTACCAGGGATGGGAGGTGTGATAGTTGAAGATGTGTCAACTTGGCTGGACTCCAGTTGTGAGTGGTGGTTCCCATGATGGATCAGATGACTGAGTTCTGAGCGGCCGGTCTGCCCAAGGGGAGTTTCCCCAGGGGTGTGGCCTACCTGCAATGCTAT
>NW_006921662.1:5057747-5068633 GCF_000298275.1 Orycteropus afer afer
CAGCTTGATTCTCTCGGCTCTGTTGTGCTTACGGGAACCAGGTGGCTCCGGGCCTCATCTCCTCCAGAGACGAACTTTGTGGCTTGAACTCCTCTGCCGTGCGTGCGAAAGCCAGGCGGCTCCGGGCCCCATCCCCCTCTAGAGACGAATTTTTCAGCTTGAACTTGTCGGCTTCTACACGCTTGTGAGCCATTTACCTAAGATAAATCTCTCTCTCTCTCTTTCTCTCTCTATAAATATATATATACACTTTGCTGGTTTTTGTGTTTCTCTAGAGAAACCAATCCAACACAGGAGGGAAGGGGATGGAAAATATCAGACTCTTAGCGGATCACATGTTGATTTGAGTGAGGGGAGGAATGGTATGGAGTCTGTGACCAGTAAGGTGACACTGGAGAAAGGAAAGACATTGAAATGCACAAAAAGATATAGACAACTAAATTGTTGTTATGTGCCGTCAAGTCGGCCCCAACTAATAGCAACCCCTCCTTGGGTTTCTGAGGCAGTATCACTAAGTAAGTAGATTGCCCCATCTTCCTTCTGAGGAGTGGCTGGTGGGTTTGAACCACCAGGCTTCTGGTTAGCAGTCAAGTGCCTTAGGCACTATGCTACCAGAGCTCCTAGACAACTAAATTAAAAAAAAAAAAAATTAATATGATAATGAAACACTGATTTAAAAGATACATATTATTAATCCCAAATATCAGCTGTTAAAGTCATGCTTAGATAAACAAAATGTTTGAAAAAACAAATTCCCACAATTTAGAATCTGGCACAGTTAAATGTCTAAGCAGCAAACTGATATCCATAAAAATTTTGGCTTAGAAATGAATAACATGTCAATATTTTTAACTTTAATACATTCTATGTGATAATGAAGTTTTTGCATTTTTTTCTAAGAATGTGTCTGTTTAATTATTTTTCCTAGTTGGGAGCTCTGGTAGCATAGTGGCTAAGGCACTGAACTGCTACCCAGAGGGCTAGCGGTTCAAACCCACCAGTAACTCCTCAGAAGGAAGATGGGGCAATCTACTTCCGTAGTGGTACTGCCTCAGAAACCCAGGGGGGTCGCTATGAGTCAGGTCTGACTCGACGGCACATAACAACAACAATAGTTGGGAGGAAGTATTAACAATGAGAAGAACAAGTATATATTCAATCATTCAAATTATTATACTCTCAGAGATAGTATGATAGTCAAAAACTGTTCAAACTTATGACATTATACAAAATAATAGTCAACAACAGTCATCCTGCCAAAGCGGCCAGGAGGTCGCATCTTCTGACCTCCTCTAACCCCACAAGAGGAAGACAGAATCACCATCAGTAGCCCAAGGCCTATTCCTGTAAGGCCAGGCACGCTGCCTCTCTCCAGCCTTTTCACCAACCATTCCTCCTGCAGCACCCACAACCTCTCTTCTGGGTTTGATAATTCATTGCAGTGGCCACACAGAACTCACATACTATGTGATTTATTAGGGAAGCAACATGCTACAATTCGAGTTCAGGAACACACTCAGTCTCTTTCTCAGCCCACTGTCTCTCAGCCAAGTCTCTCTCAGTCTCTCTCTCAGCAGTGCATGTCTCTCAGTGTCTCTCTCAGCAATGTGTGTCTCTCACGTCTCTCAGGATTGTGTTTCAGCAGCACAGCTTTCCCAGCCAGCAGTCAGAGACACTTCTCCTGCCTCTAGGAGGGCTCCTTTTGAGCCTGGCAAAGTGGCCCAAACCAACCAATCCCAACATCAGAGTTCTACACACCTGAGAGTGAACTTCCCAGAAATATACTTCATGCTGCTCTCAACAGAAATACCCCGGGTGGATAACTTTAACAGTTAGGAGCTGCTCAGTTGCTCATAGCAAATTTCACTATGGAGTTTACAAAGACTTATGGTTAGAAAAACCACACTGTATATTTTACTACACCACATACCCTAAGTGTTTTTATTTTGCTGTACTCTATGCTATGCCTTCTCTGTTAAGTTGCTACAAGTCTTTAAAGGTTTTACTATTTGGTTTTGATTTCCACAGTACATTTATTGATTTAAGGGCTTCATTAGGTGTACTACATGTTCAATTGCCCATTCCATAGTGCCATGCTTGACTCATTACTCAGCTGTCATAATTGATAGTTTCATTCCCATTCTCTGAAAACAGACCATGGTATTCTTCTTGGGATATTAGTGTTGAGTAAGTACGATTCCTACAATTTGGTTGAATAACTCAGTATTTCTGGGACCATATTATCTGTGACATGGACACAACAATAGCTTAATATCTCTGCGCAATGAAAGAGCATACCCTTAGCAGTAGTAATAAAAGCTCCAGTTCAGAAAAAAAGACACATTAAATACAGTGACTGAAAAGTCTTCACACACATTGAAGAGATAAAATGAAGTCTACTGGATAAGACTCTTCCAGTAGTCATATCTACCCATTATTTTTCAATGCCTGATACTCACAAATGAGAAAGGAAAGCACTCTTCTTATTCATGAGGTGCTTGCAATCTGATCCTGCAAATAGTGTCCATGAGACAGAATAATATGTGCATGTTATAAATTCAGCAAGTAGAATGAGAAGAGTTTGGGAAGTGACATCAGATTAACATTTATTTAGTTCTAACTATGCAACAAGTACTTTCACATATAATATTTCATTTAAACTTCTCATCTTCCCTAGGTATTGTATTTGATCCCCTGTAAGGAGCTAAAGCCCACATGATAAAAGTAATTTCCCTAAGATGACACTACTAATAAGTGGCAGAGCTTGGATATGAATTAACTCTCTATATCTCTAAATTCTATCATCTTACTGTTGTTCCAACAAAATGAACTATCTTACTCTGTGCTGGCTTTGCAATATTGAAAGGCAATGCATAATGCATTACAAGTGAAATAAAGGTTGGATCCACAAAAGACTTAGAGTGTAGTATTGCAGGGCTCTTTGAAAGAGGGTTTTCATTTTTTAAAAGAGAATGAATCCCCCCTATTCACTGGAAAAATGATGAAGGCCCAGTCCATGGAGATTCCATTTCTTGTGCCTGCATGGCTTCATCACAGGCAAAGATCTGTATTGACAGATCTTGCCAACTATCTCAGGTAAGACAGTTGTGAAGAAGCATAAAATTGCATAAAAACTTCTTTCTTGAAACATACTTTTCCTTAACAGGGTTAAAATCAGCATCAGAAGTGTCTGTATTTTATTTTGAAAAAGTCAGAGATACTTTAAGAAATGGGATGGGACCATAGCAGTTCCTGTATTTGATGTTATTTTGAAAATTTCCCCAGCAGTCCTATGTTCTAGTGTATAACACAGCATTTTCAAAATAGTTGTGGCAGAACAGCTGTACAGATCAAACTCAGATTTTAAAAGTGGATGAAATAACAGTATTGTGTCATCAAATCTTCCAGCCCCAGAAGCAACTGATAAGATATGCTCTTTTTTTTTTTTTTTTTTTCATTTGCAGGTGCAATCATTTACAACTAAATAGCATGAATGTCTCTCACACAAGTAGTTAATATGCACTAGAATTTTCCCAGTAACCAGATGGCATGCATTTCATACCAAGCTTGTTGAAATAAGAACTAAAATCATCTGCCAATAAGTTGCATGGAAGTTTTCCACAGTCTCCTTAGGTGACCCCATTTAAGATCTTGAAATTTTTAGGTCAGTAACCTTATAAATATTCAGTTCTCAGTGACTCACTTCCAGGTCTTTGGTAGATTGTAAGCAGCCCTGGGTTACGAACATGATCCATTCCTAAGTTTGTTTTTAAGTATGTCTTTAAGTTGAATTTGTAGGTAAGATGGACAGGTGCATATGGTTTTTATTTAGCTTTACTTTAGAGTAAGAAATAGGAGCTCTAGTGGTGCAGTGGTTAAATCATTTGGCTGCTAACCAAAATGTTGTTGGAACCTATCGGTCTCTCCATGAGAGAAAGATGAGGCAGTCTGTTTCTGTAAAGATTTTCAGCCTTGGAAACTCTGTAAGTTTTACTCTATTCTATAGGGTCACTATGAGTTGGAATCGACTCAGTGACAGTGCATTTTATTTTGATTTAGTGCAAGAAAAAACTCAAAGCCTTTTCAAGGATTTAAAAACTGCATGTGCAGTAAGTGAAGATGATTGTGATAAAAGAATATTTTCAAGTAGAGGTTGGTTCAATTGTTTCAAAGTGAAGGCAAATTTATATCATATAAATATGCAATAGTTGTCCATCAGTAAGACTTCACAACCCGGGGACTTACTATAATTATAGAATAATTATAGTTAGCCATCAATGAAAATATTCTCAAGAGAACTCACATTAGGTTGTGCTTTTTTTTCTCTTTTTCTTATTACATTCCTATTATTTTTCAATACAGTTCTTAACTCACAGTGACTCCTAAAGAAATGTAGATGAATCTAAAAAGCAATGGACAATGTTATTTTCTTTGTCTAGCAACATTATGAGTCCAAAACTTCAGAGAATTCATGAAAGTATAGAAGCTGTACTTAGAAGTTTTTGAATGTAGTAAACATTTACTTGGCTTGAACAGCATTCACTGCCCCATCATCTGCTATTGACACTCTAATTTTCCTTGGACCAATATCCCTACCCTACACTCATCCCTAGCTGGAGGAGGATCCTATGATCTAGATCTACTCAGAGCCTTACAACCCACTAGCCAGAGGAATTGCATTCAAGAAGGTCACGTGTCTCAAACCAGGCCAATCAGAGCCAATGTGACATGGCACAACTGTGGGATTTCTGTTAAAGTCATTAGAGAGAAGTATTTCTTTTTCTTTATCCTTGAAACTTGTAGGATATAAACATGGAGATGCTGGCAGAGATCGTGTTGCGATATAAGAGAGCTTATTTTGGAGAATAAAGCCCCAAAAGAGTGGAAAGCAGTCCTCAGAGATCTAGAGGAAAAGAAAGAGAAGAATAGAAGAAAATAAGAAGAGAGAAAAGAGTAGTGGGCAAAAGAGAATGATTGAGTCATGATAACTCTTTTTGAACCCCTGGATATCCTTCAATCTACCCTCAAGACTTTTTAGTTCTAAGAAACAATACCATCTCTGGATCCTTAAGTCAGTGTCAGTATGAGTTGAGTTTTCTGCTACTTGCAACTAAGAGTCTAGAGTAACACATGGAACAAATCACATATGTTCTCTCCTCCACTCTGGAAAACCAGCAATGTGTTCCCAGGCATTGATTAAACTGCTCTGTGGGTATTTCTTTTTCCAACCTTTGGAATAGAATTCATTTTCTTAGTAATATGAGTCAAAATTCTTGTTCTATCTAAATAAACAAACAGATGGATGAATTCCCCGTCCAGTCTCACATTAGGAGACAGCAAAGAGAAGATGAGTGGGAACATTCTCCTATCCATCAATTGTTCTTTTTTTTTTTTTACATTTATACACATGGAGAGCAATGCCATAATCTTCAGAGTTAGATTTTTTTTTTTTTCCATACATAAACTCATTGCTGTCAAGTCAATTCTGACTCAACAACTCTAAAGCAGACAGTAGAACTGCCCTATAGGGTTTACGAGGCTATAATCCTTATGGAAGCAGACTGCCACATCTTCCTCCCAGGGAGAAGGTTGTGGAGTCACAGCACCAACCTTTAGGTTAGCAGCTGAGCGCTTAACCACTGTACCACCAGGGGTCTTTTCGTACATGAAGGAAATAAAGAAGCTTTAAAATGTCATTCTTTTTTCCTGAGGAAAGAAAGGGCAGTAAAACACTATTTCACATGCCATCTAGACTTATGACTTCCTCTGTCCTTTTAGGTTCATTTTTAAGCTCCATTTGTTCAAAGTGCTCCTGACTGGATTTATGAGGCATAACTAGGCATCTCTCGTCCATTCTTCACAATGACTCAGGCTTTCTCTCTTCACTCCAACACAACTCTTCATATATTTCTTATTCTCAAAATCACCATGGTCTCAGAGGACTTGTCCATTCTTAAGCTGATACTTTTTCCTGTATTCTTTTTCATATTCCTTTCCACCTCTTTAAAGACCTCATTCTGTCACTTACATATGCATTATTATGTTTGTTATTATTCCTATTTCAATCAACTGGCTAGCTCTCTTCTTTATAAGGTATAAAAAAAAATCAAACTTTCAAAAAAAAATAAGGGGCAAAAAATCTGGATACTATCATTTATCACTCTTTTCAGCTACCATACTTCCTGAGTAATTAGTGCCACCTGAATGTGTTTGGTTTATGTCTCTTGCTGAAATCCTTCTGATTAGGTAGGGCCATGTGACTAGAGCTGACAAAAGAGCCATGAGTAGAAGGGACATATCACTTCTAAGTCACAATATTTAATTTCCAAGATTTTCCAAAGCATCTGGGTTTCTGAGGTGGTAAATCTTACAGAAGTGGATTGCCCCATCTTACTTCTGCAGAGTAGCTGGTGGGTTTGAACTGCCAACCTTCTGGTTATCAGCCAAATGCCTTAGGCACTGTGCCACCAGAGCTCCTTATCTACCTCATAAAAGGGACTAAATAAATGATGGTGGTGATTTTTATGCAATTCAAATGCCTTATATCTCCAATTCTCAGGATGTAATATATTACTTTAAACAGTTACTGCATTGTACAATTTTAGCAGGTACCACTCACATTGTATTCCAAAGATGGACTTCCACTAAAGCATAATTCCCAAGTGAATATTGCCTTCAGAATTGTAATATTATGGCACACTATATTAAAAGTTCTATAGAAACACCAAATAATTTCCTTAGCCACTGTTCCAGTAAAGGTGTATAAGTCCTATTTTTGCTGCTTTCCCCTACTCATATAATTTCTGGGAATTCAGAGAAATATTTAACATGTTACAAAAATTCATGGTTGTTGCTTTAATAGTCTAAACAATTACTGTCACCAAGCTCTGCGGATCCTTCCTCACTATCTCATAACCGGCTGCATCAGACTGATGTTGCCTGGTCTACACCAGTGAACCTCAAGTGTTTCCCCGTTTATCCTCCAAAGTAAAGCTAAGACCTTGCTAAGACATTTAACCATCTCCTCCAGAAGGCTTGAGGATAACTGTCAATGGAATTGGCTCTTAAAAGAGGCTATTCTTAGAAGCCCACTGAGCCAATCCCAGCACTTAAGAGATCTTCCAATAGCTCGGCATCTAGCTAAGGGAAGCTCAGCTTGGAATCTGTCCCCAAACCTATTAGGATGAAGAGGAAAAACTAGGTCTTCCCTTCCCTAACTCAAGGCCTCTTTCCTGAAGGAAGATAATTAACAGAAGAAAAATTGATTGGATTTTAACATCAGATGCCATGGGTTTAAGTCGCCACTTATTAACTATGTAATATAGGGAAGTCACTGCAGGCTTCAGTACCCCAGTTTCTTCTTAACTAAAATGAATATAATAATAGTATCTAGGAGTCTGGTAGCATAGTGCCTAAGGCACTTGACTGCTAACCAAAAGACTGGCGGTTCCAACCCACCAGCCACTCCTCAGAAGGAAGATGGGGCAATCTACTTATGTAGTGATACTGCCTCAGAAACCCAAGGAGGGGTTGCTATGAGTCAGGTCCAACTCAAGGGCACATAACAACAACAACAACATATCATAAAGTTGTTATGAGGATTGAATGCTATAATGCACATGAAGTACTTAGTGTAGTGCCTGGAATATAAGTATTCCTTACATGTCAGGCACTATTATTATCATTATTTATAGCTGAGAACAAGCATTAGTGGAGTGCTTATTCTGTGTTGGATTCCCTGGATGGTGCAAACAGTTAACACACTCAGCTGCTTCAGAAGAAAAGCCCGGTGAACTACATCCAAAAAATCATCCATTGGAAACCCTAAGGGGCACAGTTCTGATGTGACACATAGGGAGTCAACTCTATGGTAAGTGGTATGGATTCTGTGCCAGGCACAGGGTTAAGACTTTTACATATTTTTAACCCATGAGGTAAATATTGCTATTTGTATTTTTGAAGGTAATGAGAAGTCAATTGACTTTTGCAAAGTCAGACCTGAGACCTGAACACAAGCTATCTGTTTTAGGTTTGCTCCATTGTCTTGACAATGCAATCACAAAATCCAAGAGTCATCCCAAAGTCTAATATAGTTGATTTAAAGTTACAGTATATTTGGGACACAAGCAAATCATTCCAGTCAAAATTCTAGCACTACTTATTCATCTTCTTGGCACAAGAACAATGAGAAGATAGACTTTTTTTTTTTTTTTTTACCTTTCCAGTTGGGTCCGACTTGACAGCACATAACAACAACAGTTTGGTCTGTTAGTCTGATCTCTTCCTGTTCAGAGTAGACACACACACACACACACTCTCTCTCTCTCTCCCTCTTCTCCAAAATTGTAATTTTCAGAGACAGGGAAATAAAAATCCAAAGTTCAGAAAGCATTCCTGCTAACCAACCCAATTTACGTGAGAAGCATAAACAAGTTGCCACTAGGTTGATTCCAACTCATGGCGACCTATGCGTGGTAGAGTAGAGCTGTGCTCCATAGTGCATTCAATGGCTGATTTTTAAGGAGTCGATTTCCAGGTGTTTATTCAGAGGTGCCTCTGGGTGGACTCCAACCTCAAACATTTCTGAGCACCTTCACCATCTGTACCACCCAAAGATTCCTTATGAAGCATAGGATTTAGTAAGTTGAGTCTGAAGCAAGTCTTCCAAAACCACTATGGAATTAGGTTATAGCTGTTTAGCTGAAACAATTCTCCAAAGTGGTCTCTCTTAGGGGGAAAAAAAGTGATCATTTATAAAATGTACAAATTCCCTGCAAGCCCTAAAATGACAATGTTTTAAATATTGTCAGATGTGGCCTCCACTAATGTGTTTCTCCCACTTGAAAATATAATGCACACTTTGAGCATCAAGTATCACCACCATAGTGCTGACTCTTGGCTAAACCCTTCAGCCAAACTTTTAATTCCATAGTTTCTACTAACTTCTTTCAGGACATCACTATCTGAATGCCCAACTATCCATGAAGAAATAAGAGTATGAGAACGAACAATGTATTAACACTTACTCAAAGTGTGACTTTGAAATCATCTATTCTGGGTTGAATCTAAGTCTTGCCAATTGCCCCTGTGTGACCTTGGGCAACTTATATAACCACTAAGATTCTGTTTTTTCATCTGTAAAATGGATCTAATCATAGAACTATATCACAGAGTTATGAGAAAGAAAAAAAAAATAATACACATAAGACGTAGCAGAATACCTGCCACATCATATGTCTGATGAATAGTTTTCTCTTCTTTTCCATTATTATTATTGTTTCACACAAATTTCTCTCTCTCATTATTCACATGTACATTTCTGTTACTAACAATGGTACGTTTTCCTCTGGGCCAAAACTCTGGAGCTTTCTTCATCGTTTGTTGCCTACATGTCATTTAAATTCCTTGCAGAATGATATGGCATAGTAATTATTTATAAAGGAATGAATAAATGAAAGCAGTCACCAAGTGCTGATTTCTTCGCAAGATTTCTCTCATTTTCTTTATTCCTGTTGTCAGGGTCCCTGGCTTGAACTTTCATCTCCTACTGCTTCATTACCTCCATGATGGCCCTGAACTAAGCTTTCAGCATTTAGGCCTTTGTCCTTATAATTCATTGTCTAATTTCATTTTCTAAGACATTATTTTCAATCTATCATCTTATAAAGGCTCTTGATTTCGCTACCTGATTTTAGTCCCAAAGGTTCTATTTGGCAATGAAAGATCACCATCAGCAGATCCCTTCCCTGAAATCTGATCCCCCACTGTTGCCAGCACTGACTCTCAGTTCCTGAGCTTTCATCCTAACCCATGCATACATGCCAATGCATCAGACATCATTCCACCTCTGCCTCAGCCACCTGGGATCCCTCATGCTCTCTAAAACACAAATTTTAAAATACCATTCCTCTGCACTTTATCCTGCAATATCTCTTTTGCCTTAGAATAAAGTATCCTTTTTATCAACATGCTTATAAAGAGTCAACTATGTTTCAAGCATTTTGCTGCACAAAGGTGAACAAGACACAGTTCTGGCTCCTAAGTTTCTCATATTACAAGTCTCACAACAAGCTGTAAAAATGTCCCTTGAATCTGGCCCTTGTCTACCTCCGGATCATTTGCTTGAATCTCATCATTCAGCTATACTTAATTAACTACCAGCATTTCTCCAATGTGCCTTGATCTCTCACTTTACCAGAAAGATTTCTCAAAACCCACCATGACTCCTGGCTGGACTGTGCATTTCTGACTGTGTGCCTATTGTTGTTGATTAGTTGCATCCAGTCAATTCAGACCCATGAGGGCCCCATGTAAAACAGAATGAAAAGTTCCTTGGTTCTGCCATCTTCATGATTGCTGGTGTGTCCGTCCAATGTTATGGCCACTCAGCATTTTGAGTGCCTTCCATCCTAGGAGGCTCATCTTCCAGCACTATATCAAACAATGTTCTGTTTTGCTCTGTAAGGTTCTCATTGGCTAATTTTTGGAAGTAGATCACCAGGCCTTTCTTCCTACTCTTAGTACTGTGTACTATATCATGGTACCCTATATCATGATTTCTTAACTACACAAAATAGGTCTCATGTCAGACAAACTTGATTTCAAATTCTAGCTCAGCTGTGGTGGAGTTTAGAAAGTTGCTTACCATTTCTTGACCTCAATTTTTTTCATATATAAATACAAATAATAGAAGATTCCACCTTATAGATTTGTGGGGAGTACTAAAGAGACACTCCACGTAAAACACTTCAGTAGGCAAGACTTGATAGGAAATCTGTTTATTATTTATCTATCTGTTTTGGATTGAATTTATATATATCCTAACCAGTGAGAATAGTGTTTTATTAATGAAACCATATCAATGTAGGCTGTGTTCTAAACCTAAT
>NW_006921662.1:5068928-5074957 GCF_000298275.1 Orycteropus afer afer
AGGAGGGATGATAGATGCCACTTGACAATCACCAATGCATTGAGGAATATCAGGGTTGCAGAAGCTAAAGGGAAAAGATCTTCCCCCAAAGCCGAAAGAAACAAAAGAGCCTTCCCCTAGAGCCAGTGCCTCGCAATTTGACTCCCAGGCTCCTGAACTGTATGAAAATAAATTTCTGTTCTTTAAAGCCATCCATTTGTGGCATTTCTGCTATAGCAGCACTAGGATACTAAGACACCAACTAAGACTCAATCTATCTATCCATTAATACTTTATTGTTCAGAAACCTTTAAAAAAAAAAAAGTCACAGTTATTATTATAAAATCCCACCGTCTAGTTTTTAATCCCTTGAACTTTTAGACAGATGACACCAACAGAGATGGCCACAACCAGGACTCACAAGCAGAGGCTTTCCCATCATTGAGCACATGAATAAATTATCAGAGCATGCACTCTGCTGCACTCTCAGCAGAGAGTTTGCCTCCTGCTTCCTTGAGGAAATAGATGCCTTCAGAGAGGCATCCCTCAAATCTCATCACAAACCTCTGGGCCTGCAGTGAGAGAAAGTGTCTCCAATTAAGCACAGGATTTCATCACTTCCTGCCTTCTCAGAAACTTCTGCCATCAGTTAACACCCTTATTCTCTCTCTGATATGCTTAACCACTCACTCTGTTGAATCCTTCCCATCAGTAAGATTTACCTCTATATCCTGCGTCCATGTACTATGGCTGGTACAGACCAGCAGTGACTTGGCAAGCATTTGTGGTATGAAAAATTAAATCTGAATCTCTGTTTTCTGGAGATTAACCTCCTCCATGAAGTCGATTCAGCTGCTAATGGTCTTCTCTGTCTGTGAGGTTCTACCACACTCCTGAGATCCTGCATCAGATCTTGGTGATCTTCTCTTCACACCCTTCAAAGGCATCTCATTTCACTCAAAGTAAACATAACACTCTTACAATGACCTGTGAAGCCCTCCAAAGGTGTTCCTGCCTTAGGACATTTACGCTTACTTTTCTTGCCACCTTAATTTATCTTCTGTCATGTATCTGTTTGGCTTTCTTTCTTACTTCCTTCACTTCATTCAAAGTTTTTTTTTTTTTTTTTTTTCTCTTTTCTAATGTCTTCTCAATTAGGCACACCACCAATATCTACCATTCTCCTTATCTCTCATCCTTGCTTTATGTTTCATCATAATACTTACCACAACTTAACATACTGTCTCTTGTACTGATTTAGTCTATTTATTCTCT
The DNA here is from genome assembly GCF_000298275.1 of Orycteropus afer afer. Classification (NCBI taxonomy): domain Eukaryota; kingdom Metazoa; phylum Chordata; class Mammalia; order Tubulidentata; family Orycteropodidae; genus Orycteropus; species Orycteropus afer. Next base: position 5,070,183 of record NW_006921662.1, read on the forward strand.
TTCTCCTCCCACACGCACTAGAGCAAAAACTTCACAGATAATTATTTTTTTTCACATCTTATTCCTTGTTTTATCCTTGGCAACTAGAAGAATACCTGAACACCTGCGTGTTCCATATATATTGTTGAAAGAAGGAATAGCCAGCAATTGAATCCATTTTATCTTATTGACTCACTTTAGAAATAATTATTCAAAGCTTACTATGTGAAAATCATGGTACTAGGACACTGAGAGAACAATGGACATAAGAGACAAACACCCTGCCCTGATGAAAATTTACATTAATCTTTAATTGTTATATATATTTTTGACTCTCAGCATACACTGTAAGGTTTTGTAAGAAAGGAACTATGGCTTCTATTTGGTTTGTGTTGTCACAAATTACTTCACTCAGAATAGGAAACTCAGAATTTCAATCATAATTATGTCATATATTTCCATCTATGTAAATCCTAAATGTCATGGTTATTGAAGGATCTGAAATCCTAAAATCCTCAATGCTGGAAATATGAAAAATATCAGTGAACAGATTTTAGAGAGCAAGAGAAGAATCATGAAAACTAATTAAGAGGCTACTGAGATTTTCCATACAGAGAGGACAGTTTCTGGAACTCAGAGATGTTAATTGAAAGCAGACCTATGACAAGATTAAATGTACAATGGTTCTATTTGCGGGAACACCTTTTTGAGAGAAAATAAGGAAGGAGTCAGATAAGGCTGGGAGAGTCATCAGTCTAAAATATAAGTCTGACCTTGAATAAAGGAGACAAGTAAGGGAAGTTCAGCGGAAGTTCCCTGGAACACCAGGTAATCTAAGAGGAATTTAGCAGGGCTGTTGGGTCAAGACAATGTCAACTGTCAGAAGAGTTCAATGACAGCCTGGAATGGGCCTACTGTATCATACCTGCAGCACTTATTATTGACTTCCCAGTCAATATTGGAAACATCCCCAACAAAAACTTCATGCAGATCTTTAGATTTTGGAACAAAATGATACCATCTTTTGTGATAATTATATTACTTTTATAGAAACAGTATCTGACATTCTATTGGATCCACATGTATTAGTTTCCCTGGGCAGCCACACAAGTTGTCATGAACTGTTGCCGCTGTTTTTGCTTGTGCCATTGAGTTGGCTCTGACTCAAGGCGACCATATGTACAACTGAATGAAACATGCCCTGGGAGTGCCTCATCCTCACTATCCTTGCTATACTTGAGCTCACCTTTGCAGCCACTGTGTCAATCCATCTCTTTGAGGGTCTTCCCTTTTTTATTGACTCTCCATTTTACCAAGCATGATATCCGCCTCCAGGGAATGGTCCCTTCTGACAACATGACCACAGCAGGTGAGATGAAGTCTGGTCATTCTTGGGTCCAAGAAACATTCTGGCTGCACAGAATGTCCAGGACAGATTTGTTAGTTCTTCTGGCAGGTCATGGCACTTTCAGTATTTGCCAACACCACAACTCAAAAGCATCAATTCTTCTTCAGTCTTCCTTATTCACTGTTCAGTTTTCACATGCATATGAGGGGATCGAAAATACTATGGCTTGGGTAAGGCAAGCCTTAGTCTTCAAAGTGATAAACTTGCTCTTCAGCACTTTAAAGATTTTAAAGATTTTGCAGCAGATTTGTCCAGTGCAATAGGATGTCTGACTTCTTGACTGCTGCTTCTGTGGGTGTTGATTGTGGATCCATGTAATATAAAATCTTTGACAATCTTTTGTCCATATACCGTGATGCTCCTTATTCACACAATAGTGAAGATTTTCATTTTCTTTATGTTGAGATGCAATCCGTACTGCATACTGTAGACTTTAATCTTCATCAGTAAGTGCTTTAAGTCATCTTCATTTTCAACAAGCAAGGTTGTATCATTTGCATATTGCAGGTTATTAATGAGTCTTCCTGCAATCCTGTTGCCACATTCTTCTTCATATCATCCAGATTCTTGGATTGTTTTGTCAGCATACAGATTGAACGAGTATGGTGAAAGGATACAACCCTGATGCACTCCTTTCCTGATTTTAAGCCATGCAGTATCCCCTTGTTTTGTTCAGATGACAGCCTCCTAATTGATGAACAGGTCTCTCATGAGCACAATTAAGTGTTCTGGAATTTCCATTCTTCTCAATGTCATCCATAATTTATTATGATCCACAAAATCAAATGCTTTTGCATAGTCAGTAAAACAAAGTAAACATTTTTCTGGTATTCTTTGCTTTCAACCAAGATGCATCTGACATCAGCAGTGATATCCCTCATTCCACGTCCTCTTCTCAATCCAACTTGCATTTCTGGAAATTCTCTCAATATACTGCTGCAACCATTTTTAAAAATATTTTTTAGCAAAATTTTACTTGTGTGTAATATTAGTGATATTCTTAGACAATTTCCACATTCACTTGGATCACATTTTTTTAAATGTGTACAAATATGAATCTCTTCCATTCAGTTGGCCAGGTAGCTATCTTCCAAAATTCTTGGCACAGTTGAGTAAGTGGCTGTAGCACGGCATCCATGTGGTGAAACATCTCAGTGGATATTCCATCAATTCCTGGAGCTTTGTTTTTCACCAATTCTTTCAGTACTTCTTTGACTTCTTTCCTCAATACCATTGTTTCTTGGTCATATGCTACATCCTGAAATAGATGAACATTGACTAACTTTTTTTTTTTCATGCAGTGATTCTGTATATTCCTTTTTTGATGTTTCCTGCATCAGTCAATATTTTGCCCATGGAATCTTTCAATATTGCAACTCAAGGGTTGATTTTTTTTTTTTTTTTCATTCTTTCAGCTTGAAAAATGCCATGTATGTTCTTCCCTTTTGGTTTTCTAACTCCAGGTCTTTGCACATGTCATTATAATAATTGACTTTGTGTTCTTCAGCTGCTCTTTGAAATCTTCTGTTCAGCTCTTTTATCTTGTCATTTCTTCCATTTGCTTTAGCTACTTTCCATTGAAGGACAAGTTTCAGAGTCCCTTCTGACATCTATTTTGGCCTTTCCTTCCTTTCCTGTCTTTTTAATACCTTTTGTTTTCTTTATGGATCATGTTCTTGATGTCATTTTACAATTCCTCTGGCTTTTAGTCACTGGTGTTCAATGTATCAAATTTATTCTTTAGATGGTCTCTAAATTCAAGAAGAATGTAATGAAGTTCATATTTTGGCTCTTGTGTACTTGTTTTAATTGTCTTCAGCTTCAAGTTGAACTTTCATATGAGCAGTTGATGGTCTGTTCCATAACCAACTCCTGGCTTTGTTTTGGGTGAAGAGATTGAGCTTCTCCAATGCCTTTAGCCACAGATATAGTCAATCTGATTCCTGCATACTCTGCCTGGCAATGTCTACGTGTATAGCTGCCATTTGTGTTGCAAAAAGGTATTTGCAATAAATAAGTTGTTGGTCTTGAAAACTTCTATCATGCGCTCTCCAGCATTATTTCTATCACCAAGGCCATATTTTCCAACTACTGGGGATTCTTCTTTGTTTTCAACTTTTGTATTCCAATCACCAGTAATAATTAACATGTCTTGATTGCATGTTCGGTCAAATTCAGACTGCAGAAGTTCGTAAAAACTTCAATTTCCTCATCTTTGGGTTTTGTAGTTGGTGAATAAATTTGAATAACCGATCTTCCTTGTAGGCATATGAGTATTATTCTGTCACTGACAGCATTGTACTTTAGGATAACTCTTGATAAAATCTTTGTGATGATGAATGCCTCACCATTCCTCTTAAATTTGTCATTCTTGACACAGTAGATCATATGATTGTCTGATTCAAAATGCCTAAAACCAGTCCATTTCAACTAAAAAATGCCTAGGACATCAATCTTTATGCGTTCTGTTACATTTTTGAAAACTTCCAATTTTCCTAGATACATAGTTAGTACATTCCATGTTCCGATTATTAAAGGATGTATGCAGCTGTTTCTTCTAATATTGAGAAGTGCAAATGGAGGTCTTCAAAGCTTTACTCTATCCACATCATTAAGGTTGGCTCTACTCTGAGGAGGCAACTCTTCCGCAGTCATATTTTGAGTGCCCTCCAACCTGAGGGGCTCATCTTCTGGTACTATATTGGACAATGTTTCAGGGCTATTCATAAAGCTTTCAGTAATATATTAGCAGTGTTTCACTGCTATTCATAAGGTTTTCACTGGTCAATTCTATGAGAAGTGGACAGGCTTTTTTCTTCTCAGCCTGTCTTAGTCTGGAAGTTCTGCTGAAACCTGTCCACCACAGGTAACCCTGCTGGCATTTGAAACACCAGTTGCATAGCCTCCAGCCTCACTGAAACACACAAGCCACCACAGTACTACAAGCTGACAAGTTTGTCTCCCTTAGTTGTTACAAACTACTCTGGCCACTTCCTCCCTCAGCTGCTCCAACTGCCACTCTTCCTTAGCTATTCCAAACCTATCAGCTCACTTCCCAGCTTCCCTCAGTTATTCCAAGACCCGACTGCCATGCACAGCTCTCTTACTCTGCCTGCCCCAGGTGCTCCAACACCTGTCTGCTGAGCCTGATTTGCTTACCCAGCCTACCCTAGGTGCTCCGTCACTCACCTGCAGTGCCCAGTTCACTTATCCAGCTTTAGCTACTCTCCATTCAAGAGCAAGTTTCAGTGTCTCTTATGATATTCATTTTGGTCTTTTCTGCCTTTCCTGTCTTTTTAAATAACCTTTTGCTTCTTTCATATATGATGCTCTTTATGTCATCCCACATTTTGTCTGGTTTTCAGTTATTGGTTTTCAATACATCAAA
>NW_006921662.1:5075957-5077066 GCF_000298275.1 Orycteropus afer afer
CCTTCAATCTCCCATGATTGATCTTTCCAAGAAGTTATCTACCTAATGTAAATGTTCAGCTCATATGCTTGTCTTCTGTTTGGCTGGAAGCCATAGGAGTGGGTTCAATTCCAAGTACCTCTCTATGTCTTCCTCTTCCTCAATGCTACCACATTGACCACTCACATTTGGTACACTGCCCTTCTCTTAATCCAAATCAGTACTTATCTCTACTTATTTAACAATATTCCCTCCCCTCCCCTCCCACCCCTTGTAACCAACAAAGAAAATTTCCTTCCATATATACACCATTCCTTGACTTGTACAGTAACGGACTAATACAATATATGTCCTTCTGTGATTGACTTATTTCACTCAGCATAATGTCCTCCAAGTTCATCCATGTTATGCACTGTTTGCAGATTCTATATTATTCTTTAGGGTTGCATAGTATTTCACTGTGTGTATGTAACATAATTTGGTTATCCATTCCTCAGTTGATGGACATCTAGATTGTTTCCAATTTTTTGCTACTGTAAGTAGTGCTGCAATGGACACGGGTGTGCATATGTCTGTTCTTGTCATGGCTCTCACTTCTTTAAGATATATATATCTAGTAATGGAATGGCTGGATCAAATGGTATTTCTAATTTCAACTTTTGAAAGAATCTCCATTCTCTTTTCCACAGTGGTTGGATTATTTTACAGTCCCACCAGTAGTGTATGAGAGTCCCAATCTCTCCACATCATCACCAGTATTTGTTATTTTCTGTCTTGTTGAACTTGGCTGCTAGTGCTGGGGCAAGATGGTATCTCATTGTTGTTTTGATTTGCATCTCTCTAATGGCTAATGATCATGAGCATTTCTTCATATGTTTTTTGGCCATCTGAATGTCCTCCTTGGTAAAATGTCTTTTCATGTCTTCTGACCATTTGTATTTGGATTATTTGTCTATTTGTTATTGACGTGTTGGAGTTTTCTATAAACTCTAGAGATAAGTCTCTTGTCAGATATGTCATTGCTGAATATTCTTTCCCAATCTGTAGATTAGGAGCTCTGGTAGCATAGTGCCTAAAGCACTTGACTGCTAACCAGAAGGCTGGCAGTTCAAACCCACCAGCCACTCCTC
>NW_006921662.1:5078826-5080526 GCF_000298275.1 Orycteropus afer afer
TTTTTGGTAGCTATTATAAGTGATATTGATTTCCTTATTTCTTTTTCAGCAATCTCTTTGCTGGTGTAGAGGAATCCAACTGATTTTTGGATGTTGGTCTTGTATCCTGCCACAATGTTAAATCTCTCAATTAGTTCCAGTAGATTTTTGATTGAGTCTCTTGGGTTTTCTAGGTATAGGATCATATCATCAGCAAATAGGGATAGTTTGACTTCTTCCTTACCAGTTTGGATGCCTTTGATTTCTATTTCTTGCCCAGTGGCCCTGGCTAGGACTTCCAGTACAAAGTTGAATAGAAGTGGTTATAGAGGGCATCCTTGTCTGGTTCCTGTTCACAAGGGGTATGGTTTTAGTCTCTCTCCATTAAGAATAATATTGGCTGTTGGTTTTGCATAGATGCCCTTTATTATATTGAAGAATGTCCTTTCTATTCTTATTTTGCTGAGAGTTTTGATCAAGAATGGATGTTGGATTTTATCAAATGCCTTTTCTTCATCAATTAATATGATCATGTGGTTCTTTTTCTTTGTTTTATATATGTGGTGGATGACGGTGATTGCTTTTCTAATGTTGAACCATCCTTGCATACCTCATATGAACCTCACTTGGTCATAAAGAATGATTTTCTTGATATGTTGTTGAAGTCTATTGGCTAGGATTTTGTTGAAGATTTTTGCATCTATATTCATGGGTATATTGGTCTGTAGTTTTCCTTTTGAGTGATGTTTTTGCCTGGTTTTGGTATCAAGGTTATGCTTGCTTCATAAAATGAGTTAGGGAGGATTCCAGCCTTTTCTATGTTTTGGAATAGTTTGAGTAGAATTGGTGTTAGTTCTTCTCTGAATGTTTGGTAGAATTCTTCAGTGAAACCATCTGGGCTGGGACTTTTTTGTTGGTAATTTTTTGATGACCTGTTCAATTTCTTCTTTTGTTATGGATCTGTTCAACTTTCCATATCAGTCTGTGTTAATTTAGGTAAGTAGTGTGTTTCTCAAAATCTGTCCATTTCTTCCAGATTTTCAAATTTGTTGGAGTACAGTTCTTCATAGTATCCTGATATTATGCTTTTTATTTCAGTTGGTTCTGTTGTGATATCACCTGTTTCATTTGTTATTCATGTTATTTGTATTCTCTCCCTCTTTTCCTTTGTTAAATTTGCCAGTGGTTTGTCAAATTTATTAATCTTTTCAAAATTAATCAATCAGCTTCTGGTCCTGCTGATTTTTTCTATTGTCTTTCTATTTTCTGTTTCATTGATTTCTGTTCGAGTCTTCATTATGTCCCTTCTTCTGGTGACTGTGGGGTTGGTTTTCTTGTTGTTCTTTTTCTAATTGTTGAAGATGTTGTTTAAATTGTTGATTTTGGTCCTTTCTTCTTTTTGAATGTGTGCATTTATTGCTATAAATTGGCTTCTGATCACTACTTTGGCTGTGTCCCAGAGATTTTGATATGTTGTGATTTCCTTCTCGTTTCATTCAAGGAATTTTGTAGTTTTTTTTTTGTTTGTTTGTTTTTTTTAATTTCTTCTCTTACCCAGTCTTTCTTAAGGAGGGTGTTGTTCAGTTTCCATGTGTTTACTTTTTTTCCATTGATCTTCCTATTGTTGATTTCTAATTTGATAGCATTGTGATCTGAGAAGATGCTTTGGAGTATTTCAATGTTTTTAAATTTATTAAGGCTTGTTCATGGCCTAACATATG
>NW_006921662.1:5081311-5086897 GCF_000298275.1 Orycteropus afer afer
CTAAATGTTTGTCCTTGTCCTGTTTTTTATTATGAGGTGAAGATTTATCATTTTTCTTTGATTGACACTGTGATTTATAATTTTCTCCTCAAGTTTAGAACAGTCAATTCTATCTTGCAACTCTCTTGACTTCCTCACCATTTACAAGTTCTGTAACCATACTATTGTTTCCCTCTCTTAGGTTTGTGTTGTCCTCATTTACCAATTGATGTCTCTGGTTTCCTCTTCACAATCTTGTAAGTTTATTTTACTTTGGATACTTCCATAGCTGAGTTGGTTTCTGGGTTATTATCATCTTGTGTATTAATGGTTGGTTGTTATTTGCTATTATTGGTCCTCTGTTCAAAGGGCTCCCTTTACTATCCTTGTAAGATTGGTCTGGTTTTAATAAATTCCCTTAATTTCTGCTTATCTTGTATCTTCTATTTTTACCATCATATCTGAGGGACAATTTTACTGGTTATATAATTCTTGGTTTGAAATGTTTCTCTTTCAGTGTTTTATATATACCTTCCCACTGCCTTCTCACTTGCATGGTTTCTGCTGAGAAATCAGACCCTATCTTATTGGTTGTGTTTTGTAAGGAACTTTTCATTTGCCCATTCTGCTTTCAGGATTCTTTCTTCGTCTTTGGTTTTGATGAGTAAATGATGATATGTCCTAGTGATTTTGTTTTGAGATCTATCCTGTTTCAGGTTCATTGGACTTCCTGAATGGATATATTCTCATGTTTCATCATATCAGGGATGTTCTTTTTCAAAAAGTCTTGGACAATCTTCTCAATAGTTTTATTTTTCTCTTCCTGTTCTGGATTTCTAATGACACATAGGTTATTCTTTTTGATGGTATTCCACATGAACCTTAGGCTTCCTTCATTCTGTTTTGATATTTTTTTTTCTTCCTGATTGATCCTTTGCAAAGGAGTATTCAGATATTTGTCTTCAATCTCATTAATGCTTCCTTCCATTGATTCAATTCTACTCCTTTGCCCTTTCAATATGTTATCTATTTCTGAAAATTTAATATTAAGCTTCTGGTTTTCTATCTGTGGATTTTGTGTCATTTCTAATTTTTCATTTATTTCGTCATGTTCATCTTGTATTTTCTTCTGAAATTATTCTTGGCTTTTGTCAGCTATTTCCTTGATCTAGATCTCAATTCTTTTAACATACCTACTGTAAGTCTTTTCAATTCCTTATCAGGGAGTTCCAATGTTGCTTCTTCTTCAAGAATGTATTATAGATCTGTATCCTGCTCCCTTGTTTCTACCACTTTATCTTGTTTCTTTGTGCAGATTGTAATTGTCTGTTATCTCTGAGATATTGTGACATTATTGTATTTAGATCTCTTAACTGTTTTTGAAAAGCAGTTAAGAGTGAGTCAGGCTCTTCTTGGTGGTCATTTATTGTTGGCCAGTTGATGGAGAAGGAAGTGATGTCTCTCAGTAAATGGAGGGGCAGGAGGTGCAGGTGTGGTTGTGTCATATGGGAATTGTTGCTTTCTTTCACTCAGTTAGACAAAAACAATGATCAAAAAAAAAAAAAAAAAATGAAAGCAAGTGGACAAAAAAACACACCACATAAGCACACAGGAACATTCGCCAAAAAAAGAAAAAAGAAAAGGAAAGGGGGGAAAAAAAAGCCCTCAATGTCTGGAGAGGGAGCAATAATAGAAAAGAGGTAGAGTAGGAGAATAATGATGGAAAAATGTTAAAAAGAAAAACAAGGAATGGGGTTAACCGCAAGAAAGAATAAAATGGGAACCAGGAACAGGGAAGAGAGAGAAAGCTGAGAACTAGAACCTCTGAAGGGAAGAATAAAGAATAATAATAAAAAAGGACAAAAAAAGAGAAAAGAATAAGAACAATAGTAGTAATTTTAAAAGAGATAAAAACAAACAAACTAATTAAAAAAAGGAGAAAAAAAATCTGGGCATGGCAGAGCAAGGCACCCATGCTCTATCCTAGCACACAGACTGGGATGGAATTCCTGACAGTCCAGAAAGTGGGTGGGACTGAGGGATAGCCACACCTCCATTCACTAAGATGGTGTGGGGTATAAGAGTAACAAGGGGAATATCGCACCTTTCCTGTCATTCATGTCTAGAATGGCCTTGCAGTTCCTGGCAAGTGGAGCCCATTCTCAGGTCCCTGGAGTCTGAGAGAACACTGTTGTTTTAAATATCCCAAATGGTCCAACTGCTTGTAAACATTCAAAATTGCTGTACCCTCTGGACAGCCAAAAGTCCACAACTCAGCCTATCTGCCTCTTTACTGCTTCCTCTTTTATTCACCAACCACCAGTGCAGTCTTCCGTGCAATCCCTGGTTATCAGGGTCAATATTTAAGTTAATTCTTAGGTCCTTACATCACTTGACAATATCCAAGCTGTCCATGCCTTCAGGATAGCTGACAGCTCGCAGCTGTATGTCTCCTTTCTTGATGTTTCCATGCAGGTTCTTCTACTAGTTGGAGTTTAGTCCACTTCTGTATCCTTCCTTTCAAAGCTCAGGACTTCAAGATTATCTTCTGTATGTGTTAATTGGCTTCACTTTTCTTTGTTGAAGAAGTTCTGTGAAGTTTGTCTGCTTATTCTGCCATCTTACTGGAACTCTTTTTTGGGATATTTACTTTATTTTAGTGATCTGGAACTGAGCCTGCAATATCCCCATGATATCCCTGTACATCTGTAAGGACTTTATTTCTAAATAAGGTCACAGTCACAGGTACCAGCAGTTAAAATGTCAAAATATCTTTTTTGGGAACACAGTTCAACCTACAATATTCCCTCAGTAATTGCTATGAGAAGTAAGAGAATATCAGCAAAAGGTATAGAAGAATTGACAAACTATTATCAATAAATCTTACCTAGTTGAAATTTATACAGCAACACATCCAACAGCAACAAAATTTTTATTCTTTTCAATTGTACATGCAATATATAATAAATAGATAAACTCTGTTGTTTTTGCTGTTATGTGCCCTCAAGTCAGACCCGACCCATAGCGACCCCTCCTTGGATTTCTGAGGCAGTATCACTAGAGAAGTAGATTGCCCAACCTTCCTTCTGAGGAGTGGTTGGTGGATTTGAACCACCAGCCTTCTGGTTAGCAGTCAAGTGTCTTAGGCACTACTACCAGAGCTCCTAGATAAATTCTAGACTATTAAAAATTTCTAAGTAAATTTTAAAAAATTAAAATAATTCTTAGACCTCAATGGACATAAGCTAGAAATTAGTAATAGAAATCTACCTGTAATTCCAGTAAATAACTGAAAATTGAAGAACACACACCTATAAAAAACATGGATCAAAACAGGAGTCATAAGGGAAATAAGAAAATATTGTGACAAAATGAAAATGAAGAAATTACATATAAAATATATGGAATGAAGCCAAAGCAGTGCTTAGAGGAAAATTTATAATATTGAATGTTTAAACCCAATGATCCAAGTTTCTACCCTGAGAAACTAGAAAAATAAGATCAAATTAAATCAAAGTAAGAAGAAAAAGAAAGAAAGAAAAAGAAGATAAGAACAAATTAGTGAAATAAGAAAGAAAAAATATATTAACAGTAACAATGAAATACAAAAATGGTTCTTTGATAAGATAAGTAAACCTCTAGTCAAACTGAGAGAAGATACAATTAACTAATGTCAAGAATGAAAGAGGAGACATTATCACAGATCTTGCAAACTTTAAGGAAAATGTAAACTTTTTTATGCCAACAGATTTGACAGTTTAGATGACATAGGAAAATTTATCTAAAAAGCACAGACTACCAAACTAACTCAAGAAGGAATCTAAATTATCATGTATCTATAATAAAAATTGAATTCATTGAAGAAAAAAAATTCAAACAAAATAACCTGCAGACTCAAATGGCTTCAACTGGTACATTTTATCAAATTTTTTAAAGAAAAAAAGAAATCACATTTTACACAAAGGTTTCGAACAAATTAAGAAATGCCAGCATTAATCTAATGTCAAACTTATAACTTATTAAGAAAAAAAAAAAGGAAATTACAAATTAATATATCTCAAGAACACAGTGCAAAAATTCTTAACAAGAGTTTAATAAATCAAATCCAAGATCATTTAAAATTATAATCTTCAATGATGAAATGGATTTAATCCAAGAAGGCAGATTTTTAACATTCAAAAGTTTATAAAATTCACCATATAAACAGACCATAAAGGAAAGCAATTAGGATCAAACAATAGGATCATTTTAAAGATTCAAGGGGGAAAAAATTGATGAAATTTAATACTCACTAATGACAAAAACACTCAGAAATGTAGGAATAGAAATAAAACTTTTTTGCATTAGATAGGTTATAGATGTATAGAAAAACCTCCAGATAATGATGAAAAACTGAATGTTTTCTCCCTAATAAGAGGATAAGGCAATCTGCTGTCATTATTTTTATTCCACATTGTACTGGAGGACCCAGCTTTGCCAATAAGGTAACAAAAAATTCCTGATTGCAAAAGAAAGAGTAAAACTGTGTTTATTTGTACACAAAAGAATTCTAGAAAAATTAAATGAATATGTAATTAAAAGCTACTAGTGCCTAAGGCATTTGACTGTTAACCAGAAGGTTGGCGGTTCAAACCCATCAGACACTCCATGGAAGGAAGACTGGTCAATCTACTTCTGTAAAGATTTACCACCTTGGAAATGCAAAGGGGGTTGCTATAAGTGAGAATCAACTCGATAACAGTGAGTTTGGTTTTGGTTTAGATCTAAAAAGTGCATTTAGCAAAGTCTCAGAACATAAGATCAATATACAAAAATCAATTATTTTTCTATACAGGAAAATGAACAATTGACAAGTAAACTAAAAAACCTATGCCAGTTACAATAGCATCAAACATAACCAAAAACTAAAAATAAATATAGCAAAGATTTTCAAAAAGTACAGAAGATCATTAAGAAAATTAAAGACCTCAATAAATAAAGATAAATTACCATGTTCATGGCTTGGGAAACTCAAAATGGTTAGCATGTCAAGTCACTTCAAATTCATCTATTTATTCAGTGTAATCTATGTCAAAGTCACAAAGTATTTGGGGGGGGGGTGTCTGTGTGCGTGGGTAAATTCAAAAGCTAATCTTAAAGTTGATATGGAAAGGCAGAGTACCTCAAACAGCAAAAACAGCATTGGAGAAGAAGATAAAAGCTTGAGCACTTGCACTGACAGATATCAAGACTTCCTGTGCAGCTACAACAATTAAATCATCATGGATTAGTAGAAGCATAGACCAATAGACCAGTGGGATGAAATGGAGAGTTAAGAAACAGACCTACCCATGTATCATCTTCTGATTTATAGGAAAGCCTCTATTACAGTTCATTCAGAGAGATGATAATCTTTATAATAAGTGGTGCTATACCAATTATATATCTATATGGACAGTAATGACCCTTGACCTCTGTCTCACACAGTACATAAACACATACAGAAACACAAAAATGTAATGAATCATAATTCCAAATCTGACAGCTTCTAAAATAAAACAGGAGAATATGTTCATGACTATGGGATAGGTAAGACAATTAAAACAAGTCCACGAGAGCCAAAATATG
>NW_006921662.1:5094839-5096110 GCF_000298275.1 Orycteropus afer afer
AGGCCTTCAAGGAGATGGATGGATACGGTGGCTGCGATGATGGGCTCAAGTTTGGCAGGGATTGTGGGGCTGGCACGGGATCGGGCAGTGTTTTGTTCTGCTGTGCATGGGGTCGCTATGAGTCGGAAATGACTTGACGGTACTTAACAACAACAACATGGGATAGGTAAATACTTTTTAAAGCAGGATTAAAAAAAATAAAAGTTCTGATATTAAATGAAATGATCAGTACATTGAACGTCATTAAAATTAAGAATTCTTATTTATAAAAAACTAAACAATATTATGAAAGTAAAAATGCAAATCACAGACTGGAAAAAGGTATTACAAGTACATAAAGTCAATTAAAAAATCATATGTATAATTTCTAAAATGAATGTTTATAATTATAGTAAAAAGGCAGATAACTTGAATAATAAGCAGAGGTAAAAAATCATTTTGTAATGGAAGACATCAAAATGGACAATGAACATATGAAAAGTTTCTCAACATCATTAGTCATCAAAGAAATACAAATTAAAATTGTGAGACACCAGTATATATTCACAATGTCTAAATTTTAAAAGACTAACAATATCAAGTGTTGGTAAAAATTGGGAACAAATGAAACTCTCTTATATTGATTATACAAGTGTAACTTGAAACAAACATTTTATAAAACTTTTTGACAGTATCTAATAAGTCTAACAATACTTACATTCTGTAATCAACAATTTCTTTCTTGGAAATTTTCCCAACAGAAATAAGTGTTTATATCCAACGAAAGATGTAGTCAAGAATGTTAATAATCTCTTTATTAGTGATATCCTCAAACCTTAAACCATTAAAATTTCCATCAATAATCGAATAAGGAAATAAATTGTTGAATATTTATACAATGGAATACTATACAACAGTGTAAAAGAACAAACTACTGGTACATGTAACGATATGAATGACTCCCAATGCCATATTATAAGTGAAGGAAGTCAAGCAAAACTAATCCACAGTGATAGCTGTTAGAATATTGGGTGTCTTTGAGTGGAAAGGGATAAACAGAAGAGAACCAAAAACCACTCACTGCCGATGAGTTGATTTGACTCATAGTGACCTCTCCTTGGGTTTCCAAGGCAGTGTCTCTACAGAAGTAGATTGTCCAATCTTTCTTCCAAGGAGTGGCTGGTGGGTTTTAACCACCAGCCTTCTGGTTAGCCATCAAATACTTTTAGGCACTACACCACCAGAGCTCCCTAAGGTATCTTAGGTCCTATGAAATATGGTAATAATAGTGG
>NW_006921662.1:5096210-5107381 GCF_000298275.1 Orycteropus afer afer
AACCACCAGCCTTCTGGTTAGCCATCAAATACTTTAGGCACTATGCCACCAGAGCTCTTAAACAGATGGAAGGCTAAATAAAATTGCCTAGGAAACCAGAGTACCTAGAGAAAGGGAGGATCCTAAAAATAATATGAAAAAGAAATAGTGATAAAACCCAGAAGTGGTTATTTATGCAAAGCAAACACTGAAAATATTTTTTAATAAAGGAGTGATCGGCTCTATTAAATGCTGCACAGACCATAAAAAATCAGTAACAGTGAATTAAACAGAGGACTGAAGAATGTGAATGTCATTGGCAACCTTGAATTTGACCAGAGCAATTTCAGTGAATCCCTGAGAACTGATGTATGAATGGGTTGAAGCGGTTATGAGTGAGGAGCAATTTGACAACACTTTTGATGAGTTTTTCTATAAAGAGGAAAAGAGCAAGGAGCACAAGCTGGTGGAGTCAAGAGACCTTCTTATGTAATATGCAATATGATTATACGCTATTGTGTATTGAACTTTTTTTTTGTCCCAAAAAAAGATATGTGAAGTCCTAATCCCAGGTACTTATGAACATGACCTTGTTTGGAAATAGGGTCTTGAAGATGTTATCATTTAACTTGAAGTCATACTGGAGTAAGGTGGGTCCTAATACCACCTGAGTGGTGTCCTTACAAAAGACATGAGGCACAGAGACAGACACAGGGGTAAGACAGCTATGTGAAGAACGATCTACAAGCCAAAGATTGCCAAGAAATGCCAGGGGCTACCGGAATCTGGGAGAGAGAATAGAGGATCTCTCCAAGAGCCTTCAGAGAGAAGGCAGTTCTGCTGACATCCTAAGTTTGGACTCCTCCAGAACTGAGACAATAAATTTCTGTTCTTATACGCCACCTACTTCATGGTATTTTATTATGGCAACACTAACACACCAATACATATGCTGATTCAACTAAAAAGCAAATTTTAGGATGGATGGGGTGAGGAATGGGGGAAATCCAGGGAAAAGGTCCTTTCTGAGTTATTAAATATTATTCTGGTTTCATGATGGTTGTTTCACTTGGAATACTGCTAAAACGAAGGTGCTGTTTCAGTCACAGACTCCTAAGATTCCTGTTGTCATTGACTTAATCCCCAAATCCCAACCTTGCAAATACTACAACTTGTTTTCAATCTCAGAACTTTTGAAACAAGGTGCTTAGCTGATGAAGTTTTCCTAAGAGACTATCAGTCTAAAAGTGCATGACTGTTTTACAAATAGAAATGGTTTTACAAAAAAGGAATTATTCCATCAAGCGATGAGGCAACTGTAAAAACATGTAAGAACACAAAGAGTCCCAGAAAAATGCTGAATTACCAAGTGAGAAAATTTATTCATTTCTTCAGAAATTGAAATTCCTAGTAGAAAAATCCAATAAGAGCTTTCTGTTTTCCAATTCAGAACAAATAAATTTAGCCATACAATGAACTGAGCTTTTGGATTAAAAATATAGCAAAAATAGATTTATTAACTTCAAAAACCACTTAAGCCTTTTTTAGATCTGTGGAGCCAGATAAACACTGATATTATAGTTAAAATGAGAAAAGATCATGGTTTTTACTTCTCTCTCTTTTTCTCTGTCTCTGCTTCTCTCTTTCAGGTTTTATTTATCTCTTAAAAGTGCTAATTTATATCACATTCCACTTTCACAGTATGTTTTAACAGGTGTACTCCTTAGCAAGCATCTCAATGAAGAAGCAGTGAAGAATAACCCCAATTTAAAATTGCTAAAGATTACCTTAACATTTATATTTTCTGAGCATACTGTTTGAATATATAATCTCTTATTTAATATGTTTCTGTAGTTCCATTTACATGTTCTTGTAAACGCTAGACTGCAACACTCACCAGTGGTCATGAAAAGTAGGGAATCAGTGCAACATTAGCCCTAAAGCTCTCATTTTCAAAATATGTTTATTTGGCTGCAGGTTGCAGCTTTCATGTGAACTGTCATTTGAAGCTGACTAGCTGCTAAGTTGTGCACACATCTATCCTTTTGTTTTTGAAACTAGTTGTTTGGAACTTAGAAAGAAGTACTTAGGCTAAAAACCCTTCATGATTACAGGCAAACAAACTGTGGTATTAATAAGATTAAGGATCAGCAAATGAGAGGGTATGTGTTATAGACATTTTCTTAGACAGTGGGCTTTGCAAGGGACGTTTTTACTTTGTGTTGATAAAAATATGAAAAGATCCCTTTGGCATGACTTCAGGTTTCTCATGTTGTTTTTCAATTAGATGGTTTGTGCCTTTAGGCTATTTACAGATCACTCAGTGGGGAGTGTCTAAGTTATCTAGTATTGTCATAACAGAAACACCAAAAGTGGATGGCTGTACAAAATGTAAATTTATTTTCTCACAGTTGAGGAAGCTGAAGTCTGAATTCAGGGTGACAGTTCCAGGGGAAGCCTCTCTCTCTCTCTCTTTGTTGGCAGTAGGGGAAGGTTCTTGTATCATTTTAGCATCTGTGGGCCTGGTGGTCCTTAGAGATCTTCATGTGTCTTGGTACCAATTTTCTGGTTCTCAGTGTAGGGACTCTGGGTCCAAAGGATGTACTTCATTCCCGTTTCTTGGTGGTAATGGGTCCCTTCTCCTCTGCTTATTTCTCTCTCCTTTGATCTCTTATAAGGTAGAAGGTGATGCAGGGCACACCCCAGGGAAACACTCCTTACATAGGATCAGGGCTATGACAAGATTAAGGGTGGTATATCCCATCTAATCCCTGTACAACTGATTACTTTATCATATCATATTACATCATGGGGGATCATTACATAACTGCCAAATTGCCTCAATATATCACTCCCCAATCTCTGAGCACAAAGGCTCAGCCAACTTGACATATATTTTGAGGGGGATACAATTCAAACCATGACAAGGGATGATCTTAGCTTTTTAGATATATCTTGATAACCCTACTATTATACAATAATTATTTGAAATTCAATTTAGAGTTTCCTTGCTTCTCATAGATCTTACCTATGATATATTTTGCTGGAAATAATAACACACTCTTTATTGTAAGACAGTAATTTACATTCAGGGAGCTCTGGTAGCATAGTGGCTAAGGCACTTGACTGCTAACCAGAAGGCTGGCGGTTCAAACCCACCAGCCACTCCTTGGAAGGAAGATGGGGCAATCTACTTCCATAGTGATATTGCCTTGGAAACCCAAGAAGGGGTCACTATGAGTCAAGTCTGACCCGACGGCACATAACAACAACAACAACTACATCTTAGGAATCAATATAATTCCATAAAATCAAGTTTATTTAACACTCATATTTAATTGTTAAACATACACAAAGGATGGAACTCCTGCAAGTCCTATTTTTCTTGTGTTCATTTTTTCTACCTCAAAATATAGAATTTTATTCAAAAAATAGGGTATTTTCTCCAAATTAAATTTTAAGTAATACATAATGGGATTGTGTTTGACCTATATATTTATTCTTGGCAGTAGGAACCAGGGAGTTAGTTGGCAGAAAGAAATAACCAATTCTTCCTTCCATGTTTTATCCTAATCCCTTCCTTCCTCTGCCAAAAATCACAATGCACTCTTCAAAAAGAACATGCCGTGAGTCAGAGGATCCTGCCTCTCCAGCTTTCCTTCTATGTAGACCAGCATGGACAAATGATACAGTTCAATGCCAGGGCCCTGTCTGCTTGTCTATTAAACTTAATTGACAGTGCCTATGACATGTATTGAAAGGGCTTCTCTCTGAGGAGCTCACAAATGTGAGCAAATCAGCAATGGGGGAGGGGGGGAAACCTACTCACTTCTTCTGTTTCATCTCCAGGAGAATAAAGTGCCCGCTTGGCTGTTTAGGATCATGTCAAAAACTCAAGAATTTATGTGCAAGAAATATATATGCAATGAGGGGAACTTCCCAGGGTGGACAATAGGACATATCGCTAAGGGCTTCTAATGTGTTCAAAAGATCAGGATACATCTGTATGACAAACAACAAAGGAATTTTCAAAGAGTTCTGAGACAGTCATGAATAAAATTATTCGTTGAAAGCAGGTGCATTAAAAAGGAGGAACATTGTTACCTCCTTATATGTAAAATAAATATAAGGGTCCAAGAGGATGGGAGTGAAAAAATTACAGACAGGAAGCAAAAGTTTGCATGGCAATGCTGATAAATTAGTAATATTGCCTCAGGCTTTTTGCCAAGAAAACTGCCAACACCATCGCTCAAATTGTCATGAGACATGCTTAGTAGCATGTCAAAAAAGTCAAATTTCACTTCCTTTATCTAGCAAACAACAGGAATATATATATATTCACCCCATTGCAATCTACCCCATAGGTTATATGAAATTCATTATTTTTGGCATGTCATGTATTCCAGTAGAGCACTAAGTATTTTCTTGCTTATCAAAATGAATATTTTAATTAACTAATTAAAAAATAATAATAATCCATTCATAAATCTCTTTTTGAAAAGGATCAGAGAATGTCCATAAAGGAAAAATAGAAAAGCCAATATCATTCTGTTTGTAGTTTTGGATTCTTTCATGCATATTTTCAAATAGCAGGCAGACCTTACCCCCTCAAGTCACTCTACCCAGAATTTCTGGTAGGGTGACACCTCATGAACAGTGGAGGTGGCAATGACTCTTGTCAGTTGAATCATTGCAAACATTTTGCCTATTTCTTAGAGATGATGGTTGGTTCTTCTGCCCTTAACTTCAATTCCAAAAGCCGCAGTCACTGCCGTAGAGTTGGATCTGATTCATAGCAACCCCTCCTTGGGTTTCCCAGACAGTATCACTATGGAAGTAGATTGCCCAACCTTCCTTCCAAGGAATGGCTGGTGGTTTGAACCTCCAGCCTTCTGGTTAGCAGTCAAATGCCTTAGGCACTACACCACCAGAGCTCCCTACCTTCCATTACAGGCAATAAAATTGGCATGGGGGCAGCGTCTGACCTTCTCTAATTTCACAAGAGGAAAGAAAGGGCAAGATTAACATCAGCAGCCCAAGATTCATTTCTGTGAGGGAGAGATTGGACATGCTTCCATCCGCAAACTTTTAATCAATTCTGACACCAACCGTTCCTCCCATAGCACTCTTTACTTCTCTCTTGGGTTCAAAAATTTGTTGTGATGGCCACACAGAACTCACAGATAATACTCATGACTATGGGGTTGATGTGGGAAGTAATAGGTTACAATTTAGGATCAGAAATGACTCAGGATACAGTTCTTCAAGCAAGACAGCCTCTTGTCAGCAGTGCCTACAGGTATGCCTCTCTATGGTTCTCAGCCTCATTTCCCCTCAGCCCCTTGGCCTCTGCCCTCCTTAGACAAATCTTACAAAATTTTTTTAGCTCTGTTGATAAGTGCCAAGAGACATACCCCTCTACCAGTAAGCCTCAACATGAAGGCACTCAGTTGTAGTTCCTTGCATTGGCAAAATGAGCTCCACCAAGTGCCCAGAGGCATCCCACTCCATCAGCAAGCCTGTTGCCCAAAAGCATTCAGCTCTCTTGCCCCATGGGTCCAGAAGCCCACTGCACTATCTCTTGCCATGTCTCCTGTAGGGTCTCTTACCAGTCCCTTGATTTTTCTGCCGCCATTTCTTTGTCACTGCTTGCCATCTCTCACCATTTCAGCAAAGTGTTATAATTTTATCTCTTGGGTTAAGGAGGTTCAGCACAAGGATTTTGGGTCTGAAGTCTCTCCTTTCCTGATGGTAGTGAGCTCTATACTTTCCACCTCTGGGATGGCTCATTTTAAGCTTAGTGTGATGAGAAAGTTGCCCAATGCCAATGCTACATTTTTATACTCATTATTTGAATGGTGCCACCCTCACAATGTTGTCGTACACCATATTTACATTATTAGCAAGCTATCCAATCCCCTTGAGAGGTCATAAACACTTCACATTTTCCTAGTCCTACCCAGTCATTTGGTGGAAATTATAAAGACAATGGCTAGAAGGACCACATTAAGTAATTCACTGCACTGCACAGGCACTTTACAAACCAGTCATTAATTTAGTGAAATACTATTTATTGAATGTTTTTCATGTTTCAGGCCTTTTGAGACACTGTTGCTTATTATCACTTAGGGATAATTTTGACAAACTGAAGATGAATAGCATCACATTCATCATCAAAAAGAACATTTCAAGATCTATGCTAAAGTACAATGTTGTCAGTGATAGGATAACATGCATATATCTACAAGAAAGAGCAGTTAATAGTACTATTATTCAAATAAAGGCAAAGATAAAGAAATTGATGATTTTTCCTAACTTCTGCAGTCTGAAATTGAACTAGCATGCAATCAAGATATATTGATTATTGCTGGTGAGTGGAATTCAAAGTTGGAAAGAAGCATCAGTAGTTGGTATATATGGCCTTGGTGCTAGAAATGACATGAGACATGGTATGATAGAATTTTGCAAGACCAGTAACTTATTCATTGCAAATACTTTTTTTCAACAATGAAAACAGCTACTATACAGGTGGACCTCATCAGATGGAATACACAGAAGTCAAATCAACTACTTCTGTGGAAAGAGGCAATGGAGAAGTTCAATATCAGTCAAAACAAGGTCAGGAGAGGGGACATTCCAGAAAGATGGTGGAAGAGGCAGACAAGCTACCCAGACCCTGTGCAACAAAGAAATGAGAAACCAACTGAAACAGATACAGAAGATAATCCTGGAACCCTGAGTTTTGAAGGGAAGGATAGAGAAGTGGATTTAAAAACAACTAATAGTAAAACCTGAACGAAAACAATGAATAAGGAAACAAACAGAGCTGCAGACTATGAATTGTCCTGACAGCACAGCCAATTTGAGTATTTACAAGTGACATTTTGACCTGGACAGCAACCTAAGTATTGTCTCTGCTCACCAAGGACTGCATGGGCAACTGTACTAGTTGCTGATGACTAGAAAGGGAAATAGCAAACAAGGAGACAAAAAGAGCAGTGGACTGTGGTCTGTCCTAAGGACTCAATAAGTTTGAATATTTGCAAGTGGTGTGGCCATTTTCAATATTTGAAAGTGGTGTTCCAATCCAGTCAGCAACCTAAGAATAAGCTTACCTCACCAAGGACAGGATGGACAACTGCACTGGAGGCTGACGACTAGAAAGATATACATACTATTCCCCTTGTTACTCTTATACCTTACACCCTCTTGGTGAACAGAGGTGTGGCCATCCCCCACCTCCACTTACCTTCAGGACAAGTAGGAATTCCATCCCAGTCTGTGTGTCCTCCAGAGCATGGGTCCCCTGCCCCATCCCAAAATTTGTTTTTGTTTTTATATTATTTTTTCTTCCTCATTTCTTCCTTTTAATTATTTTCTCTTTCCCTTTTTGGATTCTTTTTTTTTTTTTCCCCTCCCCTCTTCTTTTTCCTGGTTCTGTTCTTTTTTCTGTCTTTTCTTCTTTTGGTTCTTCCCGTTCCTTGTTTTTTCTTTCTGCAGTTTTCTTTTTTGCTGTTCTATTCTTTTACTTTTGCATTTTCTCTTTTTCCTCCCTCCCCAAAATTTTCCCTTTTCTCTTTACCTTTCTTTTGTCACTTTATGTATATAGTTTTAATATTTCTTCTCATTTATTGCCATCCCAATTTCTTTTCTTTCTTTCTTTTTTTTTTTTTTGTAGTGATTGTTGCCATTTTCTTATGTAGTTTGTGTTTTTAGTTCTCTTGCTTTTATTTTTTGGTGCTTTTTTAAAGTTGTTTTTTACCCACAACAGCCAACCATACTTGCACTTCCTGCAGCCAAACCCACTGAGTGAGAGCCACCTCTTGCTTCTGCACCAACTAACTAACGACAAATGGTGGCCAATACCAGCTCAATTCACCCTCAACTGCTCTTCACAAAGAACTAACAGAGATCTCTGAACACATTTTCATTCTCTATCACACCCACTGGGAGACAGGTGGTGTGTGCCTAAGTGCTGCCAGGTAGCAAATAAAAGAGCACAGTACAATGCTCACTCAGACATATCAATATCATCAAAAAAAAAAAAAAAAAAAAACTTGGATGAATCACACCAACATACAATCATGAATTAAATATAAATACAATGACATCACAATTTCCTGGAAACATCACAGTTCATACAAAGAAGCAAGATAAAGTAGTACAAACAAGAAACCAGAATACAGACCCAGAAAATCTCCCTGAGGAAAAAGTACCATTGGAACCCCTTATAAAGAATTTAAAAGAATTACATTTAGATAGCTTCAACAGACTGAGAGACAAGTCAAGGAGAACACTAACAAAATTAAAGAAAGCACAAACAAAACTCTAGAACATTTAGGAAAACAATGTTGTTGTTGTTGTTATGTGCCATCGAGTCGGCCCCAACTCATAGCGACCCCTCCTTGGGTTTCCGAGGCAGAATCACTACGGAAGTAGATTGCCCAACCTTCCTTCCAAGGAATGGCTGGTAGGTTTGAACCACCAGCCTTCTGGTTAGCAGTCAAGTGCCTTAGGAACTATGCTACCAAAGCTCCTAGGAAAACAATGCAAGAGCAAAATTGACAAAATAAACAAATAATAAAAAAACATACAAAAAGAAAACATAGAAATACAGAATATTAATACTAAGATTTCAGAAATAGAAAACACATTGAATGGGTAAAGAGGTAAAATAGAATCAATGGAAGACAGAATAAGTGAGACTGAAGATAAATCCCTCAATACTAGGAGCTCTGGTAGCATAGTGCCTAAGGCATTTGACTGCTAACCAGAAGGCTAGCAGTTCAACCCACAAGCCACTTCTCAGAAGGATGGTTGGGTAATCTACTTCTGTAGTGATACTGTCTCAGAAACCCAAGGAGAGATCTCTATGAGTAGCCCTCAATACTACTTTGTTAAGGGATCAATCAGAAAAAAAGGAAAGATCAAAACAAAATGAAGAAAGCCTAAGATTCTTGTGGGATAGCATCAAGAGGAATAATTTACATATAATTGGAATTCCAGAACAAGAAAAGACAAATAAAACCACAGAGAAAATTACTGAAGATTTGTTGGAAGAGAATTTCTCTAATATGATGAAAGATGAGATGATATCAACTCAAGAAGTTCAATAAACCCAAAACAGGATAAAACCCAAAAGATAATGGGCAAGATACATTATAATAAACCAAAACCAAAGACAAAGTCCTGAAAGCAGCACAGGCAAAACAAAAAGTTACCTACAAAAGTAAGCTCTGATTTCTCAGAAAGAACAATGCAGATGAGAAGGCAATGATATGATACATGTAAAATCCTGAAAGAAAAATATTCCCAACCAAGAATTATATACCCAGAAAAATTGTCCCAAAAATATGATGGTGAAATTAGGACATTTCTAGAAACATAGAAATTAATGGAACATGTTAAAACTAGACCAACTTTACAAGAGATGGTTCTTCAACATAGAGAACCAACAACAGCAGACAGCAACGATGATTAACACACACTACAATGCAACCTAGAAACCAACCCAGTAATAGAAGAATCCAAAGTAAAATAAGGTTACAAGACTGTAAACAAGGAACCAGAGACATCAATTGGAAAATAAAGACAACTACAAATCAAAAAGAGAGAATGAATATTGTACATACAAACCTTCCAAATGGTGAGTAAGAAAACAATTGTGAACTATAACAGATTGTTCTAAACTTGGGAAGAATATATAAATCACAGGGTAAGCTCAAAGAAAAAAATAATAAACCTTCACATCAAATTTGGAAACAGAAGATACATGAATATTTAGCAAGTACATAACAACAACAACAAAAAAAGAACAATAAAAATGTAGGAAATGATAAGATGATTCATAAATAAAATGAGATCAGCACAGGAAATTATATGGAACAAAGAAATCTGCAACACCAAGAAAAAACACATAACAAAATTACAGATAAAATTCATGCTTATTGATAATTACACTGAATTTAAATGGATTAAATTCACCACTCAAGAGATGGAGAGTTGCAAACTGGATAAAAAAAAAAAAAAGAAAAATATGACCCATCAATACGATGTCTGTTTTGGTTCTCTTGCCTTGCTCTAACAGACCTAATGCAAGTAGATGACTTGAAAAAATAGGGATTTGTTGTCTTACAGTATAGGATGTTAGAAGTCCAAGTTCAAAGTGCCAAACTCTAGGGGCTAGGTGAAGACCCCTCAGCCTTGGGCTTCAGTTCTGCCTCTTGGTCCCAGCCCACTGAAGTTAGAGGATTCTCTTAACTCAGGAGCTTCTGGCTGCTGAAACTGACAAACCCAAGGTAAACAAATAAAGTGTCACAGGCCCAAGATTATTAACCAACATGGCAGGCCACTCACTGATGACATGGCCAAATGTAGGATCCAAGAGTACCAAAAAGCTCAGAGACTTTTTGATGGCTTCTCCATATATAATGGAAGCAGACCACACCTGTAAGGCAACTACTTAGATGCTCACATTGATTCCACCATGGAGTTGATTACCAGTCTTATCATGGGCAATAACTACATCCAGCTGCCCAGCCACACAAATCCAGGCCCAACCAAGCTGACATATAATCTTAACTACCACACTGTCAACAAGAGACTCATGTTAGACACGAAGACAAAAATAGACTAAAAATCAAAGGTTGGGGAAAGATATATGAAGCAACTGAGAATCAAAAAATAGCAGAAATAGCAATATTAATTTCTGATAAGCTAGACTTTAAGACAAAAACCACCATAAGAGATAAGGAAGGACATTATAATGATTAAAGGATCAATTGAACAAGAGGACTTAACCATAATAAATATCTAGGTACCCAATGAAAGAGCTCCAAAATACATAAATCAGGCTTTATCAGAATTGAAAAGACAAACGTATGAGTGGGATTCATATCAGGTATTCAAGGATGGCTCAATATTAGAAAAAAAAAATAAATCATCCACCACATAAATAAAACAAAGGAAAAGAACCACATGATAATATCAATCGATGGAGAAAATGTGTTTGATAAAATCCAACACTCATTCCTGATAAAAGCTCTCAGAAAAATAGGAATAGTAGGGAAATTCCTCAACACAATAAAGGGCATATATGCAAAACTAATGTTGTTGTTGCTGTTAAGTGCCGTCGAGTCGTTTCCGACTCACAGCGACCCCATGCACAGCAGAACGAAACACTGCCCGATCCC
>NW_006921662.1:5108640-5113638 GCF_000298275.1 Orycteropus afer afer
CGAGTTATGGTAACTTCTTAGCCATGGCCAGCCACCCTGAGGAAGCAAGTTGTTGAACCTGTGGACTTGGTACCATGGTCACAGGGGACATCAAGTTCAATTGGCATAAAATACTACACAAAAACATTGTTCTACATCCTACTTTGATGAGTAGCTACTGGGATCTTAAATACTTGCAAGTGGCCATCTAGATGCAACAATTGTCTTTTCTCGTCTGGAGCAAAGAAAAATGAAGAAAACCAAAGATGTATGGAAACAATTAGTCCAAGGGACTAGTGGACCATGCAAACATCAGCCTACATGATAATGAGACCAGAACTAGATGGTGCCCAGCTACCACTGTCGACCACTCAGAAAGGGATCAGTGCGGGAGATCCTGGACAGAATGGGAGGAAAATGTGGGACAAAACTCAAAATCATAAAAAGGACAAGGTTTACTCGTCTGATAGAAACTTGTGAAACACTCAAGACTATGGCCCCTAGTCACATATTGGGCCTGGAATTGAATTCATTACCATGGCTGCCAGCCAAATAATAAACAGGCATATAAGATGAATATTCATACCAGGTAGGTACACTCCTTAAACAGTCAACAATGGGAGATAAGAAAGGCAGCTTTTGCAAAGGGAGACAGCTTGGAGGACAGGAATGCATAAGTAAGAAGGGCATAGGAACAAGGTGACCACAGAGAGGAAGTGGAAAGAGAGCTGTTACATTATGGGGATTGTAATCAATGTCATGAGGCAAAATGTGTATGAACTGATGTACAGCAAATGCATTTACTCTGTAAACTATTACTCAACACAATTAATTTAAAATAATGGTCAGGAGGTGACTGTGAAAGGGTCAGGAGGTAACTGTGGAACAGATAACAAATTATTCATTTGCAAATTCAAGTTGAAGCTGCAGAAAATTAAAACAAGTCCACAAGAGCCAAAATTTGACCTTTGGTACCCTCCACATGACTTTAGAGACCATCTCAAGGATAGATTTGATTCATCAAACACCAATGACCAAAGACCAGATGAGTTGTGGGATGACATCTAGAACATTATGAATGAGAAAAGCAAAAGGTCACTAAAAAGACAGGAAAGGAAGAAAAGACCCAAAAGGATGTCAGAAGAGACTCTGAAACTTGCTCTTGAACAGAGAGGAGCTAAAGAAAAGGGAAGAAATGTTGAAATAAAAGAGCTGAACAGATTTCAAAAAGCAGCTAGAGAAGACAAACTCAAGTATTATAATGAAATGTACAAAGACTTGGAGTTGGAAAACCAAAAGGGAAGAATATGCTTGACATTTCTCAAGCTGAAGGAACTGAAGAAAAAATTCAAGCCTCAAATTGCAACATTAAAGGATTCTATGGGCAAAATATTGAATGATGCAGAAAGCATCAACAGAAGATGGAAGGAATACACAGAGTAACTGTACCAAAAAGAATTGGTCGATGTTCAATCATTTCAGGAGATGGCATACAATCAAGAATCAGTGGTACTCCTGGAAGAAGTCTAAGTTGTACTGAATGAATTAGCAAAAAAACAAGGCTTTGGTAAGAGATAGAATACCCATTGTGATGTTTCAACAAATGGATGCAGCTCCGGCAGTGCTTTCTTGTCTATGCCAGGAAATTTAGAAGACAGTTACTTGGACAACAGACTGGATCCATGTTTGTGCACATTCCAAAGAAAGATTATTCAACAAAATGTGGAAATTACCTAACAATATTATTAATATCACATGCAAATAAAATTTTGCTGACAGTAAACAAACAAATAATTATATGAAATAAATAAAAAAGGAAAAAACTTAAATGGAGTTATAAAGTATAATTAGAAGTGAAGAGGTAACCTTAAATTATACATGAAGGTTTCTCTGAGAAGGTGACATTTAATCTACTAGCTGTCAGAATTAGAGAATTTCTTATTTTTTCAAGTGCAAAGTATTCAAAGAGAGAAAGAACTTGGTGATGCCTAAGAGCTGTCGGAAGGAACTATTAGGAAAGACTATATTTCTTTGTTAGGGCTGCTAATTTGGGAGAATATAAACCAGGTTATCATGCCATTACTACAGAAAAACTTGCCAAATTAGATTAAAGTCATCATAAACAAAATATGATCAGTAGATGGAGGGAGGCATTCCCTAGGTATCTGCTGGATGCAGATTAAAGCCTTTTTTTTTTTTTTTTTTAAAGTCAGTTTCAGTTGAGTTTCTGTCATTTATATCTTGGAAAGTCCTAAATAGGAATCAGTACATGGAAGTAGGATGTAACATGTGATGAAAACTAACATGTGGGCTTATCTAAATCAAGATGGAGTTCTGGGTGGTGAGGATATGCCTATCTTAAGCAGAAAAATTGATAGTTCCTGTTTATAGTAGGGAAGCAACTGATTCAGTTAATGAGTTTTGAATCTGGAGACAAAAACCCCATGCTTCATTGAGTCTGAAGCTAAAGGGACTACATAGAAAATATCAAACATGCGATGGTAATTTCGTGCAGCTTTCAGTAAAAGCCAATAAGAAAGAGAAAACATCCATTAAAGAACACATAAAAGGAAGATTATGCTTTTTTTACTAAAAATTACTGTTTCTGCCTGTGGCTAGAAATTTTAAAACTCATTGAAAGTCAGATAGTCTTGCACCTTACTGGGTTAGAAAAGCCAAACTGTTCACTCTAAACTGAAGAGTATAAAACAAAGATAAAGAGACTAGAAATAAAGTGAGAGAGAACCTGAGAGGCAATGTCCTGATCCCCTTGGCCCTTTCTAAGCACCTTCTCCTCGCCACTCCCTTCTTGCACATGGTGATAATTGCCTTCACCATGATGCGCCATCACTAGAAAGGAGCAGCAGAGTGTGCCTTCCTTTACAAGGAGCTTCCCAATGACCCAAGGCATTATATTCATGGAGTTTGAACATATGAGTTGTAACTTTGGACAAAGAACACTGAATCTAATTTCTAAAATGTGCATAATTTCAAGCCAGGTCTAAATTGAAGGACAATGACTAGACAAGATCTGACTTTTGTTATTAGTCCATGTATTATGAACAAAAATTTACTGAAAACTCAAGAAAAACCCCAAGTGGGTCAAAGATCTGTGATTAATTATTTAAACAGTAAGGTATACCTCAAATTTTCACAAATCAAAAGAAGTGCGATCATCAAATGACCATCTTCCCAGTTTTCCATCTCAAATCTATGATTTGGTCATAGAGATGAATAAACAAGGACAGATAAAGAGATTCCAAATTCGCTTACCAAGGAATTCTTGGTAAGATGTTTCTCTCTCACTTTAGCAGAATATACCACATAATATGGAGCTCTGGTGGTGTAATGCCTGAGACATCTGACTGCTAACCAGAAGGCTGGTGGTTCAACCCACCAGCCACTCCTTGGAAGGAAGGGTGGACAATCTACTTCCATAGTGATACTGCCTCAGAAACCCAAGGAGGGGGTCGCTATGAGTCAGATCTGACTCAATGGCAATGGTTTATTAGTATGGACTAGTGAGCTACTAAATGTGAGTTTTAAATCCAGATTTGGCACTTAGCTGCTTTGGCACTGATTACATTGAGAACGTATCCACAGGTATTATGAGGATTGGTTGATTCCAACCAAAGACAGTGAGTATCACCTTGAGTTTTGGACTTGGAATTGCATGTCACCAATGTATATACTTTGGATTTTGCCTTCTTGGGAGAGATTAAATACACCGCCTCTTATATACGGCACAACTGCATAAAATTAAGTGGGAAAGTTTTTGAAATTCTATGTGCAAAAATAATACATTTAGATTTTAAAAAGTGTATGATAGAACATATTAGGTACTATTTTTGCCTTGCCAATAATCATTTCCTCTTCTTTTTGGAAAATCATTTACTCCTCATGTTTATTCAATGGAGAATAAAGCCTAGACTCAGGCAAAATGAAAATACGACTACTTCAGAGATGGGTATATTATCCAAGGAGAGCAGTTAAAATCTGATAATCATGAATACTCCATTTGTTTGTAATATTCTATTAGCTTACCAACTTCCAACCTTTTGTACTGGAAAATTCTAATTATCTTTCAAAACCAATTTATATGTAAAAACTCTATGAAACCTTCCCTATGTCCTTGCTACAGTGTTAATCACTGCCTTTGCTTAATTTGTTTCTCTACTTAGTACTGTATTTTCACACAAATGACATGCACGTTCTATGTTTTCTGAAAACTGTGCACCCCTTGTGCGTTAGTTTGCTATGCACTGGTAAGTGTGTTATACGTATATATACATTATTTACATGGGCATATTACATGTTACATAAAATATGGAAATTGAATCTCATTTATTGAGCAGCTACAAAGTTCAAAGGGAGCTCTGGTAGCATAGTGGCTAAGGCACTCGACTGCTAACCAGAAGGCTGGCGGTTCAAACCCACCAGCCACTCCTTGGAAGGAAGGTTGGGCAATCCTACTTCCATAGTGATACCACCTCGGAAACCCAAGGAGGGGTCGCTATGAGTCAGGGCTGACTCAACGGCACATAACAACAACAACAACAAAGTTCAAAACACTGTATTAGGCACCAAGATTTCAAGGAAAAATAGGTTATGCTTGCTCTTCCTAGAGAGCATATAAGCAACTTGGGAAGAGAGAAAACTAGCACTGGTAATATAGCACAAAATGTGATA
This sequence comes from Orycteropus afer afer, assembly GCF_000298275.1. NCBI lineage: Eukaryota > Metazoa > Chordata > Mammalia > Tubulidentata > Orycteropodidae > Orycteropus > Orycteropus afer. The sequence goes on from NW_006921662.1 coordinate 5,113,309, forward strand.
GGTGTGGATTTTTGAAAAATCTCACTAGATTGATTTCAAATCAGTAATTGATAACAGAAACCACAATTTTAATAAAGATAAGCTCATCATAAAATTTATGTATGTGTTATGAAAACCAAGCCACATTTGCATGACCCAATGAGTCAGAAAGGCTTAGTAGAGGAGGCTCTGCTAAGATGAAATATCAGAGCTCAGGAGAAAAATGAAATGATCATAAAAATAAAGGCCATACTGGAATTAGCACAAAGAAGAAAAATCGTTACCCAAAACACAGTAAGATATGAAATATATATAAAAAAGAAAAGAAAAACAGAAAAAAAAAATCCACAG
>NW_006921662.1:5113895-5118399 GCF_000298275.1 Orycteropus afer afer
AAATAGTAAAGTTAAAGTGAGCTAAAGATGAAACTGTGGTTGACCTCAGACTTGAGGAATATTCAATGTCAGAAAACAGTTGAACAAAACCTACAAAGAATTAAAGTATTATCTAAGACATTTACACAAACCAAACTTGTTCAAGGAAAGAAGAAAACATTTTTGAACATTTAAGGACTAAGAAAATATATTTTTCATGGATCCTTCTTCCAGAGAGTATCCCTTCTAGTTATCTATGCAGTATTCACTAACCAGTCATGAGATTTAAAAAAAAAAAAAAAAAAAAAATTAGAGCAAAGAAGAATAATATCTCCAGATACAAGAAATAAATCTAAGAAGTTCATGATATATGGACACTCTTTAATCACTGTCAAGTAGTATTTATTAAGTCACATTTGTCAACATTTAACCAAATGTGAGTAACCACATTGAAACTACTGACACAAAACGTAAGGTTCAGTTAACGGCTTCACCAACTTTGTAATCATAGCTCATTGGCCTTTCCACAAATTGACCCCAAATCAGCACTATTTCTTATTGAAGATCTCCCTCTTTCTAGGATAATATTTTGCAATATCCTATTTTGAAGGTAAAAGAGTGATATATTACTTACAACATCACACAATTTGCCAGACAAGAAGAAGATCTCTTTCATGTGTGTTTTCTCAGTCAGCACAAAATAAAGTAGAACATAAATACACTCATCGGTCTTATAAATGATTCTGAGGCATCATTATGGGTCACCATAGATTTTGACATATTAGTGTTGGTTCTTTGCTCTTGTTTCCAAAATGTCACAGATTGAAAATGTATTTATCTGACCAAAACCTGATACAGATAATAACTAACAGATTTCAAAAATTTACAGTGTGACAGCTATTATAATAAGCATTTTACATGGATTATCTCCTCTTATCTCCACCACAAGCATGTGACATGAGTAAAAGTATTATTTGATTTTACAGGTATATAAAAGGAGGTCTAGGGAATTTTACCACATTGGTGAACTCCAGAACCAGGATATGATCTTAAAATAACTGATTCCAACCTCACTGCTCTTCTCCGTTCCACTATAACTGCCTCTTTATGGTAGTACCTGCTTCAGAAACTCTCAAAGCAACATTGGAAATGACTAGACTTATGCTAATAATGGGTTTAAGAGTGGGACCTTGAATTCTAAATTCAATTGCTGTTGCACACATGCTGATATTGCATTATTGACATTATTCACATTATTAATGACATTATTAATACAAATAATATTAAAGTTGCTTTTTATTTTTTATTTTTTTATGTACAGTCTTTCATGAGAACCTTAGTACTCCAACAAAGGTAACCAAGCAACCAACCAACTCACTGCCATGGATCTGACTCACAGCAACCCCTCCTTGTGTTTCCGAGGCAGTATCGCTATAGAAGTAGATTGCCCAATCTTCATTCTGAGGAGTGGCTAGTAGTTTTGAACCACCCACCTTCTGGTTAGCAGTCAAATGCCTTATGCCACACCACCAGAGCATGAAATGCCTTACCTGATGTGATGGTTAATTTTATATGTCAGTTTGGCTAAGCTGTGGAGCCCAGTTGTTTGGTCAAACGTTAAGCTAGAAGTTGTATTTAAGGTATTTTTTAGATGTAATTAACATTTATAATCAATTGATTTTAAGCAAAGAGTATTATCCTCAGTAATATATATAGGCCTCCTTGAATCAGTTGGAGAATTTAAGAGCAAAACCTAAGCTTTCTGGGAGAAAAAGGAATTCTGCCTCAAGTCTGTAACATAGAAATCCTGTCTGTTTCCCACCAGCCCACATGCTCTACAAATTTTACTTCAGACTTGCCAGTCCCCACAATTGCATACTGTATTTTTCATATATACTGTACCTGTGTAAATAACACACACATGTAATGTGCACAGCACTCATAGGAAACTGACTCACCAGAGGGTTGCGTGGTTTACAAAAATAGTACAACGTGTGCATTAATTTTGTAAAATATGGTAAGTCGTTGGATGAACCAACTCTTTAAAATAACACACACTCTCCCTCATGGTTCTATTTTCATTAAAGACCCCTAATTGACACATCTGGTGATTCCAATCATCATTCACGTGACAGAGTTTCTCTTGATGCTCTCAAAAGAAGAAAACCATGCTTATGATTCCTTGACCAGCACAATGTTGTAATGACTCTAAGGATAAACTGGAGTATTATTTACCAGTATGATTACTTGTCTGAACACATGCTAATTGCTGCTCCTAAATTCACAACCAAAAAACCCATTGTCATTTTGTTGATTATGACTCACATTGATCCTGTAGTACAGAGTACATCCGTCACACAGAGTTTCCAAGACTGTAATCTTTACAGAAGTAGACTGTCACATATTTCTTCCATGGAAAGGGTGATGAGTTCAAACTGTTGATCTTTCAGTTAGCAGGTGAATGCTTAATCATTGTGCCACCAGTGCTCTTGGGGACCCAAACCCACTGCCATCAATTTGATTCCAACTCATAGCAACCCCCATTGGGTTTCTGAGGTGATAAATCTTTACTGAAGTAGGTTCCTTCATCTTCCTTCTGGAGTGATTGGTGGATTTGAACTGCCAACCTTTTGGTTATCACTCAAATGCTTAGGCACTATGCCACCAGACCTCCTGTCTCTTGAGCACAGTAGATAGTAAATGGGCTAATTACATCTGGTAGGTAAAGCATCTCAAACCTGCCATATAAAAAGAAACAAACATACGTGAGACTACCACTGAAAGCTTTTTCACTCTCCTTAGATAAAATACTGTCCCTAGTAGCTCTTTCTACATAAAGTTACTTAGGACTCTGTCATATGCAAAAAGAGAAGCCTGCCTCCTGTGTCTGTGTCCACTGATTAGCAGGAACTCATTGTGAGCCCAAAGGTAGCACAACACTGCAAGGATGAGCAGACAGTTTTGCATAAATAACAATAATAAACATAAACAAAAAAAGTTTATTTCTCTCCTTTTCCTGTAATCATTTCTCCAAATCTCAAAAGAAAAAATAAACCCATCTAGAAAAACAGAGATTCATTCAAAAGAATTTTACTCCAAAGGGATGTAAATGTAAGTTATATTAAGCAAGTGTTTCTTAAGACTTTTTGTGCTTTGGGTCACCGGAGCAAATCATTGAATATGAGCAAGAAAAACAATGTTCTGCCTTCAAGTTGCCCTGAACTTTTAAAATTGAATTCCCAGGAAACTCAGCATTGCATTCTTACGGACCTATTTATTGAGTCCATGTGGCTAGTTAATATTTTCATTAGTAAGGAAAAATTCAGTACAGGAAAATTTCTCAGGAGACGTTAATTGAAATGAGGTGTATAAGGTTAGCTCAGTATCATTGTCCCAAGCAGACATAAAGAAAGGACATAAAAATCAGACTAAGGTTTTGAGAAGATTTTGGATGGGAAACCTTCTTATAAACTGAGCTCTTTAGGCCAGCATAGCTAAATGTTGAATGGAAGAATGACTATTTCATATTGAGAAAATAAAAATAGCAAGGAACGGTGACATAAATAGTCTTGTTGTTTTTGGGAAAACACGTTATTTTGTAACATGATACCCAGAGAATAAGACTTAGCTAGTTAAAACATGTAGGGAAGAGTATTCTAGACAAAATAAAATAAAATAAAGAGTGCATGAAAAGACCTTAGAGGAAAAAAAAAAAAATTCAGGAACATCTATAGACCTCAAAGAAGGCCAGTTTTCATGGAGACTACTGAACAAGGAGAGAGTAAACCAAAATCAAATTGAATAGATAGGAGGGGCCAAATCATGCCGTGTCCAGTGGCCATGTGAAAGACTGTGTTTTGTCCATAGTCTGGAGAAAAGCTGTCAATGATTTTACGGAGGACTGGCAGTTTTAAATGATTGCCCTGGACACCACATGGAAAATAGAAAACACGAGGTAAGAATGACCATAGAGAGACCAGCACCAAGATTTTTCAATTATTCAGGAATGGTAGAAAATTGATCTAGACCAGGTATATGGAGGGTTTCCGTAGTGTAGTCGTTATCACGTTCGCCTCACATGCGAAAGGTCCCCGGTTCATAACCAGGAGGGAACAACTCATGTTTGGGAGCTCTGGTAGCATAGTGCCTAAGGCACTTGACTGCTAACCAGAAGGCTGGTGGTTCAAACCCGCCAGCCACTCCTCGGAAGGAAGATGGGACAATCTACTTCTGTAGTGATACTGCCTCAGACACTCAATGAGGGGTCGCTATGAGTCGGGTCCGACTCCACGGCAAATAACAACAACAACAACAGGTATGTGGTCTTAGTTACTTGAAGACATACAAATAACATTTATCTATATCTATCGATAGATAGATATAGATATATAGCACCTTGGTGGCACAATGTTTAAGTGATCAGCTGCTTACTGCAAGGTTGACAGTTGGAACCCCCACAGTGGCTCTAGGTTAGAAAAACCTGGTGATCTGCTTCCATAAAGATTATAGCCGAGAAAATCTTACC
>NW_006921662.1:5119529-5128402 GCF_000298275.1 Orycteropus afer afer
ATGCATACCAGGTGATTGGAAATATCATGGTTTGTGTCAGGCGCACCTTAGTCCTCAAGGAGATATCCTTGCTCCTCAGCACTTGATACAGTTCCTTTGCAGTTGACTTTTCCAATGCTACACGTTGTCTAATGTCCTGACTGCTGCTCCCATTGGCATCGATTGTAGAACCAAGCAACGTGAATTCTTTGACAACCTCAATCTTTTCTCCATTTGTTGTGATGCTGCTACTTCTCAATTAGTGATTATAAATAGAAATGATGAAGAAAGTATTCTAAGAAGAACATATCTTTGGATTGAGTTACTAGACAGAGAGTTTTGATGTCCATTCACATACAAACTCCAAGAGGAGATAAGATATTTGGAAAATAAATAAATTCAACTCAAGATATGCTGAGTTTGTGGGGCCTGTGGGACATCTGAGGTAGTGGATAGATGGTTTTGGGCTTAGGAAGAATGTCTGGATACACTCACCATTGCATAGGATGTATTTGCAACAATAGGTTTAGATGATTGTCCATGAAGAATATAGAGGAAAAATAGAATTTTAAACCTCTTTCTCTATACAATATACCTGAAGCATAAAGCATATGTCTACCCAGTTATAGTCTTTCCTTCCTTTATTGGATTTTTTTTTTCTTTTTACTGTTGTTATATAACAAAAACAAAAATAAGGCTATATAATTTTTTGTTCTCTCTATCTCACCCTCAAATTCCTAAAATAATTAACAGAAATTAATAAATGAAAACATCCTTGAGGGAGATCAAGATTTCCTAACATACTGACCGACACATAATAGGCTCTCAAAAGAGATATGTTGAATGGTGATCAGAGGAAAAACAGATGTCAAATGACATCATGACAGAAAGTAGTGGAAGAGAAAAAAAAGTAAATCACAAAAGATGATTCTGAAGATACCAAAGGAAGAGAGACACTCAAGATAAAGACTGTCAAAAATATGCAGGTGCATTTACCATACTCTATTTTAAACATTTCTCCTTTTGCTACAATTTAAGTACCAGATCTCAGGCTGTTGTGCACCATAACTAATAATAATCATTTATTAACTTTTTAACTATTTCTAAACTGCAGTTTCATCCAGCAAGCTAGCCTGCCATTAATGTCACACTTTTCTCACCCTTAACAAATAACAAAACTCCACTGCATGAGAATTATTTCATTAAAAGGATACCCAAAGCCCACATCCATTGCCATCAACTCAATTCTGATTCATAGTGACCTATAAGATAGAGTAGAACTACTCAGTGGGGTTTCCAAGGCTTTATGGAACCAGAATGCCACATCTTTTTCCGTGGAGAGGCTGGTAAAATGGCAGCCAAGTACTTAACCATTGCACCACCAGGGCTCCTTGTTATTGTAGGGACAAACTATTGAGTATAACAAGCCACACCCAAACCCTTTTTCAACAAGTACATAACAAATTGTATGAGACAAGACTTTCAAACTATCACAATATCACAATACACAAGTGTGGGGAGATGTTGGGGTTCAGAATTGCTGAAATGGACTGTGAGCTCCTTTGAAGTTTTTGGATTCTCAGCACTTAACACATGGTCAAGAACTGACTGTGGAACAGACCATCAATTTCTAATATGCAAGTTCCTGTAGAACTTGAAGAAAACCAAAACCAGTCCATGAAAACTAAAATATACCTTATACCTTGATTTCCCACCTGAATTTAGACACCAACTAAAGAACAGATTTGACTCATTGAACACCAGTGACTAAATACCTGATGAGTTGTTAGAGGACATCAATAATATCATACACGAAGAAAGTAAAAGGTCATTAGGAAATGGGAGGACACTAATTGTGCACATAAGAGATGGACAACAGACACTAATACCAACCATTGTGTCCACAGTACCACATTACCATTAACACCAACCACCAGGTTAAAGATAAACATATAAACACCTGAGAGGATCAGATAGGGGTCAAGGAACAGGAGTATACTCTAGACCAAGGATAGATTCAGCTGAGGCTAGTTTTGTATAGACACCAGTGATACAAAATGCCTGCAGTCATTACAGAAACAATAGAAGACAGATACAGAATAATCTGCCACAGACACCCAGATACTATGGGAGAGAGATCCAATAGATCTACTGGCTCAGGACCATAGTACTGATGTACACCAGACTTAATTGGCACAACAAAATACGTAAAAGCCTTGTTCGCATCCTACATTGATCTAGTGACTGGGGTCTTAAAAGCTTTCAAGTGGCCTTCTAAGATGAAGCTAATGGTCTCCTAGCATTGGAAGTGAAGAAGAATGCAAAAAAAAAGGGGGGCGGGCATTTGGAAGCAATCAGCCCTAGGACACGATGGCCCTTGAGACCAGAAGAACTAGATGGTGCACAGCTGCCAATGCCAACCACTCAGGAAAAGATCAAATCTGCAGATCCTGGATAGAGTGGGAAGAAAAACATGGAACAAAATTCAAAAACTCAATCATGACTAGAATTGCTGGTCAGAGGAAGTTTGATGAGACCCCCTAACACTATGGTCCTGGAATACATTCTGCACCTGGAATAAAACTCACCCCCAGGGGCTGGCTCTCAGCCCAATAGTTAACAAAACGTATATGCAGACCACTCAACGCAGGATGATGCACCCACATACTCTATGGTAATACATCCCTTAGAGCAATGGACCACAGAGCATCAGAGGGTCAACATTCAAGCTGAGGAAATGCAGGACAAACAGGAATGCATAAATATGAGGGGCACAGGGGGAGGGTTACAGTGTAGGGAGGGGAGGAGACTGGGTTAGGGTTGAACCGGTGGGATCAGGACCATAGTCACAGGGGACATCAAGCTCAATTGGCATAACATACTACACAAAACATTGTTCCACCTCTACTTTGGTGAGTAGCAACTGGGATCTTAAAAGCTTACAAGCAACCATCTAGATGCAACGATGGGTCTCTCCTCATTCAGAGCAGAGAAGAATGAAGACAACCAAAGATTCATGGAAACAATTAGTCCTAGTGACTGGTACACCATGCAATCTGCAGCCTATGTGACTAAGAGACCAGAAGAACTAGATGATGCCTGGCTACCACTTTCAACCACTTGGAGGGGGATTTGTGTAGGAGATCCTGGATAGAGAGGGAGAACAATGTGGAAAAAAACTCAAAATCATTTTGGGAAAAAAAAAGGGGGACCATGTTTATGTTTGCTGGTCTGATGAAGCCTGGCAGAAGCACTGAGACTATGTTCCCTAGCTACCCTTCAGGTCTGGAATATAACCCACACCTGTGGCTTCCAGCCTAACAAAAGACAGGCATATGAGTTGAACATTTACCTCTAGTAGATATACTCCTTGGAGAGAACAATCATGGGAGAAAGAAGGCTGTTTATGCACAGGGAGACAGCTCAGGGCGCAGGAGTGCATGGAGGGAAGGAGACAGGGAAGAGGTCACTATTGGGAGGAAGTGGGAGGGGAGCTGTTGCATTGTGGTAAATTGTAGTCAATGTGATGAGACACAGTATATCTGAACTGCTGTATGGAAAGTGAATTTGCTCTGTAAATTTTCACCCAAATCACAATAAAAGAAAATAAATAAATAAATAAGAAATCAGATGACAAAGTTCCAGCAAGAGGGCAGAATGGGCAGACAAGCTACACGGACCCTCTGCGAGAAAGCAATGAGAAACAAATTGAAACCATACAGAAGATGATCCTGTAACCCTGAGCTTTGAATGGAAGGATAAAGAAGTGAATTAAATACCAGCTAGCTGAAGAACCTGAATGAAACAGTGAGTAAGGAGACAAATGGAGCTGCAGACCGCTGGCTGTCCTGAGAGCACAGCCATTTTGAATATATCCTAATAGCAACCTGTGGTAGTTAAATTTGTATGTCAATTTGACTGGGCCTTGTTGAGTGACTGGGCAGCTGGTGGTAGTTATTCCCCATGATGACACTGGCCATCAATTCCATGGTGGGATTTACAACAAGCAGCTGAGTAGCTGCCTTGGGGATGTCACCTGCTTCCTGTATATAAGGAGAAGGCTTGGGGATAAGCTGTAGCTTATGGCACACTTGGACCCTGCATGTAGCTATGTTGCTGTTCAGCAGCCTGCCATGCTCTGCTGACCTTGAGACTTACAATGGACTTGAATTGATGGCCTGCCATGTGGTTTGGTAACATCAGGACTGTGCCATTTTATTTGTTGACCTTGGGCTTGTTAGCCTCAGCAGCCAGTAGCTGTCTGAGTGAAGAGATGCCTCTAGCTTCAGTGGGCTGAGAACAAGAGGCAGAGCTGAAGCCCAAGGTCAAGGGGCTTTCACACAGCCCCTAGAGACTGGCACTTTGAACTTGGAATTAAAGCCTTCAAAATGAGAGAATAAACTCCTGTTTGTTAAGGCCATCCCATTTGTGGTATATTCTTGCCAGAGCAGCTCTAGGTAACCAGAACACAACCTAAGAATCAGCTCTGCTCACCAATGCTGCATGGGTAGGGACTGCATTGATGCCTGATGGCCAGAAAGGAGAACACTGAGGAAGGGGAGAGGCAGACCTATGGACAACTGGCAGCTACCCTCAGGGTGCAACTATTCTGGATGTTTCCAAGTAGCCAGCGCAACCATTTCTAGAGTGTGTAGTGGCAACCTGGGAGTGGGCTCCACCTGTCAAGGACACCATGGGCAACCACACTGGGGACTGACAACTGGAGAGATGTGATAGCCCCTTTGTTACTTTTGCACCCCATGCCCTCTTGGTGAACAGAGGTGGAGTCATGCCCCCATCCCCACCTACTTTCTTGATCTGCAGGGGCTCCATCCCAGTCTGTGTCCTGGGAGAGCCTGGGTGCCATGCTCCACCACTCACAGTTTTCTTTTTGTATTTAAATTATTATTTTTATCTTCCTCCTTTCTTCCTTTTTTATTTCTTTTTCTCTTACCCATCCCTCATTCTTGGTTTTCATTTTTCTCTCCCTCGTATTCCTTGGTTCCTATCTTTTTTCTTTCTTTTGGTTTTTCCCATCTCTTGTTTTTCCTTTTTCAGTTTCCCCTTACCTTTCACTCTTACTCTTTTGTCTCATTCCACCCACCCCAGATATTGTGGATTTTTTTTTTTTTTTTTTTTTGCTTTTTTGCTTTATCTCATTATCTTTCCTTTATCCTTTTTCAATATATTTTGAATTTTTTTCTTCTTACTTATTGCATTTTCTTTTTTCTTCTGTGATTATTCTTTTTGTTTTTAATGTGGTTTGAGATTTTTGTTCTTTTTTTGTGTGTTTTATTTGTTTGTTTGTTTGTTTGTCTAACTGTGTGGGAGAAAGTAACCATTCCCACACAACCCAATTATGCCTGCACCTCCCGCAGTCCCACTCACTGAGTGAGGGCTACCAATTGCTTTTGCACCAACTAACCAATGATAGATGGCAGCCAATACCAACTCAACTCACCATCAATTGCTCTTTACAAACAACTAACAGGGATCTGTACATACACACTCAATCTCTATCACACCTACTGGGAGATGGATGGTAAGTGCCTAAATGCTAACAAATAGTGAATAGAGAGCACAGTCCCCTGCTCACACAGACATAGCAAAACAAAATAAAAGGGGAAAAATAATTGTGCATGAATCACATCAACATAAAACACAAACTAAAAATAAATACAACAATACCACAATGTGTCAGAGACAACAGACCATCATAACCCACACAAAAAGAGCAAGATAAAGAAGTAGAAACAAGGGACTAGGATACAAACCCAGAAAACAACACTGAGGAAGAAGCAACATTGGAACTCCCAGACAAGGAACTTAAAAGAATTATATTTCAGTATCTTCGATGGATTGAGACAGATCAAGGAAAACACTGACAAATTTAACAAAGGAACAGGAGAAGATGCAAATAACATGAATAAGAAATGAAAAGGTGATGTCATAACAGAACCAACAGAAATAAAAAGAATGATATCAGGATATTATGAAGAACTGTACTCCAACAAATTTGAAAACCTAGAAGAAATGGACAGATTTCTAGAAACACACTATTTACCTAAACTAACACAAATTGAGGTAGAAAACTTGAACAGACCCATAACAAAAGAAGAAACTGAACAGGTCATGAAAAACTTACCAATAAAAAAAGTCCGAGCTCAAAGGGTTTCACTGGAGAATTCTACCAAGCATTCAGAGAAGAGCTGACACAAATCCTACTCAAACTATTTTGGAAAATAGAAAGGATGGAATCTTTCCAAATTCATTTTAAGAAGCAAGCATAATCCTGATACCAAAACTGGGCAAAGACACCACTAGAAAGAAAATTACAGACTAATATCCCTCATGAATATACATGCAATAATCTTCAACAAAGTCCTAGCCAACAGACTTGAACAACATAGTAAAAAAATATTACATCAGGATCAAGTGGGATTCATACCAGGTATGCAAGTATGGTTTAAAATTAGAAAAACAATCAACATCATCCATAACATAAGTAAAATAAAGGAAAAGAATCACATGATCATATCAATAGTTGCAGAAAAGGCATTTTATAAAATTCAACATTCATTCCTGATAAACATCTCAGCAAAATAGGAATAGAAGGGGCATTTCTCAACACAATAAAGGATATATATGCAAAACTAAAGCAAACATTGTTCCCAATGAAGAGAGACTGAAACCATTCTCCTTGTGAACAGAGACAACAATGCCCTCTACCTCCACTTCTATTCAACATTGTATTGGAAGTCCTAGCTAGGGCAATAAGGCCAGAAAGAGAAATCAAAGTTATCCAAATTGGTAAGGAAGAAGTAAAACTATCTTGTTTGCAGAGGATATGATCCGATAAATAGAAAACCAATGAGACTCAGCAAAAAACTACTGGAACTAATTGAGAGATTTAGCATAGTGGCGGGATACAACATCAACATACAAAAATCATTTGGATTCCTCTACACCAACAAAGAGGTCTCTGAAAAGAAAGTAAGGAAATAAATACCATTTACAATAGCTATCAAAGCTCTGGTATCATAGTGCCTAAGGCACTTGACTGCTCACCAGAAGGCTGGCAGTTCAAACCCACCAGCCACTCCTCGGAAGGAAGATGGGGCAATCTACTTCCATAGTGATACTGCCTCGGAAATCCTAGAAGAGGTCTCTATGAGTTGGGTCTGACTCGATGGCACATAACAACAACAGCAATAGCAACACCAAAAGATAGATACTTGGGAATAAATCTTACCAGGAACACAAAAGACCTATACAAAGAAAACTACAAAAAATTACTTCAAGAAATTGTAAGAGATCTACATAAATAGAAGAACATACTCTACTCATGGATGGGAAGATTAAAGATTGCAAAAATGTCAATACTATCCAAAGCAATCTATACATTCAATGCAATCCCAATCCAGATCCCATCACCATTCTTTAAATATGTGGAAAAAACAATCACTAATTTTATATGGAAAGGAAAGAGACCTCAGGTGAGCAAAACATTACTGAAGCAGAATCAAACAGCAAGAGGTCTCACACTTCCAGATCTCAAAACCCACTACAGCTACAGTTGTCAAAACAGCCTGGTATTGGTATAATAACAGATGCAGAAATCAGTGGAACAGAAGTGAGAATCAAGAAATAGATCCATCCACCTATGATCAGCTGATCTTTGACAAAGGTCTGAAATCCATTAAATGCGGAAGAGATAGTCCCTTTTACAAATGGTGCTGGTGAAACTGTATATCCATTTGTAGAAAAATGAAACAAGCTCCAAACCTCACACCATAAACAAAATCTAATTCTAGATGAATCAAAGACTTAAATGTGAAATCAAAATTTTTTCATCAAAGAAAAAAAATAGGGGCAAACTTAAGGGTCCTAATTTATAGCATAAGTAAACTATCAAGCATAACCCAAGGTATACAAAGAGCAGAAGAGATGATTCACTCACTGCCATCTGGATCTTCTAAAAATTAAGTGCTTAGTGCATCAAAATACTTCTCCAAAAGAGCAAAAAAGAGAACCTACAGAATGGGAAAAAATATTCAGCAATATTGGGCAAAGAATTTATCTCTAAAATTTATAGCAAACTCTAGTACCTCAACATCAAAAAGACAATCTAATTAAAATTAAAAAAAAAAAAAAACAGATATGAACAGACATTTCACCAAAGAAGATATTCAGGCAGTCAACAAACACATGAAGAAATGTTCACAATCATTAGCCATTATTGTTGTTGTTGCTATGTGTCGTCGAGTTGGACCCGACTCATAGTGACTCCTCCTTGAGTTTCCCAGGCAGTATCACTATGGAAGTAGATTGCCCAAATCAAAACAACCATGATACCATTTTACCCCAGCATTGATAGCAAAGTTCAACAAGACAGAAAATAACAAATGCTGACAAAGGTGTGGCAATATCGGGACTCTCATACACTGCTGGTGGGACTCTCAAATGATGCAATCACTGTGGAAATCAGTATGCCAATTCCTTAAAAAATTGGAAATAGAAATATCATTTGATCCATAATCCCATTATTAGGTATATATCATAAAGAGGTGAGAGCCAGGACAAGCACAGATGTATGCCACCCATGTTCATCGCACCACTATTTGCAATAGCAAAAAGATGGAAACAACCTAAGAACTCATCAACCAAGGAATGGGTAAACAAATTGTGGTACAGACACACAATGGGATATTATGCAACCCTAAAGCATAATGTAAAATCTGCAAAACACTACATAATGTGGATAAGCTTGGAGGACATTATGCTGAGTAAATTAACTCAATCACAGAAGGATAAATATTGTATTAGTTCACTATTGTAAAAAGTCAAGGAAAGGTGTATGCACAGAAAGAAACTTTTTCTTGGTTGGTTACCAG
>NW_006921662.1:5128538-5132150 GCF_000298275.1 Orycteropus afer afer
ACCAAAGATTTTTAGTGGTTACCAGAAGGGAGCAAAGGGGAAGCTTTTGTTTGTGGGGCATTGAGTTTATTATGGTAACAGAATATTTTGGAAAAGGATAGCAATAATAGTGACACACCATGAAAAATGCCATCAATGTCCCTGAGCTGTAAATAGGAAAGTTGTTATGTTGGCGAATGTCTTGTTGTGTATGTTTTTACCAAAATATAAAAAGACAGAGAGAGAGAAAGAAAGAAAAAGAAATCAGACGATATATTACACTGGGCAAATCTGCTGCAAAAGACCTCTTTAAACTGCTGAATAGCTGTTTCTTTGTAGACTAATGTGTGCCTAACTCAAGCTGTGGTATTTTCAATAGCCTCATATGCCTGTGAAAGCTGGACAAAGAATAAGCAAGACTGAAGAACAGTTGATGCTTTTGAGTTGTGATGTTGGCAAGGAATACTGGAAGTACCAGACTGCCAGAAGAACTAACAAATTTGTCCTGGAAGTAGTGCAGCCAGAATGCTCCTTGGAAGCAAGAATGGCCAAAATTCTTCTCACTTACTTTGATCATGTTATCAGAAGAGACCATTCCCTGGAGAGGGCTATCATGCTTGGTAAGGTGGAGAGTCAGCTAAAAAGAGGAAAGCCCTCAACAAAATGGATTGATACAGTGGCTACAATGATGGGGTCAAATCTAGCAAGAACTGTGAGGATGGCACACGACCGGGCAGTGTTTTGTTCTCTTGTACATAGGGTCACTATGAGTCGGAGCCAACTCACTGGCACCTAATAACAATGACATATAATAGATGTTCAATGAAGTGGTATAAATTGAATTTCCAAACTGAAGAACCAGGATTTCCTTTTCCTTGTCTTCACAAATGCTTCACAAGGTTGCATTTGCCTCTGACTGATTACCACCTACTTATTCTCAAAGATTATTAGCCTCCCACCCTTTTCCTACCCTGTAGGACTGCACATACCACACCCTCCCCACCACCACCGCGACCTCAGGACTGGTTAGGTGCTGAAGTAGTGGTGGTTCTCACGGGAATGTATTTTACCACCTCCCTCACGACATTCATCAGTGTGTGGGAATATTTTTGGTTTGCAAAACATAGGGAAGGAGGAGGGGGAGGGATGCTACTGAATTCTAATGCTAAGTATTCTACAGTGTACAACAAAGGATTTTCCAGCTTAAAATTTCAATAATACTCAGGTTGAAAAACCTTTCGCCTAAGGATCTTTTGTGTTTCCTTCTCCTTGTACTTATATTATACTTCTATATTATATTACATTATATTATAGTTTTTATCTATTTTATGCAATTTACCTACTACTCTAGACCACAAGGTTGCATTTGCAAACCAAGGGTTGTGAATTAATTTCTTGTGGGGTCTTTGGTTATTTATAGTGCCTGAACTAGAAACTAAACAATGGTAGGTATTTAATGAATGATTGAATTTGTTACCTAGTTCTTTTTGTTGTTGTAGTTTGGCTGAAATTTACAGAAAAAATTGAATTTTCCATTCAACAATTTATGTACTTTTCTTTTTCATGATATTGGTTACAGTATCCCCAATGTGCAGCATAAGGCCCACTCTCTCCCCAGTTCCCTGCTTCCATTTGTCTTTCTTTCCTGCCCCTTCCTGCTTTCTGAGCTTTGTTTTTGGGCAAATGCTGTCCGTTAGTCTTGTATGGTTTATTGTGCTGAGAAGTCCATTCTTCCCTGCTGTTGTTCACTTAATGGGCTTATCTATAAAGTTTGGCTGAAAGTTGATCCTTGGAGATAAGTTAAGTTCCAGGCTTAAAGGTTGTCTATGGAACACAGTCTTGGGGATTCCCCTAGTCTCTATGTGACCAGTAAGCCTGTTTGTTTATACGATTTTGAATTTTTTGTAATGATTTTACATATTTTCCCTATCTCTACTGTGATCCTGATCAGAGCAGTCAGTAGTGGTGGCCAGGTATCATCTAGTTCTTCTGGTCTCAGGGTTGTGGATGCTGTGGTTTGAGTGGGCCCTTAGTCCTTTGGACTAATTGTTTCCATGCATCTTTGACTTTCTTCACTCTTCTTTGCTCTGGATGAGGAGAGACCAATATATCCTTGGATATATTTATAGCACATACAAACACATATGTAGAAATAGCCTCTGCTAAACCTATACATACCGATGGGTGTATTTCCATTCCCACATCTGTCTGCCATGTATGTCTACTTATGTATTTATTCATAGATGTGGTTTATTAACATTATTATTTCAGGATTGTGTATGTAATAGTATTTACCTTTGTTATCATTTACTCTTGTGCACCTCCCAGTGATTTTGTTTGCCACTGGTCTTGTTGGTTTATTCTCCCCCTTATTGTAAATTGCCTTTCCCTTACCCTGATAATACATGTTTACTCTCTAGTTAGTAATTTACATTCCCTTTACCTCCCATCCCTGGTAAACATCAAAGAATCTTTCTTTCCATGTGTAAACCTTTTCTTGACTTTTTGTAATAGTGGTTTCAAACAGATTTATCTTTTAGTGATTGACTTATTCCACTCAGCATAATGTCCTCCAGGTTCATACACGTTATGAGCATTTTCACAGATTCTTCATTATTCTTCAACATTGCATAGTATTCTATTGTATGTATGTACTACAATTTATCTATTCATCTGATAATGAGCACTTCGGTTGTTTCTATCTTTTTGTTGTTCTGAATAATGCTTTGAGGAACATGGGTGTGCAAATATATGTTCATACCATGGCTCTTATTTTTCTAGGATATATACCTAGTGATGTTCTCGACCACCTGAAATTCATCTTCCATCATCTAGCCTATTCACATGACCTTACAGAAATTTTTCAGTTTCCTTGTCCTCATGGTGTTTCTAATGGGAGTTTATTTTTCATGCAAAGCTAATGTAGGTTTTTCACTCTTTAAGACTATGTATAAAATTTTAAAAGTAAACTTTTTCTAAGCATTAATCCTTGGGGTACTATGTAGCTCACATTCCTCCATTATATTAAGCATCCATTTCTTTCCTTCACTGGATTTCTATCTTAGTTATAGCTCCCAAGGCGTGGTAAAACACACCACAATACTTATGGTAATTATCTTGCCCAATAGCTTTCACTAGGGAAAGATTGTCATAAGCCCAAATCCCTCTTCAATTATGGCCACTGGTTTTTCTTTATTTTCGTGTTTATTTACCTACTGCAAGAACTTGCATAGGTTAATTAAGCTTAATTTCCTTTTAAAGAAAGCCAGGATGTATATTTCTCCATTAGTTTTGTGTTTAAACATCCAGTGGATTTGTTTTCCATTCCTTGTTCAGATGGTAACTTGTGAGTCCCCTCAAGGGATAATATTAGCTCCTCTGAACATTCTGGGCAAAAGATGTCAACCTACTGGGCAGAGGATGTTGGCAGTGGGGCTCATGGGAATTGAGGCATCTGCCTGAGTTCCCACTGAGCTCAGCTAATGTTCAACCCCAACGTACATATCTACCTCTAATCCCAATGGCTACACTGTTAAAACAAGCATGATATTTACTATTCCCCTGCCTTTACAGAAAGGAAGAGAGTATGGCATAACAGGGACTTTGGAGTCCAAAACCTGCCTTTGAGACTCA
>NW_006921662.1:5132395-5152018 GCF_000298275.1 Orycteropus afer afer
GTATCACTAGGGAAGTAGATTGCCCAACCTTCCTTCCGAGGAGTGGCTGGTGGGTTTGAACCGCCAGCCTTCTGGTTAGCAGTCAAGTGCCTTAGGCACTCTATAGGCTTTTCAATAGCTGTAATCTTACAGATGTTGATCTCCAGGACTTTCTTTAGCTTCAGTGGAGCTGGGTAGATTTAAACCACCACCCATTTGATTAGTAACTGAGCTCACACCATTTGTGCCAGATAGCAATCTGTATTTTTCTAATGGTCTGGTGTATGTGAAGTGGTCAATAAGTGAGTCTTCCTTAGCGCCTCATATTTTTATTTTCCAATAACTTTGCTATATGTTATCACACAACAGTGAATCATAGAATTAAACTGTAAGACTTACATTGTTTTCTTTTTTTAATGAAAGAGTGGTGAGTGCATGGATCACAGCACCAAATTTCATCCACTACATGAGGAAATAGAAAAGGTAGCAATAAGGTGCAGTGTGAATTTTCTCGGTACAGCTTCACATATGGTAATAGAGTTCACTGAGCCCCTCTGATAAAGTATTCCCAGGTCTCTGTCTCCTGAATTTAATAGCATGCTAGTCTTTCATTCTTCCTAGTTTTCATATAGCTGCTTCTTTTTCTATCATTCACAGGGGCCAGAGATTCCAGCTGGTTAATATGTTACATTCTGTGAAGTGAATGCTATTTTAAATTAAGGCAATGTATAGCAACACAGAAAGAAGTATATAAAAATCATTCGACTTTTTTGACATTTCCATACTTTTTTTCATAAAGACTTAGAGGACACTTTCCAAAACTCCCCAATGGTCTTTCACCACCAATCTCAAGGGAAATACAAATCACAGCCGCCAAGTCACGAGAAACACTCTGAAAGCAAGCAGCTCTAAAATCCTCAAGTGGCTCCATCCTGCTCATTTCCTTTTCAACAGACTGGATTTTGTGCCTGAGTGATCACTTTTCCTTTAGCAAGAAGTAAATTGCATTTCAGCTGCTGCTTTTGCATATTTGGGACTCCACAGCACCCTTGATTGCTGAGACGTTGCATATTGCATACAGAGACAGCTTTAATGACGTGTTCATGGGAAATTAATCTGCTTCGTCAGGGACTAACATTCAAGTCCACCGCTGTGGCAGTGGGAGCTGTTGATTTGTTTGCCAAGAGAATGGCTTCTGTGAGATCAATGTTTAAATGTAGCAATGTTAGTAATAATAACATGCTGAAGTTCATGCTATCAACCCCTCAAATAGTCATCCATTCCTCTCTTAAGACCTGGTAAATACTTTCAGTCTTTGATGCTTTTTACATTAACTAGGATCTTAGCTCTAGTAACTTGTAAAAATTTGTTAATGATGTGAATTTAAAGCAATCCCCTCAGTAGGTCTACTGTCACTCTTTATTCAAAAG
The DNA here is from genome assembly GCF_000298275.1 of Orycteropus afer afer. Lineage (NCBI taxonomy): Eukaryota > Metazoa > Chordata > Mammalia > Tubulidentata > Orycteropodidae > Orycteropus > Orycteropus afer. The sequence goes on from NW_006921662.1 coordinate 5,133,805, forward strand.
TAAATGCTCTAAAACTGATTTATGAGTAAAACACTCAGAGGTCTTTTGCATTTTTGTGTCCACTCTTACGTGTTCTTTTGTCAAGATTATTTGCCATCTCTCAGGTACCACTGCTGTTGTTATTAGTAGCTGTCAAGTTGGCCCAACTCATGATGATCTCACTCACAACAGGAGTGAATTGTTGTCATCAGGGTTTTCACTGGCTGATCTTTGGAAACAGATCACCAGGCATTTCTTCCTAATCTGTCTTAATCTGGAAGTTCTGGTAACATCTGCCTGGTATCATAGCAACATATAAGCCTCCATTGACAGGCAGGTGGAGGCTGTGCATGAGAAACACTGGGTGAGAATAATCAGATCTCCCACCTGGAGGCCAGAATTCTACCACTGAACCACCACTGTCCTAACCAGGTACCACTAAGAACATGAAAATGGAAATTAATAAACGAAAATGGAAATTAATAAACGAAAATGTGTCAGCCAAGTTGAGGAAATTCTACTGTAATTATATCTGGATTCCCAGAGTAAGAGAATATCACACATTAGAATTTGAAACAAATAGGTAACTTATAAACTTTTAAAATATGTACTTATGAAAATCTGTGTATGTGTAATAATAAATGTAGCAAGTATAATCCTCAGTCCACTAAAACAGAAGTGTAAGAAGCAAAACAACTTTTTTTTTTTTTTTTCTGTCACTAAGTTTACTTGCTATTTTTTATCCTAACTGCCCCAGTTTTCATTTCAACCTTGCATCACTTACACTGGATCAAAGCTTGTGGGGGGTGCAGAGGTCTAATCTGGTCTGGTCCTTGGTTATGTTGTTGTTAGGTGGCATGGAGTCATCTCCAACTTATAGCGACCTCATGTACAGCAGAACAAAACACTGCCTGGTCCTGTGCCGGCTCCACAACTTTTGCTATACCTGAAACCATCATTGCAGCCACTGTGTCAATCCATCTCATTAAGGGCCTTCCCCTTTTTTGTTGTTCTCCACTTTGCCAAGCATGATATCCTTCTCCAGGGAACGGTCCCTTCTTACATCATAACCAAAGTAGGTGGGATAAAGTCTGGCCATTCTTGCTTCCAAGGAGCATTCTGGCTGCATTTCTTCCAAGAAAATTTGTTAGTTCTTTTAGCAGTCCATGATATTTTCAGCATTCTTTGCCAACACCACAACCCAAAAGCATTGTCTCTTCTTCAGTCTTCCTTTTTCATTGTCCAGCTCTCACATGCATATGAGGCTATTGAAAATACCATGGCTTGTGTCAAGCAAGGAGCTCTGGTAACATAGTGCCTAAGGCATTTGACTGCTAACCAAAAGGCTGCAGGTTCAAACCCACCAGCCACTCTTCAGAAGAAAGGTTGGGCAATCTACTTCTGTAGTGATACTGCCTTGGAAACCCAAGGAGGCATCACTATGAGTCAAATATGACTCGACAGCAGTGGGTAGGTTTGTGTCAAGGGCACCTTGGTCTTCAAGGAAACACCTTTGCTCTTTGGCACTTGAAAGAGGTCCTTTGCAGCAGATTTGTCCAACGCTATATGATGTCTGATATCTTGACTGTTGCTTCCACAGGTGTTGATCGTAGAACCAAGTAATATGAAGTCTATGACAACTTCAATCTTTTCTCCATTTATCATGATGCTGCTTATTGGTCCCATTGTAAGGATTTTTGTTTTCTTTATATTGAGGTGTAATCCATACTGCAGACTATTGACTTCAATCTTCATCAGTAAGTATTTCAAGTCATTCTCACTTTCAGCAAGTAAAGTTATGTCCTCTGAATAACACAGGTTGTTAATGAGCCTTCCACCAATTCTTTTTTGTACAATGACTGTATTCTGTCCATTTTCTTTTGATGTTTCCTGCATCATTCATTATATTGCCCATAGAATCTTTGAATATTGCAACTCAAGGCACAAATTTTCTCTTCAGTTATTTCAGCTTGAGAAATGCCAAGTGTGTTCTTCTCTTTTGGCTTTCCAACTCCATATCTTTGCACATTTCATCATCATAATTGACTTTGTCTTCTCAAGCTGCTCTTTGAAACCTTCTGTTTAGCTCTTTTACATTGTCATTTCTTCATTTTACTTTAGTTAGTTTCCATTAAAGGGCAATTTTCAGAGTCTCCTCTGACATCCATTTTGGTCTTTTCTTCCTTTCCTGTCTTTTTAATGTCCTTTTGCTTTCTTCATGGATGATGTTCTTGATGTCATCCCACAATTCCTCTGGTTTTCAGTCATTGATGTTCAATGCATCAAACCAATTCTTTAAATGGTCTCTAAATTCAGGAGACATATAATCAAGGTCATATTTTGAATCTCGTGTACTTGTTTTAATTTTCTTGAACTTCAATTTGAACTTGCAAATGAGCAGTTGATGGTTAGTTCCACAATCAGCTCCTCCTGGCCTTGTTTTGGCTGAAGATATTGAGCTTTTCCATCTCCTTTTGTCACAGATCTAGTCAATGAGATTCCTGTGTACTCTATCTGGTGAAGTCCACATATATAGCCTCCCTCTGTGTTGTTGAAAAATGGTATTTGCAATGAATAAGTCATTTGTCTTGCAAAATTCTATCATGCGATCTCCAGCATTATTTATATCATCAAGACCAAATTTTCCAACTACCAGTGATTCTTCTTTGTTTGCAACTTTTGCATTCCTATCACCATGATAATCAACACATCTTGATTGCATGTTTGGTTGGTTTCAGACTGCAGAAGTTAATAAAAATCCTCAATTTCCTCATCTTTGGCTTTGGAGGTTGGTGCATAAATTTGGATAATAGTAGTATTAACTGACTTTCCTTGTGGGTGTATGAATATTATTCTGTCACTGAGAGCATTGTACTTCAGGATAGATCTTGAAACATCCTTTGTTATGATGAATGCCACACCATTCCTCTTTAATTTGTCATTTTTGGCATAGTAGATCATATGGTTTTCTGATTCAAAATGGCCAAAACTGGTCGTTCAGCTCACTAATGGCTAGGATATCAATCTTTATGTGCTCTGTTTCATTTTTTACAACTTCCAATTTTCCTAGATTCATACTTCATACATTCATGTTCTGATTATCAATGGATGTTTGCAGCTGTTTATCCTCATATTGAGTCATATCACTTCAGCAAATGGAGGCCCTGAATGCTCTACTTTATCTATATCAGTAAGATAGGCTCTACTCTGATGAGGCAGCTGTTTCCCGTTGTACATAGGGTCACTATGAGCCAAAGTCTACTCAACAACAACCTTGAAGCATAGACACAATTTACCTGCTCCCAATGTACATTACCCATAGAAATTTTATGACATCAATGCTTGTCGACCTCTGGGTACCCTTGAGCATATATATGACCAGCTTTATTCCTGCTCTCATAAAAGGTTGCAAGGGCACAAGTTTCTGCTACTACTGAGTTTCCAAAATCATACAGGATTTCTGCACTTTCCATGTTACCTTGGCCTCAATCCCAATGTGGAAATCAGTATACAGAAAACCTTTTCCCAAACTCAACAGTGTAGAAACTCTCCTGGCTTCCCTGCTAAGGAGTTTCTTATCCCAAATTGGAGAAAGTTAAATTTGCTAGGGCAGGAAGATACATTTTTTTTTAATATGTTATTTGGACCTTAGGTCATTTTGAGATACAGACTTTTAGTAATGAAAAGACAGAAATGGCTCTTTTCCTCCACTCTGTATTATAAAACCCTTTCCCTAAGGCTCTGAAAGCTTAATGGTCTGAATTACCATGTTGGCAAAGGGTTAAGTGGTACAAAGGAATACAGGAATAAAATCTTGTTCCATAATTCAAAATACTGTCAAATTGCACTAATTCTTATTGAGCTCCAATGATGTGTCAGGTTAAGTGTTAAAAAAATTGTAGGGGAGCTTAAACCTATTTTATAGACTATCTTATTTTCAGCATGTAATCAATATTTAGATATACACAAGTAATGGGAATTTTAATTATACATGTCTCTCAAGTCTATACTTTAAATAACCTTGACTTTTCAGACTCTGCAAATAAGTTTTCCCAAACCTAGACTCTTAAAAACTAGTCTCCTCATGTGATAGGCAGAAGGATGTTGAAATTAAAAAAAGAAAGAAAGAAAGAAAAGAAAAAGAATATAAGTTGTCCAGAGAGCAAAATAGATTTGGTTGATTGGATTTGGCGCTAAATTTTGCATTATTCTTCTGAGGATCCAGTCGACTATTGAAAACATTCTCATATCCTTTCCTATCTACAATCAAAGGTAGAATTCATTTGCATATCCTATCTTCTTTGCATACAATACTCTTCTTCATAAACTGCTCCCGGTCTACCAAATATAGTTCCTTTGTGAATCTGTCATTCCTCAGGCTGAGTTAGTTAGTTCTTTTTCTGAGCTTCCCCAAAACTTTGTCCCATTGTTAAAAATTAATCACAATTTGTATATGTTTGATTAAATGTCTGTTTTTCCCTATTATAGTCTAAATTTGTAATGTATTTTTTTAATCTATCATCAATTCTCAGCATAGCATTAAATATTAATTATAAGAGAAAAAGGAGATGGACAGGTAAAAACCAACTTTGTCTTGACAAGTGGGCCTTACTCTCCATTCACTTGTTCAATCAGCCATAGTAAATATTTATTGAATAAATAATGCTATATGCTTTGCACTTATTCTGTACATAGAACACGAGGCTGTTGTTCAAACAGAACAAGGGAATATGGTGTGGTTTATAACTAAGAAAAGCATACATCAAAATTGAATCTTGTCACTATAATTATGCAGTCTATATGCTAAGCAAATAATCCAAGAAGCTGGACTATATGAAGAGAACATGGCTTTTAGGATTGGAGGAAGATGCATTGAGCAGGTCACTAAGAACATTGATAACATCTGTTTCAGTGGAGTGGAGTGTTGGAGACTGATATCTTATTGGCATGTGTTCAAATGAAAATTGAAGGAGAATTATAAGCAATAAGAATAAACAAGTCTTTTGAGGATATCTACTATAAAAAGAGCAGAGAAATGAGGTACAGCTACACAGGGATGTGGATAAAGAGATTTTTTTTTTTAACTTGTAACTTAAAAATCATAGGTTTTTAGAGGTTAGAGAGATGAATGCTTGAATGGAGTTTATGAAGTGGGTGTCATGTTGGTAGGTATGTCCATTGGAAGACAAGACTCAGATGAGAAATCATTATGAATTATGATGATGGTGATGTTAATGACTACCACCTGTCTATCAGTTTGTTGTACTGTGGTGGCTTGGGTGCTGCTGTGATGTTAAAAGCTATTCTACCAGCATTCAAATACTAGTAGTATCACCCATTGTGGACATGTTTCAGCAGAGCTTCCAAACTAAAACAGACTAGTAAGAAAGGTCTAGTGATCTACTTCTGAAAATTACCCAATATGAACCTCAAAGATCACAATAGAACATATCCAACATAGTACTGGAAGATTAGTCCCAAAGACTGGAAGTCTGTCAAAATACACTGTGGATATAACAATGGACTCAAGCAAACTAATGGTTGTGACGATGATGTTTCATTTTGTTGTACATGGGGTCACCATGAATAAGAATCAATTTGACAGCAAACAACCGCAGTGTCTGAGAGTACCAATGAGCTAGGTAGTAAACGATTTAAGGAACAAGAAGTAGTAACCATGATGTCTGAGATAACAACTCAGAACCACCACCAGCCCATAAGATGTTCATATGCAAATCAGAAACATATGATCCCAAACACATCCTCTAAACTGGCATAGCTATGCAGAAGGTTAATTCAGGGATGATTGGTTCCTTTGGTCACATGAGAAAAACAAGCCTCACCTTCCACAGTTTAGGCATATTTAAGCCAGACTCCATGGCTTGATAAGCAGAACCACATTCATGCCTTGTTGTTGTTGTTGTCATGTGCTGTCAAGTCAGACCTGACTCATAGCTGCCCCTCCTTGGGTTTCCGAGGCAGTATCACTACGGAAGTAGATTGCCCCATCTTCCATCCGAGGAGTGGCTGGTGGGTTTGAACCTCCAGCCTTCTGGTTAGCAGTCAAGTGCCTTAGGCACTATGCTACTAGAGCTCCTTATTTTTGAAATTATTGTGCAGGTGCCCATGTGTCATTGCACAATCATATGTAGCAGCTGTTACTATAGTAGATGGCATTGTCTAATGACTGGAATTCAAATAACTATTTTCTTTTTTTCTTAACAGAGAATGAAGAAGCAATCTCTGGAAGGAAAAAAGAGAACACTAATCTCACCTCCAGTCATAATATTTATATGTAAGTCTGAGAAAAAACAATTAGTTACAGTAGATGAAATGTCCTTAAAGGGTATACCAAAAACCTGTTGCTTTCCTGCCGATTCTGACTCTTAGTGACCCTATAGGACAGATTTTTTTTAAGAGCTTGTTTTACATTTAACGTTATGTGTACATTTAGTTTCACTCCCCATTTACCATGCCCAACTCTAACCCAGTCTCCTCCCTGCCCAGTAACCTTCTCCCTGTGCCCCCCATATTTATGCAATCCTATTTGTCCTGCATTTCCTCTATTTGAATGTTGCCCCTCGGGTCCCCCGTGGTCTATTGCTCTAAGGGATGTATTACTATAGAGTATGTGGGTGCGTCATCCTGGGTTGAATGGTCTGCATGTACCTCTTGTTAACTATTGGGTTGAGAGTCAGCCCCTGGGGGTGAGTTTTATTCCCATAGGCAGTGCACAAGAGTTCTAGTCTCTCTGAAACCTTGCCAGCATTTGTTATTTTCTGACCTGTTGAACTTTGCTATTATTGCTCGGGTGAGATGTTATCTCATTGTTGTTTTGATTTGCATCTCTCTAATGACTAATGATTGAGAGCACTTTCTCATGTGTTTGTTGGCTGCTTGTATATCTTCTTTGGTGAAATATCTGTTCGAGTCTTTTGCTCATTTCTGAATTGAATTATTTGTCTTTTTGGTATTGAGGTGTAGAAGTTTTCTGTAGATTTTGGAGAGAAGTCCTTGTCATAGGCAAATATTTTCTCCCAATCTGTAGGTTCTCTTTTTACCTTTTTGACGAAGTCTTTCCATGAGCCTAAGAATTTAATTTTTAGAAGGTCCCAGTCATCTAGCTTCTCTTCTACCTCCTGCACATTCTGGGTTATGCTTGATAGTCTATTTATGACATAAATTAGGGCTCCCAGATTTGTCCTTATTTTATCTTTGATGAATTATATTTAAGTCTTTGATCCAGCTTGAGCTTGTTTTTGTGTATGGGGTGAAGCATGGGTCTTGCTTCATTTTTCTGCAGGTGGATATCCAGTTTTGCCAGCACCATTTGTTAAAAAGGCTGTCTCTTCCCCAGTTAATGGGTTTTGGACCTTAGTCAAAGATCAGTTGTCCATAGATGGATGGGTCTCTATCTGAATTTTCAATTCTGTTCCATTGGTTTATCTGTCTATCATTGTACCAATACCATGCTGTTTGACTACTGTGGCTGTATAGTAGTTCTTAAGATCTGGAAGTGTGAGACTTCCCACTTTACTCTTCTTCTTCAGAAGTATTCTGCTTATGTGAGGTCTCTTTCCATTCCATATGGAATTAGTAATTGGTTTTTCCATGTCCTTAAATAATTTTGTTGGAATCTGGATCAGGATTGCCTTAAATGTATAGATTGCTTTAGGTAGTATTGACATTTTCTTTTCTTTTTTTTAATTGTGATTTGGGTGAAAATTTACAGAGCAAATTCACTTTCCATGCAGCAGTTCACATACACTTTGTCTCATGATATTGACCACAATTCATCACAATGCAACAACTCCCCTCCCACTTCCTCCCAACAGTCCCCTTTTCCTTATGTCCATCTCTCCATACACCCCTGCCCCCTGAGCTGTCTCCCTGTGCATAAAGAGGCCTTCTCTCTCCCATGATTGTTTTCTCCAAGGAGTGTACCTACCTTAGGTAAATATTCAACTCCTAAGTCTGTCCTTTGTTTGGCTGGAAGCTACAGGTGTGGGTTCAATTCCGGACCTGAAGGGCAGCTAGGGACCGTAGTCTCAGTGCTTCCACCAAGCTCTATCAGACCAGCAAAATTGGTCCCGCCCCTGCTTTTTTTTCCAAATGATTTTGAGTCTTGTTCCACATTGTCCTCCCTCTCTATTCAGGATCTCCTACATAGATCCCCCACTAAGTGGTTGACAGTAGTAGCCAGGCACCATCTAGTTCTTCTAGTCTCATAGTCATATATGCTGCACATCGCATGGTGTACTAGTCACTATGACTAATTGTTTCCATGAATTTTTTTTTTTTTTAATTCTTCTTGGCTCTGGACAAGGAAAGACCCATTGTTGCATCTAGATGGTGGCTTGCAAGCTTTTAAGATCCCAGTCACTACTCGCCAAAGTAGGAGGTGGAACAATGTTTTGTGTAGTATGTTATGCCAACTGAGCTTGATGTCCCCTGAAACTATGGTCCTGGGCCCACAGGTTCAACTACTTGGTCCTTCTGGGGAACTGCCTGTGACCCAGAAGTGACTACGATCTTGTCCCTTGTCAGCTCTACTATATACCTGGGAATTCAGATCATACAAATACACTTATAGGACCATTGTTTTATTCCCTCTGATAGGTTAGTTGCTGTTGTCGTGTGCTGATTGACTTCCTTGGTTTTTAGTGTACAATGCTTCATGGTTTTATTTTGAATTTCTATTTCTGATTTGGTTTCAGTGTTGATATCACATATCCTGATTTTGTTGTGGGTTCTCTATTGGAAGGACTTCCTTAAGCATTTCTTGTAGGGTTGGTCTAGTTTCCACAGAATCCCTTAATTTCTGTTTGTCTAGGAATGCCTTGATTTTGCCCTCATATTTGATGGATAATTTGGCTGGATATAGGATACTTGGTTGGAAGTTCTTTTCCTTCAGTGTTTTATATATGCCGTCCCATTGTCTTCTTGCCTGCATGCTTTCTGCTGAGTAATTGGAGCTCAGTCTAACTGTTTGATTATTATAAGTAATATTTCTTTTGTTCCAGGCAGCTCTCAAAATTTTTTCTTTGTCTTTGGTTTTGGAGAGTTCGATTATAACATGCCTCAGTGTTTTCCTCTTGGGATCTGTCTTGTGTGGGGTTCTATGAGCTTCTTGGACATATATCTTTTCTTCCTTCATGATATGGGGTAAGTTTTCTGTTAGTAGGTCTTCCACATTTTTTTTTTTTTTTTTTTTCACCTCTTCTTGTTCTGGAATTCCAACGGTCTTATGTTGTTTCTTTCCACGTCATCCCATATAACTGTTAGGTTTTCTTCATTTTTCTTAAATCTTTGTTCTGGTTTTTCTTTATACAGGCTGGTGTCCAGGGATTTGTCTTCTAGTTGGGATATTCATTCTTCAGCCAGTTCTATCATACTCATTTGTGCTTCTACTGTATTATGGAATTCTGTAATTTTGGTATTCATCTTCTGTATTTCTAACTGCTATTTTTGTATGAGTTCTGATTGTGCATTAATCTTGTTATTTTGTTCTTGAATGATTTTCCTGAGTTCTTCCAGGGAACTGTCTGTGTTCCACTTGCTTCCGAATGGGGTTTCCTTAGGCTCTTGTGAAGCTCTATAAACATATCTTCTATATTCCTTCTCAGTTAATTCTATTGTGTCCTCTTCCTCCATGCTTAATGAGATCTTTGTTTGGGGTTTTTTTATGCCTTGCTCTGTTTTTTTGTTTGATTTAAACTTGCCTGTTGTTTCCTAGACATTCTGAGGTTGTCTTTAGCTACTGGCTATGTATTGATTTGTTTTGTCTTGGTTTTATGATTTAATATTTTGAAAAAGTGGTGCTGGGTATTTTTTCAGTTATTAATTCAGGTATTCTGGGTTGCTCTGCAGTTTTCTTTGTGATGATGGAATCACTGTGTGGAATGTGGATATAGGTCTGTCATAAAGAGGGTTTAGAATTCAAACCAGGAGGTATTATTGTGGCTGAATGTGATTTCTTCTATTGGAGGAGTGAGGGTATTGGTGGAGAAGGTGGGAGAGGAATAGAGAAAGAAGAAAAGCTCCACATTGCCTAGGAGTGATTTCTGGGGCTTTGAGTGGGCTGCTAATGATGATGTTGCACTGTTATTCACAAGCCCACAGCTCAAGTTCAGCAAAGACTCCAGTTGTTAGGAGTCACCACTTTCTGCCAGCCTCAGACACATGCAAATACCCTGCTCCTGAGGCCCCTTGGTGCCAAAAAGCTGACCCAAGACCACTGCCTGGCTTCACAATCTGCCATGAGAGTTCCTCTCTGGGCCCGCCTGCTTGCAGTGTTGGACCACACCATGATTCACAGTGGGAGTCCCTCACAGGGCTTGTGCACTTGCCTCACTGGTCCACAACATGATCTACCACAGGAGTTCCTCTCTGGGGCCACCCACTTGTAGCACCAAGTATCCGCTTGGTTTCAGCAGTGCTGGAGTCAGGGTAGTGCCCACTTGGACCCAGTGGTCCCAATATTACTGACATGGTCAAGTACAGGCCCCTCAGTGTCAAAAAGCTGACCCAAGCCTGTTCAATGATTTGCTGCAGGGGCAACCCCCCAGGCCCGCCCTCTTGTATTACCAATGAACTCTCTGCTCATGTTTCAATGGTGCTGGAAGTGCCTGCTCATGCCCAGCCAACCCAAGTTACCAACAAAATCACATGCTGAAGCTAAATCCTTGGGGTGATGGCTGGTATCCTGGTGTGGTCACTGGTATACTGGTGTGGTGTGTCTTCTTCATTAACCCAGGGAGGTGTTGGATGGCCTTCCTTGCCTGCCTGTTGGTGCTTTGCAGGGTAGATCTACTGTTCTTGTTATTTTTTTTCCCCTGTCACTTTCTCCTTTCTAGTTCTACTCCCCTGAGTTTGGTGCACACTGACTCAGTGAGCTGTTAAGAGCACCAGAATCCCTATTTCAAACTGCTATATGTAGTTTTTCAGGCACTAAGATGCTAGAGGGAATTAGTGTAATGACTACTGATGAGACTCCATTTTGAAAAATCTCCTAAAACAGAATGTTTTAAAGGCTGCTATCTTTACAGAAACAGATTACCATATCTTTCTCCAGCAGAACAGCTGGTTAGTTGGCATGCTGACTTTTTGGTAGTCAGCTGAACCCTTTAACCAATGTCCTACCAAGGCTCTTTCCTTAAGGAGTAGTGAGTCTTCAATACAAGAAGGAAAGAATATTTTGCCAAAATATGGTGAAGAAATAAAGATTTTACTTAAGAAAAATCATGTTTCAGAGGCACAATGGATGAGTTCAGGGGTTCAAGAAGGTTATGCAACTGAGACAGATTAGGGGTGCACAGAGTCTTATGAGGTGAGAGTCTAGGTCAAAAGATATTACCTGGAAGTCATGAGCTTCTGATAAAAACTGAGGCAATTTGGGATGAAGAGGATAATAGGATTAATCCTGATTGCATCTTGAGGTGAGATAGACAATCAATTCTAATTATAATCTCCTCCTGAGAATACAATTCTTTAGGATCCTGGGATGTGAAGTGGAAATGATGGAGTAAAAACAGGGTTGACCAAGATGGACTCCTTATGCAACTTTGTCAAGGTCACTGTGGACACTACATGAAGAATTTTCAATGTGTAGGTCAGAATGTGAATCACTGCTACTCTTTATGAAACCTCATTTATTCTGGAAAAAAAAAATGAATTAGAATTTCTCTTATTTTAACCTGAACTGAACTAAAGCTTACTATTTTGCTGTATGTGAAGATAATCCTTGCTCAGCAAATTATTAGTACAAATAATATTGCAGATGTTTAACTTATTAGAATTCCTTTGAGTGATGTTTGCACCTGAATGTGTTAAACTGATGTTGTTAATTACAAATGAGTCATTTAATTGGTAATAAATAAATGATATGAGTGCATTTTCATAGAGTAAAATCTCACTTATAAATTCTGAGAGAAAAGTGTGCCTCTATAAATATATATGCATGCTTATTCTAGTAGGAAATGTTTTTCCAATTTTGTCTCAACCTTGGAAAACTTAATTTGGTGCCCAATTATACAATCTTAGATAGCTAGTAGCATCTGCTCTTGCTTCTTTTATTGTCTTAGTTCTATTGAATACCTAAACATTTTATTTTGCAATGGCTTATTAACATGTACACCACCACCAATACTGTCAAAAAAAGAAGAAATCAGCATGCTGCAGTATCAAAAAACCCTGCAAGGGCAATTAGTCCTAATTCTGCCATTAATTAGCTATCAGACATCCATCAAATTATTTCATCTCATTGAATATAAGTTTCTTATAGAGATTGAGCTATACAATTTTTTTTCAGTCCTTTTAACTTGGGTCTGACTTGATGGCACATAACAACAACATCAATTTAACTCTAAAATCTATGGCTATTATTAAGTCTATAATTAGCAATGACCCTAATTTTCATGTGTGGCATATAGAAAAATTCTCCAAAACTTAATAGAAATTAATAAACATTTATTTAACACCAAGATAATGGAACTTTTGGCAAAAGTAATGGTATACCAATACTTGTTCTTTATACTTGAGAAGGAAATGCATATTCATTACTATAAATCTGAAAAATAAAATAAAGATAAACTCTCACCATCAATCCCCATAATCATTATTTTTTCTCTAGACACTCTTTGTCTCTTTTCCATGAGTAGATATTTATAAATTACCCAATTGAATATATAATTTCATAAATTTAATCACAATTTAATAAATATTAACATTTCTATAACACTGAAAAAAATCTGTCCTGGAAGAAATACAGACAGAATGCTCCTTGGAAATGAGAATGGCCAGACTTTGCCTCACCTACTTTGGTCATGTTGCCAGAAGGGACCATTCCCTGGAGAAGAATATCATGCTTGGTAAAGTAGAGGGTCAGCAAAGAAGGGGAAGACCCTCAATGAGATAGAGTGACACAATGGCTGCAATGATGGACTCATGAATGGCAAGGATTTTGGGGATGGTGCAGGACCAGATAGTGTTTTGTTCTGTTGTACACAGGATCACTGTGAGTCAAAGCTGACTGAGCAGCACCTAACAACAACAATAACATCAAAACCATATTTTTAAAAATGATAATTTTAACTTCCACCTCTAGTCATGATTGATTAAGTGTTATCAGACTTGCCTGATAAAAAATGATAAGAAAATTTAACAAAATATATGAAATAATTGTTTACAGCTTTTGGACAGCAAGCAGCTCAAATCAGTGATCACTAAGACAGAGGAAAAAAAACCCATAAATCCTAGTATTGTCCAGGTTTTGTGGTTGGAGGCACTTCCAAAACTACAATGAAGGGAGAGAACATATGCATGGCATGTTTAGCTTCGACAGGGACATAGAAATCAGAGTTAGAGGGTGCAGAGCTGGCTTGAATTTGAAAAGCAGTCTAGCAGAAAGGAAAGATATAAACAGATGGAAATATACATGGAGGAATCCTTGAGTCTTTGGTTGAATTCTAAACTATACCTGCATAGGGAGAGACTCCATAGTTTTCAGCAATGAAACATCAAGGAAGAAACAACTGCTGGAGTTGTAAACTAAGCAATTTCCAGAGATTAAAAGGAGCTGGAGACTGTTTGACTTCTGACCAGCCAGAATGAAGAGTACTTATTCAAATCTCAGGGCATTCAGTAGAGACTGTTAAAAAGGAAACCTTAGTAATAGGCTAACCTAGCTCTAGAGCAAAAAGTTCAGTTGATCTTCAAGTAACTTAATGGTCGAACAAAACAACAACATGCAACACTTTAAAGATCAGCATCCAGACCTTCAATTATATGATCTTTAGAATGTGCAGCATTCAATCAAAAAATACTACATGTGTGAAGGAAATAGGATTCATTTTAACAAAGAGAAAAATCAGTCAAAGAAACAAACCTAAAAATAATAGAAAAGAAAAACTTTTAGAAAGAGTTTCAAGGACTTAAAGGAAAACTTGAACATTATGAGTGGGAACTGAAAGATTTAAAAAAAGAACCAAATAGAATTACTAAACCTGAAAAAAAATAGGATATCTGAAATCAAAAAGATAATACCTGGGATCAGCAAGAGATTAAACATTTCAAAAGAGATCTATTAACGTGGAGATCACAAAAGAAATTATCCAAACTAAAGCAAAGAGGGAAAAAGGAAATTTTAAAAAAATAACTAAAAAAACAAAATGAACAGAGCTTCAATGACTCCTGGAACAATATAACATGTTGCTGTTGTTGTTGTTATATGCCATCAAGTCATACCCAACTCATAGCGACCATTCCTTGGGTTTCCGAGGCAGTATCACTATGGAAGTAGATTCCCCAACCTTCCTTCCAAGGAGTGGCTGGTGGGTTTGAACTGCCAGGCTTCTGGTTAGCAGTTAAGTGCTTAGGGCACTATGCTACCAGAGCTCCTAACATATATATATAATTGGAGTTAAGAGAGGAAAAGAGGGGGATAAAACAAGGGAAAAAAAAGCAAAACTAATCACTAAAATTGTTCTAAAAAAATATATTTGTAGATAATAGAATAGCAACAACAAAAAAGAGAGAATTAATTGTCATATAATCTGCACTCTGAGATTTTTTAAAAATTTCTTCAAGTAGAAAGAAAATTAAATATAGAATAAAGGAATGAAGAACACTACCAAATATGACACTAAATATAAAACACATTTTAATTATGTTTAAATTTCTTTAAAAGATAATTGACTGTTCAAAAGAAAAGAAAATAAAAATACAGTGGACTTACAACATATGAAGTAGTAAAATATATGTCAGTTTGTTAGACTGGGTTCTCTAGAGAAACAAAAGCCAGTAAAGCTTATATATATGTATGTATATAGAGAAATTTATCATAGGAAAATGGCTCACACACTTATAGAAGCTAGCAAGTCCAAAGTTCCTGGATCGAACATCAAGCTGGAGGCTTTTCCTAGCTCTTGGAACTGCAGGGGCTGAGGAGCTCAAGGCTGGCAGGCAGTACACCGGTTGTTGACTCAAACAAATGAAGAATCCAAGATCTCCAGGCAGAATGGTGGACTGTTCACTCACGGACAGTTGTAGGCAGCACAACAGAATCTCGATCCACAGAAGAATGTCTCTCTTCCCAGGATGTCCTTGGATATACTGCAAGCAGGCCGCACCCCTAGGGAAAGTTCCTTTCAACAGATTGGCCACTCAGAACATAGTCATCTGATCCCATCATGGGAACAACCACACCACAACAGCTCAAACTGCACAGAATTGTGGTCCAGCCAAGTTGACACACAGCTCCAACTATCACAGTCCACCCCTAGTCAACTTGGCAGTTGTACACATCTTTTTAACCATATACAATCTCTAAATAAGGACAATTATAAAGTCATATTTGTGCCTGACATGATATGCTAACACACATACAACCAAAATACATTAACTTAATTTACATTTCACAGTTCATAACAGAAGGAAACAAAAATATTTGATGCACATATACAATGAAGAAATATAACAATCACAGTCCTCGTTTCTGCAGCTGATTACATGGTTGTAGCTGATATTCAGAACTACCTTCTTCCACCACCCATTCCGTATTTCCCTTGCCCTCAGGAAGCACCTCAGCTGGTCGTGGTTCTTTGCCTGGTAGAGTGATTCAAACCTTCATTCCTGAAGGGTCTGGGGCATTAGCAGTCATATCAGAATGGGGTTGCTGTAATTTTCCATTGACTTTAATCACAGGGAATGGTAGTACTAAGAGACGTCCTAATGAATCTCCTGTATTCCAGACATATTCTTCTTTACCTCCATTATGTAAAGCCAACCCAATTTCCCCTTGGTAATCAGGATCTATCACACTAGATAGTACAGTAATGCCCTTCTTTGTTTGTTGATCCAGAGGCATGAGGAAGCCAGAATGACTGAGTGACATTCTTAATTTCCAGTTCAATGCAATCAGTATTGTGTCTCCAGGTGGGAGTGTTCCTCCCTTTGGGACTAAGATCTCCAGACCCACAGAGCATAGGATAGCAAGGACAGGAAGCAACAATTTTTTGAGTGGGTCACTAGGGGTAATAGTGAGTAGTACCACTCCTGTTTCCACCCCTTGGTTCCTGGACCTGTGAATCCTGGCTATTGGAGAAACAGAACCATATATTGGATGCTGGTTTAGAGCATATGCAGCCTCCTTGAGAACATTGTCTCAACACTTCAAAGTATTGCCACCTAGCTGGCACCATATTAGTGTTTTTAGGAGGCCATTCCATCATTCTATCAAGCCAGCTGCTTCAGGATGATGGGGAACATGCTAAGACCAGTGAATTTCAAGAGCATAAGCCCATTGCTGCACTTCATGTGCTGTGAAATGAGTTCCTTGATTCAAACCTATGCTGTGTGGGATGCCATGACAGTGGAGAATGCATTCTGTAAGTCCATAGATGGTACTTTTAGAAGAAGCATTGCTTGCAGGGAAGGCAAATCCATATCCAGAATAAGTATCTATTCCAGTAAGAACAAAATGCTGTCCTTTCCGTGATGGAAGTGGTCCAATGTAATCAACCTGCCACCAGGTTGCTGGCTGATCACCCCAAGGAATGGTTCCATATCACAGACTCAGTGTTGGTCTCTGTGTTGCCAGATTGGGCACTCAGCAGTGGCAGTAGCCAAATCAGCCTTGGTAAGCAGGAGTCCATTTTGCTGAGCCTAGCATAACCTCCATTCCTGCCACCATAGCCACTTTGTTCATGAGCCCATTGAGCAATGACAGGAGTAGCCAGGGAAAAAGGACAGCTGGTTTTCACTGAACATGACATCCTATCCACCTGATTGTTAAAGTCCTTATCTTCCGAGGTCACCTTTTGATGGGCATTCACATGAGACACAAATACTTTTACTCCTTTGGCCCATTCAGAGTGATCTATCCACATACCTTTTCCCCATACATCCTTATCACCAATCTTCCAATCATGCTCCTTCCAAGTCCTAGACCATCCAGCTAAGCCATTAACCACAGCCCATGAATCCGTATACAATGGCACATCTGGCCATTTCTTATTCCATGCAAAGTGAACAGCCATATGCACGGCTTGAAGTTCTACCCATTGGGAGGATTTCCCTTCACCACTGTCCTTTAAGGAAGTCCCAGAAAGGGGCTGCAGTGCCACTGCTGTCCATTTTCAAGTGGTGCCTGCATATCACACAGGACCATTTGTAAACCAGGCATGAGTTTTCTCTTCCTCAGTCAACTGATCATAAGGAACTCTTCATGAGGCCATAGTGCAGACTGGGAGAGGGAAGGTAATGTGACTGGAGTGGAGACCATAGGCATTTGGGCCACTTCCTCATGCAACTTACTTGTGCCTTCAGGTCCTGCTTGAGCCCGATCTCTGATATACCACTTCCATTTAATGATGGAGTGCTGCTGTGCATGTCCAACTTTATGACTCTGTGGGTCAGACAACACCCAGTTCATGATGGGAAGCTCAGGCCTCATGGTGACTTGGTGCCCATGGTTGGGCGTTCAGTCTCTACTAAAGCCCAGTAACAAGCCAAAAGCTGTTTCTCAAAATGAGAGTAGTTATCTGCAGAGGATGGCAGGGCTGTGCTCCAAAACCCCAAGTGTCTGCATTGCAATTCACCAATAGGAACCTGCCAAAAGCCCCAAACAGCATCCGTATCTACTACAGACACTTCAAGCACCATTGGATCAGCCAGATCATATGGCCCAAGTGGCAGAGCAGCCTACATGGCAGCCTGCACCTGTTGCACAGCCTTCTGGTGTTCTGGGTCCCACTCAAAACTAGCAGCTTTCTGAGTCACTTGATAAATAGGCCACAGCAACACACCCAAATGAGGGATGTGTTGCCTCCAAAATGCAAAGAGGCTCACCAGACATTGTGCCTCCTTTTTAGTTGTGGGGGAAGCCAGATAAAATAACTTATCCTTCACTTTAGTAGAAATAGCTCGACATGCCCCTCACCAGTGGACCCTTAGAAATTTCACTGAGGTGGAAGGTGCCTGAATTTTTCTTGGGTTAATTTCCCAACCTCTAGTATGCATAGGTCTCATCAATAAGTCTAGAGTCATCGATACTTCTTTACTAGGTCCAATCAGCATAATGTCATCAATATAATGGACAAG
Source organism: Orycteropus afer afer (assembly GCF_000298275.1). Taxonomy (NCBI): domain Eukaryota; kingdom Metazoa; phylum Chordata; class Mammalia; order Tubulidentata; family Orycteropodidae; genus Orycteropus; species Orycteropus afer. The sequence goes on from NW_006921662.1 coordinate 5,151,883, forward strand.
TGTGATGTCTTATGGAAGTGAAAGGTGATCAGGATCCCTATGGACTAAATTATGACATAGTGCCAGAGAGTTAATATACCCTTGAGGAAGGACTGTAAAAGTATACTGCTGGCCTTGCCAGCTGAAGACAAACTGC